>NW_005842208.1:523970-550351 GCF_000455745.1 Alligator sinensis | reverse complement strand
CGAGACCTCCCCCGAGGACCTGGGCCGCGACTACGCCGCCAAGGGCGGCACGCTGGTCCGCCTGGCCCGCAAGATCTCCCGGCGCTGGTCCCGCTCCCGGCCCCGCCGCTCCGGCCCCGGCACTGCTGGCCGCGGGGGCGCCCTGCCCCTGGGCACCGTGCGGGGCGGGGCGGGTCTGCCCCCCGACACGGTCTAGAGGTAACACCTGCCCTGCCCCCTGTGCCCTCCTGACCCTTGGGCCCCCAGCTCCCAGGGCCTGTGCCCCTGCTCTCTGCCCCCTGTGACCTGTACCAATCACCCGGGCCCTGTGCCCTCCAACCCCCTTTGAACTCAGGTAAGGCAGCTTGGGGGTAACACCAGCCCCACCCCTTTGTGCCCAAAGAAGAGGCCCAGAAGTAAGTGCCCCACTCCCCGTGGCATGCCTCTCCCAGCTCCCCTGACCACCCATCACCCTTTTCAAGGCCCTCATCAAATTTTCATGGCCTGGCTGGTAACTGGAGCTCAGGCAAGCTGGGGGAGGAGTGAAGCTCCCTTCAGGGCCTGTTTCAGGGCTGGAGGAAGCAAGATGGGGCCTTGGATGTGACAGACATGGGGGAGGCAGCTGGGAAACTGCTGGGCACAGGCTGTGCAAACTGTTCCCATCCAGCCTGGATCTGAGCTGAAAAACCCAACCCTTGGGCAGCGCAGAGACTGCACAAAATGCGTCAATTCTGTCAGATTTCTTTGGTCCTGAGGACAAATTTAATGCTGCCCCCTCCCCAGGCCAAAGGCACGACCTCTTTTGAGTCTAAATCAGGCCAAATCTTTCTCCTAAGTGGGGAAAGGAAATGGGAAAGATTCCACGAGCCCCAAGGCTGGGATTGGTTGGTTTGTTGGGGGGGGGGGTCCCTTTTGGGTAAAAGGGAAAATTGAATTTAAAAAACAAATATCCTTTTTATTTCCAGTACTAGGAATCACGTCAGGAAGGTTGGAAAGTAAGATCCAAATTAAATCATTTTTCTTTTTGCCTGGACATAAATGTTTTGGTTTAAAATTCTCTTTTTCTTTTTTTTTTTAAACACCCCCTCTCCCATGGAGGCAGATGCTGGGAGCTGGTCCTAGCCAGACTTGCAAAAGCAGAAAGATATTTCCCACCCCCCCGATTGCTGATGGACCAGATAACGCATTGATCCCAGCATCTGCCACAAATGCTGTGGGAGGGGGCTAGGTTGGGAGCCAGGAGGCTGAAATTCTCTCCCAGCTCTGGGAGGGAAGTGGGGTCCAGGGGTGAAGGCAGAGGGACTGGGAACCAGGACACCTGGGTTATATCCCCATTGCTACCACACAAAGTTCTGCCCCAGATGAGAATCCCTGATTTCCCCCTCCCCCCCCCCACTTTAGATGCCCCCTGACATGCCCCACTGTCTCTCTTCCAGGTTCTGTGGATCAAGCACCTAGGGAGGAATTAACAATGGAACCTGCAGCCCCGATTCCCGCCAGTGCTGCTGGAGACAGGATGGACTGCACGGCTGAGTCCCAGCAAGGACTCTGCTGACCCCCACAAAGGGGCATCTTCATCCATTTGTCACTGGGGACCTTTCTTTGTCCCAGGAGAAGCTGGTGTGCACTTGTGTTTTGCTTTTTGTATTGAAATCTCTGTATGTGCTATGCATGGGTCTGTGTGTTTTGACCACTGGAGGTTGGAGCAAGGGGCTGGGAGCCAGGACACCAGGGTTCCATCCCAGCGCTGGGAAGGAAATAGCTTCCAGCTGACAGGAGGGGAACAGCCCCTGTCTGACCCAACCCTTGCTTTCCACCTGAGCCTAGTTCAGCAGTTCCCAAGCTGTGGGTCGCAACAGCAGTGGATAGGGTCGCAATAAATGTGCCCTCTGAGATTTCTGCACCCACAGCAGGGTGTGGGGCTGCAGCTGTGCTGGACCAGCTCTGGCCAGGAGTCGCCTCTGTGGCCCAGTGGGTGGGACCTATTGTGGGAAGGAGTGCCTCACCACCATGGCTGCCAAGTTGAGGTATGGCAGTGGTGGCAGCTCGGAGTTGTGCCCACGGTGGCGCTAGGTGAGCAAGGGGCATCTCAGCCTGGCAGCCATGGCAGTGTGGCATGGTGCTGCACTCCCTCTTTCCCATGTTGGGTCCTGCCCACTGGGTTGTGGAGCCCCTAGGGGAGGACAGCAGGGCAGGGAGCCCCAAGGGGCGGGGTGAAGGGAGAAAGCTGGGCTCTGCACTCCGCTCTGGCCACAGCAGCTGCAGCCTCCCATGGGTGGTAGCTGGGACTTGGGCACTGATGTGGAGGCAGGGGGCTGTGGGCCCTGGCTCCTGGGGAGGGTAGGGGGCTGCAGGTGTGGAGTGAGGGGTACTGGCAGGGGCTGGGAGTGAGGGGCCATGCTGAGGAAATGGGGTCATGCTGAGGAAAAGTTTGGGAAGCACTGGCCTAGATTGTGATTGGTGCCCTCTAGAGAGGCTTATGGGTGCCCCATTCATTTGTGCAAGGGTCTCAGCACCTGGTGCCCCCTCCTTCATATGTAGGAGCAAGCTGGATCCCCAGGTGCTTGAACTGGCTGCAACTCCCCCTCCCTGGGTGGGGGGCCCATAGCTGAAGCAGGAGGCAGGGCTGGGGGAGTACCAGATGCTGAGGTGCATCTGTTCCCAGGGTGGAGCGCACGGTCTGTTTACACAGGAACCTCTCACCTGGTGCTGCTGAGGCAAAACTGGATGGAAAATATTAGCACTTTATTGGGAGGCTGGGGCTGCTCCAGCAGGAGCAGCAGCTCCCCTACTCTGTCTCCTGCAGTCTTTTCTGTACTTGTTCCTCCTCTTCCTCGTCGCTCTCGTCGCTTTTGTCCATCAGCTTCATGAGGAAATCGGCCATGTCCCTGTCCTTCCATTCTGAGCTGGGCTTTTCTTTCGCTTGTGAGCCCTTCAGTTTGCTACCAGAGTACCAGATGTGGGTCAGGACACCTGGGTTCTCTCCCAGTTTGGGAAGACAGAGGGGCCCAGTCAGTTACAACTGGTGGGGCTCAGGGAGGGGAGTGGGGTGGCTCTATCCTAGCTCGGAGGACAGATTTGGGGTAAATGGCCTAAAGGAAAGGCCCTTGTCCCACCATGGGCCCCTGAGCCAGTAGTTCTCCCCACCCCCCTGGGCCAGATGAGGGGTAGGGGAGAGGAAAGGCCTCTTCTGTTCCTTGTGGAATTTCTCCCTCTGTTCCTGGGTTCTTAGCCAAACCTCTTCCCAGTCTGAACCTAGAGCCAATGTGAGAGGCCAGCCTTGAACCCAGGAGTCTGAACAAACAGCCTGTAGGAATCATCCATGCAGCCAGGCCCTAGGGTGCTGCCATGAGCTTGAGAGCCTGCAGCTCCTCTTTCCCATTCCATGCGAGATCCCCCAGCACTTACCAGCCAATGAAGATGGACAAGAACAGCAGCGCAGCCCCAGCACAGCTCCCACCCAGGATCCCAGCATTGCGGCGCTGCTGGACTCCTGCCATGGAGACAGAGGGCTTAGGGTGGGGCTTAGCATGAAGAGGCAGCATCCTTTGGGGTGGAGCATGTCGCATGCTGGTTATGCAGGGACTCACTTTCAAGTGTGTGGGTACAGCTGGCTCTGGGACAAGATGTGGGGAGATGGCTGGTTCTGGGGTGGTGCAGAGCTGAGCCTGGCTTGGGGTGGGGCACTGAGTGCAGCTGGCTCTGGGGGATTGAAGGATGTGGCTAGCTTGGGCAGGGTGGAGTACAACTAGCTCTGGGTGGGGCAGGTCCCCTAGGGCATGGGGGTGGGTCCCCTAGGGCACGCACCATCGATAACATGGTGATAGCAGGTTCCATTGTAGTGGCAGCACTTCTGTTGCAGACACTGCTTGGGGTAGAAGCTCTCTGCTTTGCCCCCGCATGTCTTGCGCAGGGCAGGCAACTGGCTGCAGGCTGGGTGGGGGAGCAATACTGTTAGTTAGTCCCACCCTCACCCCCAGGGGAACGGCAAGGACCATAAGGAGCAGAGGAGGGAAATGGTTAAGGGGTAGGGAGTTTGTGGGGCTGCAAGGTTAGGGCAGTTTGAAATGGGGTAGTTACTTACTCAGTGGTTTGAAGAAGTTGGAGATCCCTTTGAAACCTGGGAGGAAGATGATGAGATCAGGGCTGACTCCTCCCCACTTACATCTACTCACACCCATATCTAAAAGGCTGGAAGCATTGACCTACACTGCCCTCCCCCACTCCTCCCCATCTCTGTACTAGCCTCCCAGAGACCTGGGTTCTAGTCAGCTTTGCTCAGACACACTAAGATCCCATCCATGTCCCCTCTCCTTGGAGTCAAGTACATAACTAGCCCCATGAGGTGAGCCCCCCACCCCCCCCCGGTCACTGATCCCCCAGGCACCTGGGCCCTTTTTCCTGCCCCATCTTCCCCACAGTGACCCCACAGGGGTCAGTGCCTTCTCACCAGCACACCCAGGATTCAGTGACAGGAGAAGGCCGAGCAGAGCCAGGTGGGGCCCTGGGGGTGGGCAGCCCCGGCTCATCTCTTGGGGGGCAGGGGACAGCTCTGGTCTCATGCAAGGGTCAGCCCCTGCAAGCCGTGGGGAAAGTGCAGGGGCAAGGTTGCCCCCTCTGAGCCTCTTCAGGACTGGTTTGGGCAGTGTGGACAGATGGGTCAGAGCCACGCAGCGCCACTGAGGTCCTGGTCTCCAGCACTGCATCACAGAACCCAGGCATTCTAGAGCCCTGCCTGGCAACCCACTGCAGCAGGGAGGGGGCATGGGGTCTGAGGGCTGTAAGTGAGAGGCACAGGTAAGACAGGGAAGCAGATCACATCCCACCCCAACAAGTGCAGGCTGCAAAACACCACAGCCATTTCAGGCCAGAAAAAATAAAGCTTTATTAGAAACCTTCCCATAGAAAAATGAGGCTTTGCCCACTCTGCAGAGGCAGTGTGGGATGAATGGACAGACAGACATGGGGCAAAGCCCAGCCCTGAGCTTGTAGCAGCAAAGGCATCTCACCAGCCCGAAATGCACCTCCCTAGGAGGAAATCTTGCTGCAGCCTCACCCCACTGCCTGTCCCCAGGCCACAAGGGGTGTTCCCTGCAGTCAGAACTGCTAAACATGGAGTGACTGGAGTGGAGGGAAACAGGCATGGGAGAGGGGCCAGAAGTAGGAATATTACCCATGCATCCAACTGCTGTGCCCCTGTTCTAAGCCACCAAGCCCCTCAACTGGGAGCAGGGGCCAGGCTCAGGGTCTGATTCTGAGCTGCTCCCATCCCTCCGCATCGAAGGAAGGGCCACAGCAGGGTGGGCAGTCAGAGCAGCCAGGGTGGGAAAGAGGGGGGACCTGGAGGATGGGGCTTAATCAAGAGGTAGGGGGGTGCTGTAAACATTCCTCTGAGGGCAGCTGCCCTCTATACTCCTGAGTGTGACAGTAGGCCCACCCCCAGTTAGAAGCACAAGGCAAGGGCCAGGCTTGGGGATGACCCCAGTTGTCCAGGCAGTCCCCTAAACAAAGGGAATCTTATCAGGGAACCGTAGCCCTATACTGTGCATGTGGGAAGGGCTGCTGGTGACCTTTGGTCCTGAGCAGCTGGGTGCTTTCCTGAGTCAAGAATGGGGAAGAAGGAAGAACAATTTCAAGAAGCCTTTTTCTTTTGGTGGGAAGGAGGGGGGTGGGCAGGACGGAGATGGAAGGATCCAGAGCTTGTGACACCTCTCTGGAGGTACCTGGTCTAGGGGTGCAGACAGTGAGTTAGGGAAGAAGCAGACACAGAGGCAGCAGTCTGTCCCAGACGGATGCCTTCCCCCCACTGCAGGGATATGGGGGTAGAGGGTCAGTGCAGGGTGGATGGGAACAGAGCTGGGGGAGGGCCTCCAACCCTCAGGTTGGGGGTAGAGAAGAGGGAGGAGCCAACTCCAGTCACCCCTGCAGAGAATATAGCTGTCCTGCCCTGCCCTGGGCAGCAGAGTGTTAATGCGGCTCCCAGTTGGCTTGGGTCCAGCTTGTAGCCTCTGGGACCAACCACTGGAGCTGCTGAGATAGAGGAGAAAACTCTAGGACCCCCGGGCCCAGGCAGCAGTCAGAGGTGCCCATGGGTATGGCCTCAGGCCTGGACCTGCCACATGATGAGGTGGCTGCGCTCTGAGCGTCGCAGGCGGGGGTTGGGCACCAGCAGATCTCCAAACTGCTCATTTGAGTCGTCCCCTACAAAGGGCAAGAGGGAAACAGGGTCACAGGGGCCAGGAGGTCTCCCCCACCCACCCACCCCAGGCCCTCCCCCATCCCACACCCCACCTAAGCCCCCTTGCTTCGCACCAAGAACCGGCTACCTCTGGGGTGGGGTGTCATGGGCAGTATCCCAAGCCCTGCCCTCAGCAGGCACTTACCAATCCTGAGGTTGATATAGCCTTCCCCTCCGCTCAGCACCAGGGCAGAAGGTGATGATGGTCCCTCCCCCTTCTGAAGGCTCTTAGTGCTCCCTGATAGTGAAGGGGTAAGGAGAGAAGGGTACTGCCAGGATGGACCTCAGTTGGGCTCACAGCAGGAGTGAAACTCCAGGGGCCAAGCAAAAGAAACTCCATACCCCCAGCACAGGGACAGAATTCAGGTGTCCCAGCTCCCAGCTTCCCTACTCCAACCCGCCAAACTCCACTCTCCTCCCAGGACTAGGAAAGAACCCAAGAACCCTGGCTCCCAGCCTCCCAGCTCTAACGCACCAGACCCCACTCCTCTCTCAATCCCCCCAGCCAGGATGGAATCCAAACATACCTGGGACGCAGATAAGGAAGCGCACAGCATCACGGTGCCCATGGTAGGAGGCCTGTGCCTGTTCCATGGCGCAGTATTGGGCACTGGCAGGCAAGGGACTGGGCTGGCAGCCTGGAGCTATGGCAGCCTCAGAGTCCCCTGTGAACTCTGTAACGGGAAGGGATAGGTGGTGCACGGGCACAGAGCACCCACCACCAAGGGGGAAGTCCATAATAGATTACCCCAAAACCCCACTGTGGGGGAGGGAAGTACCCACCCACTGACCCACATGGCAAAGACATGCCTATGCAAGTGTACACATATGCACACCCACACACAAGCAGGAAGCAGTACTGTGCTCTTCCACATCAGCAAGGGGTAATATTCCACACATGCTGTGCACAGCACATGCATGCATGCATGCGTGCACACACACAGGGACTCACCAGGGGCAAAGGGCAGGGTGAGGATGGTGCCACTGGCAGTACCCACCCAGAGGCGCTGGGCAAAGGCACCAAGTGCTGACACCTGCAGGGAGAAGCCCAGGGTGGTAGGGCCTGTGGAGAAATATGCAAGGTGAGACCCTCTGTTGCAGATGGGGACCTCCCCGCCTCACAGATACCCCCCAGGACTGGACTGGAGCTGGTGTCTCCTGTCAGAGAAAGGCACTTGCCACCCAGGTTGGATCAGGGCTGGCAAACCTTGGAGCTGACTCTCCCTTCCCCTCACCAAAGATGCCATGGATGAGGGGCTCCAGGTCAACCTCCTGCAGGGGCTGCCCAGTGCCTGCATGGAATAGGCGCAGGGTAGGGTCCAGTCGCACGGACACCCACACCCCAGCACCTGCCAACACCATGTGCCGCACCTGGCTCTCAGGGCGTGAAGTCACCGCAAAGGACCGCTGCAGGGAAGGGGAAACTGTCAGGAGCCAGCCAGGATCTCCCACCCCATGGATCCACCTGTCCTGAATCTCCTGCCCCACCCTCATGGGATCACAGCAGATTGTGTGTGTGTGTGTGTGTGTGTGTGGGTGTGGGTGTGGGTGTGTCCGTCCAAAGATCTACTGACAACACCCAAGCCAATCACATGGGATATCTGAGTGGAACCTGTGACATCTTCCTGCATCTCCAAGTATTGCTCAAGTTGGTTCTTCAGGATTCCTGCCTGGTGTTCTCCCAGATCTCCCCAGGCTCTTGTCTGGGAGAGACACATGCCCTTAGTATATCCCCTGCTGACATTGCCAGGGTAAATCCCAAAAGTTACCCTGACTAAGAACCTCATGGGTACATGGAATCTCCCCTCAGGGCCTCTCTCCAGCCAGGCTGACTGGATCCCAGGAGATCCCCCTGCCCCAGTGCCCTCTCCTATAATCTCTTCCTCCTCCCAAAGTTGATCCCACAGATCTTTCTCTGCTCCCCACCACACACACTCCCTATCTCCCCAGCCCACACATACCTTGATGCGGGCACCACGGGGCTCTACCACATGGATGCGGTTGCGGTAGCCACACCAGATCCTGCCCCCCACAGCCAGGGCACAACGGATGGACTGGTGTGGGCGGCCCAGGTCCAGCAGGTGGGGGTGTGCCAGGTCCCAACACTGGGCTGCAGGCAGAGTATGCAGGGTAAGTGCAGGAGGGAATAAAATAAGGGCAGGGGAAGGGGAAGAGGTGGAGGGGCAGAACTCACCATCGTTGCGGTGAAAGATGGCCAGGGTCCCGTCCCCCAGTGCAGCCACCACATGCCCCTGAGCGTGGCTGCAATGGGAGAGATATGCGGCCAGAATGGGCCCCCAACCACTTGCACCAAGCAGGACCTACCCACAATGCTCTTGGGCAGACAGCAACAGCATGAATCAGGGACCTTCCCCAGCCCAGGCTCTCTTATTCCCCCACGCCCCACCCAGCTGTTCTCTTGGGTTCCCACAGATCCAGATCTACTCCAGATGCCTCCCTCCCTGCAGCTCAATGCAGGTGCCACAGGGCTCTGCCACATAGACACAACTGCAGTAGCTGTACCAGACCTTGTGCCCCATGGCCAGCATGAAGCCCTAGTATGGAGGGGGCAAGTGGCGGGGTGGCGGGCCGACCATAGGGACCACAAGTGGAGCAGCCCTGAACATTGCCTATCCCCCCCACACTCACACAATGCTGTGGACGGCATCCTTGAGCTGGACTTTGGAGAGGCACTGGCGCCAATTAGACACAGCCGAGTATACAAAGATGCTGAGAAGGAGAACAGGGTCAGGATGGCATTGAGATGCAGCTGTCTCTGAGGTGGGATACGTTGGAGACTGGTTATACAAAGACCCCTCACCCAGTGCCGAGATGCAGCCACCTCTGTAGTGAGGCATGTCCAGGAGCTGTCCATACCACAGTCTCTCCCTACCTGCCCTCCTGGGTGCCCAGCCACATGGTGGCAGCCATCCTGGCAATGCCTGTATCTGCAATCCCCTCCTCCACCTCTGGGGATCTAGGTGCCAGGGGGTCATCCAGAATCTCAGGGCTCAGCTCTGTGCTCTGCTCCATGGACACCTGGTAACCTGAAGCAGGAGCAGGGCAGAGCCTGTGAAACAGAGGTCTGGGGCCAGAGCAACTTTAACCTGGCCCACACAGGCTCCCCTAGACCATAAAGGATACATGTCCAACACTAGTCCATATAGACCCTGCCCTGTACCTAAAATGATCCACAGAAAGCTCCTTTCCACCCACCCCTGCCCATACAGGACCTGCTCTATTTTACCTCTGAGCCTAGTCCAGACTCCCACCTACTACCTGGCCTATCCATACATATTCCAAGCTGGTCTATGCAGGCCCTCCTCCCTCTACTCTCGATGCACCAGTCTATGCCAGGGGTTATCAACCTTTTTTAAGGAATGTACCCCTTCTGGTGGGTACCCCTCCTGGACTGTACCCCTGGACAAGCAGGGGAGAGGGGTCCCCCAGCAGCTGGTAAATGAGGCGGGTGGGGGCGGGTGGTGATGCCATACACCACCCACCTGCCACTGCCACATGCGGCAGCAAGCGCACAGCAGTAGGCAGCAGCACACAGCATGCTTCCCAAGTACCCCCGCTCCTCCACACTGCCACCACGTACTCCCTGGGGCCTTCCCGCGTACCCTCATTTGACAACCCCTGGTCTATGCTGTTGCCAGCATAGGCCTCAGACCCCAGGCTAGGTTGATACACCCATCCTCCATCCACCCATACAGCCCTCAATTCTTCCATCCTGGTCCACACAGCTCCCTTAAAACATCCTTCCTTATCCATCCACACACTACCTGAGCCCCTACCTAACCTCCTGCCATTTAGCCTCATCTATACAGCTCTCCTAGCCAACCCTCCTGGTGCACAGACTGCTCCTTTATTTGCTCAGGTTCCTATAAAACTCCACCTGACTCCACACGCAGTCCAAATCCAGTCCCCTAGGGTTTAGTTGTATGGACCGAGTCCATATGTTCAAGGTCACTACAGGCTCCCCAGTACCCCCTCCACACTCACCAGGAAGCCAAGCAGCACAGACCACGTGGGCATGAGGCAAAACAAACTGGTCCAGCACATGGTTGGGGCGCATAACATCAAGGACCATCACCTCGCTGGCCGATGGGGTCCCTGAACAGACCCATACCAGGCTGGCAGGCACAGCCTGCAGGAGACATATGCCATTACATGGCTTAATGCAGGGCACCCTACTGGATCCAGGGCCAAGACAGACCAAGGGACCACCAAGAAATAGGGAGGACCACACGGGAGAGGGGGGCCCTGCCCAGATAGGGCTGCAGGAAGAAGGGAGCACACCAAGACAATGACACTGCTCAGGTTCCTCTTCAAAACAGCAGTGGGGGCACAAACACCCTGAGATTAGAGGAATCCCCCCCCATTTCCAGGGTGCCAGGGATAGAGAAGCACCAACAGGTGGTCAAGGAGGGGGGTGGACACAGCTCTAGACCTGCCAGAAATGGAGGTTCAGAGATGTGAGCCCCAGAGTAAAGTGATAAAGATCTCAGCCCCCTAGCTGGGGGACTCCCCGACACTCACCGAGTCACTGACATCCGGCCCCAGTATCCCTGCACTAGCCGCGCACCACAGCTGAAAGGAAGGAGGAAAGGCATGGGACAGCAGTCCATCCTCACACCCCAATGCCCCCTGAAACACCAGAACCAACCACACCCAGGATACAGAGATAACCTGCCTCTGGGGGTGGGTGTGGGCCCCCCCCGACACGCATCACTGCACCCTGTTGCCTGCCCCCCCAGTGCCCTCATTTTGCTCCCCATCCCCAAACACTGCTCACCTTGGTACTGGGATCCTTCTGGTCCAGCAGGTGCAGCTGAAGCAGCCTGGGCACATCCTTATTGCTCCCTGATGTCTCATTGGTGCCCTGCAATGGGAGGAGCAGGCTGGGCCTCTACCCACTAGAGGGCACCCCACCAGTGCCTACCCAAGATAACTTAAAGGAACAGTGCTTGCTATGTGACACCCTCCAACCCCAGCTGGGGGGGGGGGGGGGGGGGAAGAGGAGCTTTACCTGGTGAGGGTGCGGGAGACTCCAGCCATGGACTTGGGCACGGCCATGCTCCCTCCAAATGTGGGTCCGGATCTGGCGGTAAAGGTCCCGCTTCTGCTGCTGTGGGGACAGGCTGGGGGACTCCACAGAGCTGGGGATGGACAGACATTAGGGAGTGTTGTGCATTGGGATAGCTGCCCTCTGTGCCAACTCTCCCAGCCTCACACTTCATGGTGCCATCCTCCACCACCCCACCCCCTCTGCCCTAATCATCTCCCCCAGCCTGGCACTAAGTGATGCCCCTTCAGATTCCTTGCTAGGTCATGTCCACCCCACCCCCACCACTTGTTACTCACTTTGTAGGTGAGGCTGAGCGAGACACGTATCTCACCACTGTGGGAATCTGCCCACTGTTCCAACGGGGGTCAGTGGTGGTGCTGGAGCGGGGTCCAGACCTCCCCAACATGGTGGCTTGCACTGGGGCCCGCTCTGGGGAGTCACCAGGGCTAAACAAACGGTCAAAGCTATGGAGAAAGAAGAGAAAGATGAAGATGAGATGGAGATCAGCCTCAGTAGGGGATGCAAGGCAGGAGCACTGGCTGAGGTGGGCTCTCAGCAAGGGTGCAAGTAGAGAGGTAGGGGGGGAAAAAGACTCACATTTTCCAGAAGGAAGACTTCTTCATCTGAGCTGCCTGCACTTCCCGTGATGCCCTGAGACAAGAGGGAGATGCATGGCATCAGAGCTGGGATCCTGGAGCCCTGCACCCCTCACCCCCTTGGCACTTGTGTCCAAGTTAAAGGGGTTAATGACAGATCCACACAGCCAACCATGGCCTGTGCACTCCATGCACCACCACAGAGGTCTCCGCATCTCAGTGCTGGACAAGGAATCCCTGGGTCATGAGCCCCCCGGCTCTGCCCACCCCCAGAGGCAGCGCATTCCAGGGCCGCATCTGACCTGAGCAGCTCTGTGCGTCGTACAGCCTCCTGCAGCTACAGCCCCCTGCAGCTACATGACCCGCTCCTTATACAGGTTGCGCTCAGTGAGCACTCTTGCCATCTCTGCCCGTGTGAATCGCTTCCGCTGCGATACTGGGGCCTCAGCCTGCAGAGGGAACATGTTAGGGCTGACATCCTGACTCCCAGTCACACCCCACCACTGCCATTATCTCACCAGACCCCTCTGCTGCCAGAACCAAGACAAAACCTGAGTCCTGCTTACCAGCCCTAACCCTCCAACCACCAGACCCCACTTCCCTCCCAGCTGGGAGAGGACCCAGGTATTCAGGGTCCCAGTAGTACCTCAGCATCATTGTTCTGCTTCTTAGTTTCCTCCAACTCCTGTCGCAGCCTGAAATAGGGGAAATGAACAATGCAGAGTGAGAGACACATAGAGGCCTTGGAAGGCAGGCTGGGCTGGAAAGAAGCCCTGGATGGGAGGCTGGGGACAGAGGGGCACTGGCAAGGCTGAGGTCCTAGGGCTGGGAGGATGGGGATTGGGAATAAAAAGAGTGCCATGCAGGGGAGGACGACAGGGCTGCATGTCAGAAGTGAGGCTCCTTCCTAGTCCTGCTTCCCAAGTGGCACACCTGGGGTGTAGAGCCCATCAGTTTTCCCGGGGGGGTTGCCAAATGCTTCCTATGGCAAGGCGATAAAAGGTCCCACTCTTCTCCACCCCTCACCTGGCCAGCGCAGCCTCAGTCTCATCCAGCCGGGCCTGACAGCATCCCAGGGTGCGGGAGGCAGTATCACACTCCCCTCGCAGTGTTTCACGCTCCGCACTCAGCTCCTCCACACGTGCCACTAGGTGCCAGCGTGCTACCTCCAACTCATGCCTGCAAACAGACAGAGAGGCCCAAGCTATACCAAGGGTGGTGGTAGGGGCAGAGTCTAACTTGCCAAGAGAGTTGTGGAGAGTAGTGACCCTGAGATAGATACCCATGCCATAAGTGTGCAAGGTCTCTGCCCAGGGCCAGTGGGTGCAGAGGGTGACCCAAGCTGGGGTCCTAGGGTGCGGGGGCTTGGGGGGCCCTTACCTCACCTTCCGGAGGTTGGCATTCTCCTTGACGAGCACCTGTATGGCATCCCCTGTAGCCACAGATGGAGGTGTCAGTGTGGGAGACAGGGAGACTCTACTCCCCCAGGGCAGGGACCCCCAGCTGTTCTGCCTCATGAGGGGACAAGCCTGGGCAGTCAGTGCCTACAGTCAGACCCAGAGCCCTATGAGGTTAAATGGGGTTCTAGGGTTACACTGGAGGGGTTAAGTAGCTCTGTGCCTACTTGGGGAATTCAGGGCTGTGGTGGAGGCATGCCTTGGCTGGGACAGGGGGAGCCAGGAGCAAAGCAAGCCCCTCACTGCCCTCAAACTATCAATATGAAACTGGGTGGAGTGGGGTGGGGTGGGGTGGGGTGGGGTGGTGGCTCATGGCCAAGGCTGAAGGGTCCTACAGAGAGGAGGGATGTGAGGCATGTGCCAGGGTCTGAGGCCAAGTTTGGGGTTCAGGGCAGGGTGGGGGAGGTTTTGGGATCAGAGCTCAGGTGTTGAGGCCTGGGTTCTGGGATTCAGAGCTCAGGTGTCACCGTACCCTGCAAATCAGCCCCATCATCCAGGGCCTCAATAAGCTCCAGACCAAGCCCCGACACCTCCGCAAACAATGATGTTGTGTTGCGCTCAAGGTCTTCTGGTGGCATTGGGTCTGGGGTGCTGTGGGAAGAAACACCTTCTGTCACAGCTGGGTTGCCTCTCAGAGCCCTTCAGTCAGAGCTGGGTGGCCCCAGAGGCTTTCCCCCACTATATCAGAGCTGGGCAACCCCCAGGGCTTCCCATGCTTGTCACAAAGGCAAAGGAAGCCCCCATCCCCCCAGAGGACAGAGTATGAGGGAGCAGGGCAGTTCCAGGTCCCCCTCCCAGCTGGGTGGATTTTACAGCAGTTGAAACCCACCATCCCCCCACCCTGGCAGCTGCAGTCTGCACTTCCTCCCCAGCAGCATGGGGAATTTCTCTAGTGGTTTTGAGTACCTCCCTCCACAGCAACACTCAAAGCACTGGGGTTTCAAATCCTCCTTTCCCCTGCCCCCCATGCTCCCAAAGGAGGAGGCTGTGGGTGCTGGTTTCAAGCAAGTCCCCCATGGTCCACCCCTCCCCATTTTTCCAGTACCTGCTCAGGAGCTCTGGCTGGGGCTCCAATTCTGGGGTGGAACGCACAATCTCATCCAACTCCGTGTGCTGGCACAGCTCCAGGTGGCCTAGACACCAGCAAAGCCCCCCCATGGTAGGGAGTCAAGGGGGTCTCAGCCTCCATCCCCATCTCCCAATGTAAGCCACTCCACCCCCACCCACCTGCCCTGAGACCAGATTGGGGACAATACCTCTGTGGGACACAGCCCTCTTACTCTGCCCACAGCTCCTGCTCCAGCCTGCACTCCTGGGATGGAGCTAGACTAGGCTGATGGCCCCATAGGATACAGACTGCTGTCCCTACCATTTCCCTCCAGAAGAGGCAGCTCCTGGGACAGTGGGCGGCTGTTCCTGGGGCGTCTCTGCCCATCCTCTGGGGTCTTGATGGACACAGGTGGTAAGGTGGCATCTGGGTCCTCCACAGAGCCCTGTACCCCAGAACCACCCCAGGGGGCCAATTAATGAGGGAATCATGGAAGTGGGACCTGCAGGGACTGGTATGGGGCCCCCCCTCTATGCTCCACCTTAACAGATCCAGGACCCCCCAACGCAGGGAGGAACAACCCTCACACCCTGACCTGCTGGGTCCAGGATCTCCCTCCTCCATAGTGCTCCCACACAGAAGAACCCCCATATAAGAGGAGCTGTCTAGAGCCCCACAGCCAACATGCCCACTTGAGGGGCACCTCAAGATACATGCATATTTTTTCCCCAGTCAGGTGAACTCCTCCCCCTGGTCCCCCATTACACAATACAGCAGAAGAGAGGACCCACCTTGCAGAAAGCATAAGGCTGTGGGCACCTGGGTTCCAAGAGGCTGGGGGCTGGTTGTGGGGGCTCTGGGGTGCTAATGGAAGGGGCAAAGAGGTCAAAGACCAGACAATCATGCTGAGCCCCAATCCCACAACACAATGCCCCCAACTCCCCACTACATGGCTCCACCACCCAGGCCCCATCCCATCCCAAGCAGTACAGCACCCCTGCTGAGCCCTCTGTTACCCCACCCATAGCTTGCACCTGCTGGGTTGTGGGACAGAGGGTCTAGGGAGTGGCTGCTTCTGGGCTCTCAGCTCCTTGTAGCTTTTCACCACCTGCCAATGACACAGTTAGGGTAATGGGAGTGCAGGAAGCTTGGGCAGGGGAGGCATTGACAGGCCAAGGATGGGTAAGGTGCCCTACTGCCCCCACCCACTCACCATGGTTCCCAAGATGCCATGGAGCACAACCAGGGTTAGGACCAGATGCCAAGAGGAGTCAAAAGGGGATGGAGTCATGCAGAGGCAGGACCAAAGAACAAGGAAAAGGGGTACAGGCAGAGGTTAGGGTTGGGACAAGCAGGCCATTCAGGGCAGATGCAGGAGTCTGATTCAGGGGAAGGAGACTCACCTTAGAATGGGTCTGGCCCAGGGCTGACAGCTCCTTGAGCAGGGCAGCTTTCTGCTCCTCCAGGCTGGCCACTGCAGGGAAGGACCTTGTTATTCTGCCAGAGCCTGCCCAGAGCCTGCATCCATTGCTGCTGCCTACACTCCACCCCCACTTCCAGCACTGTTCTGAGTAGGGGTGGGGTAAAGGGGACCCACCCTGCCACTGCCTATCCCTCCCGGCATGCACAGGAACGGGTAAAGTCTGTCAAAATGGTGTATTATTGTAGGGTTTCCAGCACTCTGAGACAGCACTGACTGACATACATACCTCTCCCCTACTCCCAAGATACTCTGGACTGCCCAGCTCTCCCAAGAATTCTCAAGTCCTGATTCTGTACCTCTGCATCCTGCCCAACCACTCTGCGGGGCTCACCCTGGTCAGCATAGGCCCGCGCTTTGCCTTCCAGAAGCCGGCTCTGCCCCTCCAGCAGGGTCAGCACTGCCCGGTGCCCCTTCCGCTCTTGCTCCACTGCGTCCTCCAGCTCCATGTACCGCTGTGGGGAACGCCATGCTGACAGGGCACCCAGGAGTCCAGGCACCCCAACCCATGCCCTCTTTCTGCCCCTACCACACAGGGGTCCATGGATCAGGAATGAAGACATCCTACCGAGATGAGGGGGGTGGGCTCGGAGTGATAGGTATGGAGCAGGGGTCTCAGTAGGGCTGTGGGTCAGGAGTGAGGGGCATGACCTGGACCTAGGACATAGCAGAGGTGGGGGGAGACAGGGCTCTGTGGAAGTGAAAGCAGGAAGATATAGCAGGGGTGCAGGGAAGGGTCAGAGGTGTCTGTGGGGCAGGAGGATAGTGAAGCAGGGGCTGGCAGGGGTGTGAGGACCTGGTGAAGTGCAGCTGGGGAGGATAGGAGCTTGACAGGGCAGCAGGACAACAAGGTGAAGGGAATGGGGAACCAAGGGGATGAGGGAGTAGCAGGGGCCTGCGAGTGGCTCACCTCCTCGGCACGGGCACGTCCGGCCCGCTCACGCTCGTACTGGCTCAGCAGCCGGGCCTGGTCTTCATGCAGGGCAGCCAGGGCATGGTCCTGGTCCTGGAGCTGCCTTCCTGCCTGCTCCAGCCCCTCCAGCGCAGCCACCAGCTGGGGTAACAGCCCTGCCACCACTGTGGGGCCATGGGCCCCCACCAGGTGCTCCAGCTCCCCATAGAGCCCTGCTGCCAGTGCCCCCACCAGCCCCTCATCCCCCCAGGGGGTGCCCTGCTCCCCCTCACCCCCAAACTCCTCCTCCAGCGCCTCCATCCACGCCAGACTCGGGGATCGGGGCAGCTCCCGCACCCCCGGGGCCCTGTTAAAACTGATTTTTTTTCGGAAGACTTTCCTTTGCGAAGGCTTCTGAAAAACCCAAAGGGTCCTGAAGCGGGGGCGGAACAGACGGATTGCCCTGGGGTGCGACCCGGCGTGCAGAGGGGCCCGGAGCAGCGGGGACGGGCTGGGAAGCCCCAGCGCCCCCTGCCTTCGCGCTGCCCCAAGGGGGACACCTGTGCACGCGACACCAGCCAGACGCGCGCCGCCCGTACAGGGTCTCGGGGTCAGGCCCCCCCGGCCCAGCTCAAGGGAGGGAGGGGCGGGGGTGGGGCCTGGAGCGGGGCGAGCCTATGGGGACGCGGGACGCGTTGCGGGCGACCAATGGGGAGGGAGCGGACTTCCGGGAGAGTGGGGGAGTTGCCCTCCGTCATGTGACGCACCGGCCGCGTGACCCACGGAGGGGGCTGCGTGAAGTGTCCTCCGCCGGCGGCCTCTGTCTCTGCGACCCCTGCGGGCGCCCTGCCCCCGCTGCCCGCCAGGGGCCGCCGCCGCTCCCGGCCCCGGCGGGACGGGACGGGGCGGGGCGAGGGGGTGCCGGGCCCCCACCCCGGGTCAGGCCCGTGCCGAATCGATTGGTGTCGGACCCCGGGGCGCGGCGGGGCAGGGCCATGCGCCGCCCCCGCGCCCCGCACCTGGGCCGCCGCATAACAGCCCCCCCGGCTGGGCCCGGGCCAGCGGGCCCTGGAGCGGGAAGGCCCCCCCGGCCGGGCGCCGAATACAATAATCTCCATTTTATTCAGTGCTCGCTGGAGGCGGCCGCCCGGGCCCCGCGGGGCGGCTCTTTGGTCTCTGCTGCCTCCTGGGCTGCAGCAGTGGCGGGAGGCCCTCAAGGAGCCAAAGTCCTGGCTGCTGGAAGACAGCCAGCCCCCGGTACCCGGCCTGGGGCCCTGCCCCAAGCGCCCCTGCTCCCCACCCCCAGGTCTCCTGCGATGGCCGCTCCCCCAGGCCACAGGGGTGTCTGGAGGGGCCCGGTGGTGTCAGGGCACCCGACACTGCCCCCGCCGGTTCTGCTGCTGGAAGCGCCGCAACTTGTGTGCCCAGGCATCCCTCCAGGGCAGTGCCAGGCTGTTCCTGTCCAGCACCAGACGCGCGGGGTCGGGGGACTCGGCGTCATTGCCGATGACCAGGTAGGCCTTGTCCACCTGGAGCCGCAAGCAGTCGCAGGCCAGGTCTTGCTGGGGCACCCAGAGCGGGTGCTTGCCCCGGCGGATCGGCACACTTCGCTGCCGGTATACGGCCAGCACCAAGGCCGTGAACTTCTGCCACTCGCCCGACTCCTCTGCAGCCGTGATCTGGGCGTGCAGCACTGTGGGGGTAAGACAGGCAGTCAGTTGGGGGCATGGTGCTGAGCAGAAGCCACGCACCAGTAGCCAGCAACAACTTGAGGATCGATGCCCATACCCAGCAACCCACGGCCAGTAGTATTCTTCAGTCCCTCAAAATACTCTGTAATGTTATCCAGGAGTACCCAACAGTGCATACCAGCACCTATGGATACTCTTGCAAAGATGTTCCTCAGCATTGGATGATACTTTCCAACCTAACAAGATCCAATATTACCTAGTGATGCTTATCAGTACCTAAGGAGACTGTGCCACTTAAAGCTCACTACCATGTGACAGTTAGCATCAGTACCCAGCTCACCAATATCCAACAGTCTTCAACACTCAACACTAACCAGCAATTCTTACCTATGTCCTGCACTACCCAACAATGGAAAGCAGTCCTACCAGTATCCTGCGAGACTTACCCACAAATAATCAATGATGTGCACTAGTGCTCAGCCATGCTCACTGCTATAAATACATATTCACTAATGCCCACCAATACACAACAGTTTCAGACAATGCCTATCAAGACCCATCAGAGCTCAGTGACACCCACTAAGTTAGTGCTTGCCTGTATCTAGTGATCCCCACCAATACTCAGCTGTGCACTGTGGCACTCACAAGGGTGGTAGATATCCACCAAAACAAAACATCTGATTATATCCATCCTGTGATACCCACCAATATCCAAAGGTGCGCAATAGTCCCTGGTGATACCCAGAGCTAATCAGTGATAAAGACTGATTGACGCCTGTCTGTGGTGACTAGTACCCCACAGTATCCAACCACACCAAGCTGAACCACGGATGTCCACCAACACTCCATACCTCCCTGTGATACCCACCAAAGTTCATCCCCAGATATCACTGTCCAGTGATTCCTCACTAATATGCTGTGACAGTCAGCAAGCCCCTGCTACCCTCAGTAACAACCCAAATTACCAGACACCCCAAACAACCTGAAGGGACATCCCATTCTGTTTGATGGTACTCATTAATACTCATTGATCCCCAACAGCACCTCCTATGAGCAAGAATAGGCAGCAACACAGTATCTTGCTGTAAGTTATACTATTAAACCTAATAGTGGTTGCAGCAGTAGTGGGAGTACTAGTAGAACCTTAAATTACCCTGAAATACTCAGCAATATTAACTGATGCCCAATAACATTTAGTCCATAAAGGTTCATTTCTAACCTGCCTTCTGACTATCTTCAGATTAACACAGCCAACTACCTGACAGTAACATATAGCCACTGATCTCCAGTGTTATGCAAAAATTCCTAATGACACCAACTAATACCCACATATATTCATAAATCCCCAACAATACCAGCCGTGTCCAGTAAAATCCATTAATACTCAATAATGCCCAAGGATACACAGCAATCCCTATTGGTACCCAACATAACCTTGTAACAATAATACCCAGAAATATCCAGTGATACTCAATACCTCACGGTGATATCCAATTACACCCAACAATAACCAATAATAGTGATTGCCACTGATGTCTGAAGATAATAAATGATATCTAACCACACCCAGTGATACTCAGTGATAGCCAGCAATTCACAATAACATTAAATAATACCCAGTGTTATGCAGCAGCATACCATGATATCCACTGGTGATCAACAATATACAGTTAGCCAACAGCTTCCAGCAACCTACTAATACACAAGGCCACTCTGTGACAGCAGTATTGAATTATATCAACTAGCAGCCAATCACATCCACTGATACTCATCCAGTGACCCTCAGTAATGCCCCTCAATGTCTAACTAAACTCACCAATAATCAATAACAGGCAGCAATGCATGTTCATGTAAACTGATACCCAATCATGTCCAACAATGCCCATTGATACCAAGTAGTACCTGATGAGGTCCACTGGTACTGATGATAGTCCGGCATATATTACAGAAAACTCTCCAGTAAGACCTCCACCGTCCCATCTCCAACCTACCAGCAACAGTTAAGAGAAATACCCACTGATTGCAGAAGGGACCCACCTATTCTCAACAGGATTCAGTACCCAAGAGACAGACAGACAGAATGAGGGTCTGTGAGGAGGGTGGATGGGTAGATAGACTGAAGGTCTCTGGAGATGGGTAGAAAGAGGGAGACAGAACAGAGGTGTGTGTGGGTGTGGATAGATTGACAGACGGATGGATAGGAAAGGATGTGGTAGAAAAGGCTGGAAGGGGAAACTGGGCTCTCTCTGCTTTGTGTCCGTCCATGTGAACTGCCCTGGCTGCTCCCTCTGCTCAGAGAGGCCAGGGAGGGGGCAGTGTGCAGCCGCCCAGCATGGATTATCCCCTGCTAATCCGAAGAAAAGCAGCTTAAATTCCTAAAGCCCTTTGTCCCCTGGGCCTAGTCACCGGATCTGTGCCATCCCTACAGCGTGGGAGAGCCCCTGCCAGCCTGTCCCCATGGTCTAGGGGGGTGGGAGGTGGAAGGAAGCAGGGATCCTTAATTTTGCACCTTAATTCAGACAGATACCAAGTATACCCCCTACTCCCTGCCCTGGAATAGGCAGGCAGATGGAGAGTGTGTGTGGGGATACATAGATAGTGTGTGACAGGAGAGAGAAAGACAAAAGAGATGCATATGAAGTGAATGGATGGATGAGTAGAGTGTGTGCAGGGGCAAGTGTGGATGGATGATGGCTTAGTTTATGGGAATGGATGGATTGGTGCCAGGTATGTGTGGTGATAGGTACGGATAGATGTTGGGTGCATGCTGGAATGTGTGTAGATGGGTGCCAGGTTTGTGGGACAGCCAGGTCTCCATTACCATAGTCCTTTTTGCAGTAATTCCTCAGGTTCATGCGGATACGGCCATGGGACGGAGTGCAGTGGCTCCTGCATTCAGTACCTGCAGGGAAATGCACAGAGGGGTCATGGGAACCATGTGATTCACTTGTGTCCAGCTCCCCACCCTGCCCTGCCCTCACTGGCCATGTCCACCCAGCCCTCTCAATTGCTGCCCCCAGGGCTGGAGGCATGACTTCCTGCCTTTCTTGGCACAGCTCCTCTGCTCTGTCTTCACTTCTGGATTGAACATGTCCTGCCTCTGATTCTCAGCCTTTTGGCCCAGATCAAGCGTAGTTCCTGTTCTTAACCTGGCAGGGGAAATACAACATATCTGTGTCCATGAAGGCAATTTTTCTAAAGTGCACCTGGGGAGAACTGCTCTTCTGGTGTGGTTCAGTACCTGCCAAGGTGTAGCAGCTTTAAGCCAACTTTATGGAAATAGGAGTCTCCTCCCTAGCTTGCTCTGAGGGTCTTATGGCTAAGGGCAAAAAAAACTCGGGGGCATCCAAACCCCAAGCCTCTGGGCTTGAGCCTGCAAGTAGGATGCCCGTCAAAGGATTTGGAAACATCTGAAGCCCCAGGTGTGGGTGGAGGATGTTTGCCAGTAGTAGGGCCACTTATGGCTTTGGACTCTTGGATTTGGAATTAGTTTTGGCTAATTTGGCCTGGGATGCATACAATTAAAAATAAAAAATAAAATCTCCTGCCCTGAGAAAGAGGGGCTTCGCAGAGTGCTGTTCTTCAGAGCTCAGCTCCAGCGATGATGGGGAAATTTTGCAGGGCAATAATGTCACTTCCTGAATTGACATCTGCCCCACCTCAAAAGAGCAACTTCCTGGTGCATCATACAGCACAGCAGTTCCAGGTCTAAAGCATCACTTCCTGAATTAACCTTCTCCCTCCTCCCCCAGCCTTGCCCTCCTTGAGATGGGACTTCCAGGAATGACACAGCTATTAGATCACTGTCTGAATCCATCTTGAAGGCAGGATGTCCTGGAGTGCATGCACTGTGGAAGAAATTCCTATGATATCATATCCTGTCAGCAGTCCCTTGGATCTGAAATTCCATCAGGAAGAGACCTCCTTGGAGGTGCTTTGTGTCTGACCCGTGCCCTCCAGCTCACTCACACTCACATCCGTCACCTTTTCATTCATCCCACTCTTCCTTTCCCCATTTTTCTTCCTCCAACCTCTCCTACATCCCTTCATAGTTTCTCACCCCCAGGCACCTCCTCTTCCTCAGCTACCCCCAATCCCTCTCCCTCAAAGCTGTTTTTTTTTCTTCTAAGAAATGTTTCATGTTCCAAGCCAGTTCAGCCAAATCAAGTCTAAATCTGTGTCAGTCCAGAACCATAAGTGGCCCTACAACCAGCAAACATCCTCCACCCCCACCAGGGACTTCAGATATTTCCAAAGTCTTTTGGTGGGCATCCTACGTGTAGGCCCAAGCCCAGAGGCTTGGGGTTTGGATGCCCCCAAGTTTCACCTGCCCTCTGCCATATGACTGCAGAAGCAAGCTAGGGAGGAGCCTCTTATTTCCATAAAGTGGGCTTTAAATCCCAACATCTCGGTGAGTACTAAAACACACCAGCAGAACAGTTATCCCTGGGAATGCTTAAGGATAACTGCCTTCATGGACTCAGATACATGGGGTTTCCCTGGTTGCCTCAGACAGCTCACAACCAGTGCTGCAGCAAGGGGGAGAAGAGGTGGGGTGCAAGCGGGGCAACCATGCTGGGCACCGAAGTGAAGGGGCGCCAACAGGTGCTGCCCAGCTGGGGCAAGACACGGGATGGAGCTATGAGCGGCTCATTTGGGGGGTGCGGGGACAGGGGGAGGGCAGCTCCCGCTGCTGTGTGCACTCCCAGGCAAGCATGGGGGAGCGTGTGCCCCTTGGATCTGTGCGTGGGGCAAGGGTGTGTTGCCATTGCAGGCTTTAACCTGGCCACCAAACTTCATTGCTATGGCACTGCTCACACCATGGGGCATCCACCCACTATGCATTGTGGTATGATTTCCACCTAGCTCTGTTAATGGGTTTTCAGCACAAGGGACCTTTATTCCCACCTGCAAAGCAACAGCCCTCTACTGGCAGCACTAACAGGGGGTGTTCCCTCTGCCAACTTGAACGGTAGGTTGTTATTCTTCCTCCTAGCAATACATTGCAACCAGGGAACAGATGAGGGCAGCAGTGTACCCCAAAGCAATGTTGAGACATGGGGCAGGGGCTGAGGGAAACCTGACTTTTGCTACTGGCCCTGCCCCGGGTACCTGGGTTCCACTCCAGGGGGTAGGCAGGTGTAGTGGTCAGCACCTCCTGAATGCCTGGGAAAGAGGGAAGAGGGTGTGATGATGCATAGACAGACAGATGAGCAGAGAGGCATGGAGGGATAGAGATGGGAACGGATGGATGGAAGACAAGAGGGAGAGAGTGAAAGAAAGATAGAGAGATGTGTATGGTTACTGCTTGTGAGAATAAACCTGCCCCACTCCAGTCAGTAATACCCACCCTTCCATTCCCTGGATGCAAGGAGAAGACCCCACACGGAATATGTATGAAGGGCTCCGTGGGGTTTGCATGACAGGTGCAAGTCAAAAGAGGTGATGTCTCCTTTCATTAACAGCAGGACTTCCTGGATTGTTGTATGACTGATTGCCACAGTGTAACACAATTTCCTGGAGTAGTAGCAAAGGGCAGGACTTCATGGATCAATGTACAGCTCTAACAAACTCACATCATAGTTCCCAAGATTCTCGGCAGTGTCATGAGCCTCTTATTTGCCAACCCTCCAGGATTTGCCCTGGAGTCTCCAGGAATTAGATATAAATCATCAGGAGACTGCTGAAAGTCACCCGGGAGATAAATAATAGGGCATTCATTAAAATAAACATTAAATATTGAATCTGATTTATACAGTAGTCCAGTGGGTTTTTCAAATGTAATAATGTGCATTCGCCTTCCTAATGTAAAGTTATTAATGCCATTATGTCATGTAATGAAACCTCCTGGAATAGATTCAAACAGAGTTGGCAACCCTAGCCTCTTATGATACTGCTTCTGGACTCAGCACTCCCACCACCGCCATCCCTCCAAGGCAGGATTTCCAAACATGCTGCATCTCAAGCCACAGCCCTGGATTTAGGCTGTCACATTCAGAATGAACAACCCCACACCAGTCCCCACCTCCAGCAACATAGGTAAGACTCCCCCAAGGACTATGGCAGAGCCCCCCTGGAGAGCTATGACATCACTTCCTGAATTAGCTCCTTCCCTAGAGGTGGGATTTCATAGTGCATCAGTCATAAGAGCTCAGCTGTAGAGCTATGACCTCAGTTCCTCTATCTTTCTACCCGCCCCCCATTCCCCAGGAGGTGACCCTTCCTGGAGTAGTGGGCAGAAGCAAGCCACCATTGGTAGGATGAGCCAATGGGTGGGCTTCTACATTGTAATCAGTTACGTTATTATTATGAATAGAGGGGCCCCGCCTATTTACCATGTTTAACAACAGCCAAAAAAATTTTTGGTATTGTTACCATATTGGATGGAATATACCCGGGCTCTCTCAGGTGTCTCAGTGAGCTGCATATAAGCCCAAATTTGTTACCATATTGAACAGAATACAGAAGCTAGCCTGGGTATTCTATTTAACAGAAGCTATGGGCCTTTCTGGTTACCATATTGAAAAGAATATAAGGGCCCTTTCTGCCTTAACTACTGTAACAACCACTATCTTTTTCTGAACACTAAGCTGAACATCCTAGAAGAAAGTTTCCAGAAAAAAGAATGCTGATGTCAATATATGGGCCCTTCCTGGTTACCATATTGCTTAGAATAGAAGGGGCACTTCCTTGTTACTATGTTAGTTACCATATTTAATAGACCCAGCTATTAACTACACTAAGAAGATAGTGTCAATGGATGGTTATTATACAAGGCAAAGTATGCACCTTGTAGACTAACCATGGTGGATATAGCTATATAGCACACTTGGGGGTTGCACAGGCTGGGGCTGGCTCTCAGGGGACAGGACTTACGGACACAGGGCATGAGGGCGGAGCGGCTCTGCTGGAAGCCTTGAGCACAACGGTTGCAGGTGAGCCCAGCGACACCTACTTTGCACTGGCACTGCCCGGTTGTCTGGTTGCAGAAGTTGCTGACTGCGCCAATGGGATGGCACTGGCAGGCTGCCAAGGCAATACACACAGTCAGCGGAGGTGCCAGTGGGGAGGCTGCAGAGGGCTGGGGGATATGCCGAGCTTCCACCCACAAGCAGGCCCCCCCTTCAGACTCTGAGCAAGCTGCCCACCACTTCCACCCTTGGCAGTGCCCCCAGGCACAAATTCCAGTGCAGTGAGCTTCCCCAGAGCAGTGCCCACAACTTTAGACTCTGGTGCTGTGGGCTTCTAGTCACACTGCCCTCAGCTACAGCCCCTGTGCCAACAAGCTTCCCCACAGCAGTGTGCCCCCAGGCATGCACTCCAGTGCCACAAGCTTCCCACACTCGTGCCTCCAGGCACAGCACTGTGAGCTTCCCCATGGCAGTGCCCTGTCACTCACCCTTGCAGGCCTTGTGGCTGGTGAGGGGACGGCGTGGGTCACGCCAGAAGCCTGGCTGGCAGTAGTGGCAGTGCCGCCCAGCTGTGTGGTGCCGGCAGCGCAGGCACACACCCCCACTCTTGCGGCCCGACAGCTCATACAGCTCCATACTGAAGCGGCACCGGTGGGAATGCTGGTGGCACTGACAGGCTGTGGAGACACAGTGGGTGCAGGGAGGTGTGGGGGTAAGAAGCACTTATTCCTTGGACAATGATCAGGGGGCACCACACCCAGCATATGCTGGTGCCCCTCAGTCCCAGTCCACAAGCCTCTAACAGTCTCTGGACACCAACACACCCAAGAGGTTCCCCTGGGCTCTCCTCCCTGCACCGCCCACTAAGCAGCCCTGTCCCCACACCACCTGAGTACCCCTCTAATCTTAAGGGCCATCACTTACTAACACACTCGTGGGCATCGCTTGGTGTTGCCCTCTGCCAGGGCCGGTCACGGTAAAAGGCGCGGCATGTCTCGCACTCGGGGGCCGGTGTGGC
>NW_005842208.1:514425-523960 GCF_000455745.1 Alligator sinensis | reverse complement strand
CTGCTGGGCACATGGCAGTGAGAGGCATGCCCATTGCACTGGCACCGTCCCCCAACCTGCAACTCGGACACCCCATAGGAGGCCTCCCGTCCACGGACCCCCAGCTCCTGTGCCCGGTGCCGGCGATCCAGCATCATCCGCAGGTCAGTGGCCATCACCCAGTCCTGGAGCACTGGGCTGTACTCAAAAGCACTAGCTGAAGGGCGCCCAGCCAGGGGCATGAAGGCCACAAGCCCCCTAGTTGGCGGGTTGGGGCTAGTCTGGCCATCAGTGCAGGTAGCCTCATGCTCCATGCCCTTGAGGACGGCCGAGGCTGGGGGCTGCCCATAGGTGCTGTGGCAGCGCCTGGAGAAGAACTGGAAGGGTATCCAGCTGCGCCCATAGTCCATGGATTTGTAGATGGCCATGGAGTGGGGCCGTGGGGTGCAGAACCGTATTGCCACATATAGCACCTCAAAGCGTCCCCCCAGTGCCAGGGTTAGGGTGGCATTGGGCACAGGCCCTGAGTGCCAGCAGGTGGCTTCGCCTGCCGGGTCAGTGAGGTAGGCTGCGGGGTGGGCAGTGGCAGGAGATGCCTGGTTGCAGAGGAGGCAGAGTCGGGGCCCAGGGGGGCCCTGGGCTGTGCAAAGGCGCTGGGGGCTGTGCCCACAGGTGGCAGAGGCAACAACAGGATGCCCTGCAGCCAGGTCCATCAGCTCGGGCAGGCAGTAGCGAGGCCGGCGCTGTGCATCATAGCAGGGGTCAGGGGCCTCAGCAGCAAGGCTCAGCAGGCCCAGGTGGAAGGGGAGCACGACTCCAAGGCCCCATGCAACACACCACATGTCTGAGAGGTCAGAGCTCAGCAGGCATCACCTGGAGAGACCCAGAGAGAGAAAAAGAGAGGAGGGGTGAAATTGGAGGCAGCCCTAGGGGCACAGGAACAAGAAGCAGCACTGGCACCAGGAGCCCTTTGGGACACTCACATACTTATGGGGGCCCTCAGGTAGGCTGAGGTCATGACCTGACCTTCACCCTACCCTTCCCAGATTTTGACCATCAACCTAATTGTGACCACTGACATTGACTCAACTATGAACTTTAACCCTCTGGCCTTCATCATAATTCCTACTCTGGCTCTGGACCTTCACCCTAATAATCACCTGCGACCTGGATACCACTCTGACCTTAACCATGACCTCTGACTGGCCCCGACTGTGACCACTGATACTCAATCCTGACTTTTAGCATGATGTTTGCCCCCAAACCCATTCTCTGGCGTTCACCAGACCCAACCTAATGGCATGCCCCCTCCTGACACCATATGCGACTGTGAGCATCTGGACCCCCTAAGGAAAACTGGACCCATCTATCTCAGCCTCCTAGCACCAGCAGCTCCTCAGGACAGGGATGCATCCCTTCTCCCTTTATTGAGGGCACCTGGGGGTGAGTTTATG
This sequence comes from Alligator sinensis, assembly GCF_000455745.1. Classification (NCBI taxonomy): domain Eukaryota; kingdom Metazoa; phylum Chordata; order Crocodylia; family Alligatoridae; genus Alligator; species Alligator sinensis. The sequence continues at coordinate 522,527 of NW_005842208.1, read as the reverse complement.
AGTAGAGCTGTGGCTGGCCCAGCCCTGGTGAACTTCCCAGGTTAATGCCCAGCTCCACTCAAGTAGTACTAACCCCTCACCAGAGCCTGATGGAGGATTTTAACTACCTGGGGTTTCACCAGGCATCTGGGCTATACGTCTCCCCTGGCTGGCTGCAGCCAGGAAGCGGGTAGCTGCCCCTGCCTGTGCACTGGGGCTGAGCTAATCCCTGTCCATGCCTGGGCTGTGAAGGCCTCAGTTAACTCCTGACTCCCACACTCATTAAAAGCTCATCTCAGGGCCCCCACCCCACGAGAACCCCGCCTTCCCCCCCATGCCCAAGCCCCCACCACCTCCCAGCAGCCTTGGGGAGGGTGCAGCGGGCAGATCATAGGACTTTGGCAGCTGGAAGCCTCAGGGGATGAAAGGAGCTCCACTGAACTGCAGCCAGAGCAGGGCACACATCCCCTTGCTCAGGGACTCTTGCATGGCCCACAGGGATGGAGCAGGGGCCCTTCTCAGCTGGCGGCACAGCCCCAGTCTGGCCACAAACACACAGGCATTGAAAGACTCCTGGGTGCTATCCCAGGTCTGCGAGCAGAGATTTCTGGTGGGGTTAGAGCAGGAGGGAGCCGGGACGCCTGGGCGCTACTCTTCTGTCACATGTTCTCTGTGATCTGGGACAAGTCCCTGTGTTCTTTGTTCTAGTGGATGAAAGAATCATTTCTTTGCCTATCTGCACAGTGAATTAGTCAGGGCAGGAAGTGTCTCTCACTCTGAATCAGGGCAGCACCCCAGCCTGAAAAGACCCCAATCCTGGTGACTGAGGCCTGGGCAGCTGCACTGGAGAGACAAGTTCAATCTGAACAAAATCTTGTTCTTTTCTCCCAGGGTGAAATGGGGCTTTTGTGTACATTTGTGTGTGAGCCTGCATGTCTGCATTGCTATGTGCATGTTCATGTGTGTGCATGCCTATGTGCATGTGCATGCATGCATGTACGTGTATGCACATTGCCATGTGGGTCCATATGTATACGTGTGCACCAGTGTGTTCCCTGCCTCATCCTCATACTGATGGGCCTCAGGGTGCTAAGTCAGGGATTAACCCGAGGCAGATTCCCAATTTTTGCTGCGTTCCCAGCTCTGGTTGTGTAAACACTCTCACTCCCTGCTGGGATGTGTGCCCCCCTGCACGACCCTGCTCTGTAAAACACACCCACCACAGGGAACAGCCCCAGCATCTGAGTGGTATTAGCCCAGGCTGCCATGCTGTGAGCTTTCACACAGCAATGCCCTAGCACTAAAGCTCCGGGCTGGGAAGATTCCCACAACAGTGCCCAGCCAGGGGACCCCTGCTGCAAACTTTCCCACAACAGTGCCTCAGCTTCAAACTGGTGGTGGGAGCTTCCTCCAGTAGTGCTCTGCACCCCTTGATCTCCCACCCCTCTGTGACCTGAAAGCTTCCCTTCATCCCACAGTGCAGGGGCCAGCTCAGACCTCTGGGTTGCACTCTCTGGCACCTTTCACCCCTTCCCCATTCTCTGCACCCCACTATGTGATTCATGGCAGCTGAGATAAAAGTTTGGGTCCGACTCCTTTGTCACACTGAATGTGAAAAAATCATGGTCCTGAGAACAAGGTGCCAGCCTAGACCCAGGACAAAGTGGGAGTACAGAAGCCTAAACACTAGGTTCCTCTCAGTGCTCCAGCCTAAAGGGAGGGCATAGGAGACTCCCAGGGTGATGTGCTGGGGTCCTGCCCAGCTCTGATTTCCCAGGTCACTAATTGCTGGCGGCATTGATGACTCACATTCCTGAAGTGCTGGGAGGTCTCGCTTGGGCTTTGCTCTAGCTGTGAGGTAGCCTGGCTGGTCCCCAAGCATGGGACCCCAAAGCCACTGGATCAGGTTACCCAGCTAGTATCACCCCTCAGCCCAGGCCTCAATGCAGGGACAAGGGACACCCCAGATCCAGCAGGACCTAAGGCAAATTTGCTACTCTGTGCATAAGACCTACAAAAGTAATGTGTAAGGGTCCAAGGATCAGAGCCCATCACGCTAGCTGTGGTTTGGGCTCAGAGTCACTGGGACTCAGTCAGCTGGGTGCTGCCTGTGTTGAGTTGGGTGCTGCCCAAGCCCAGACGGAATGGGATGCAACAGGTGGACAGGACAGACTCACAGCATGGGGGAGAGGCAAGTGGGGAATGAGGTAACAGGCTCTGCTGCTGTCTCTGCTTCCCCCTTTTTACTTTGTGCCTGTCTCTCTGAAAAGACAGTGAGAAACATATGGGAATGGAGAAACAGGCTGACAGATACATGGAGAGGCAAAGGAAGGAAGGATCATATGGGAGTTAAGGGACAGGCATATAGGATCTTGTGCAAAGAAACAAGGACAGGCAGCCTAGAATGAGTGAACAAAGGAGTGAAGAAACAAGAGGGAGAAATAATGTCAGGAATAAGTGAAGGAAAAGAAGAAAAGAATGAACAAAATAGCTAAAGAAAGAAAAAAAGAAAGGGAAAGCAAATGACTAAAGGGAAGGATGAACAAAGGGGGTGAAGGGAGAGAGGGGAGCAGGAAGAGGGAACCTTAGAAAGAAAGAAGCCAAGGGAGTACAGAGAAGGCTAAAGGAAGAGAGAGGGGAGGGGTCACACTTGGCAGGAGGAGAAGCCAGGTGAGGGTTGGGGAGCAGACCCCTGCATGGGATCAGGGGATCTAGTCCCTGCTCCAGGGGACTGTCAGAGGAACAGAGGAGCCTCAGTGCCTCAAGCAGCAAGGAGCAATGGAAGATAGCTGCACTGGGGGAGCCTTTCCCATGGATAAATGCCAACACACAGGGACCATTAATATATGCATAGCTGTTAAGATTGAGTAGCAACCTGTGCCAGGCCTGAGAAGCAGCCACCAATGCCCCTTCTGGGCGGCCTCAAGAGAGCCTGGCATTGACCAGCAAATCATTAATGCCAAGCAGAGATTCTAAGAGCTGGTAAACACCCCAAATGGCCCTGGTTCCTGTATGAGGGCAGGAAGAAACCCCAAACACGCTGAGGGCCTGTTACCTGGAAATGTATCTATAGTCACACAGGGATGGATCATTTTAATATTAGCTTCATTATAAATCAAGAATGATTATGTCACAACGTGTCATTTTTAACAGATTAATAGTGGACAGGAAAATACTTGCTGGTATTAGTAATACCATATAACTGATACTTACTAACAAGAAGCATTATTAGCATATAACAAGCGGCATCATTAGCACATTATTGTAGACAATATTTGGCTTTCAATTAATAATTGAACAAAGGAGTGTGCATTAATATATTTATAATAAAATTCATAATGAAGGACAATGAACGTCAAGAAATAAAAATGAAATACGAAAGAGTAAATTAACTACGTTGGTCAATGCACTGATAGTTTTGTGTCACTGTGAATTAAGTATAAAGTAATAATACATAATGAATAGCAACAGCAACAATAAGTAAGTTGCAGTGAATAATATTATTAATTCACATTTAATATTTGCAATAATGGATGCATCATCCCTAGTCAACAACAACAATGCCAGATCTTAATATTAAAAATTTCTGTTTAACTGACAGTAATTATCATTGTTTTGGGCACCACTGTCTTTTATTAATGCCAGGAGATTGGTATTATTTTGCATACAATAAACAGAAACTAATAAAACTTATACTTGATCTTTATTAACTACTAATATTTAAAAGGTGTTGAAGATGAGACCTGTGCAATCATCAGTGACTATTAACATCTAAAAAGAGTATAATGTTAATCTTTAATAACTACATCTGTTTAAATGGTATATATGTAACTAACTGCAAGTAGCTATTAAAAACTACCTTTGGCCTTTATTAATGACTAATATTTAAATTATATTGAATATATTAATAATAACGTATATGTAACCAACAGTGACTATTAGTTAAAACCTGTAATAATCTGTACTAACTACAACTATTTACATGGTATTCAAGATATTAGTAACAATTTGTATGTAACCAACAGCCACTAGTAATTAAATGTGTCTCTGGCCTGTACTAATTATTGATATTTAAATACTCTTTAGGTTGCTAATAACCGGTCTGTAATCAACAGTGACTACTAATTTACCAGTGACTGACAGTCCAGTGGGACTCTAGCTCTTATGAGCCACATCTCTTCAGCCCAATGGGTAGTCACAGCCTCTTGCTGGTTGTTACTACCTCCTGGTTACTGTTAAGCCTGATCATTAATACAGGCCCAAGAGCAGATGATGTTGGGCTGTGTGACTCTGAGGAGCCACTGGGTGTTGGACACAGTAGCAGCCCCTTCTTAGGAACCGATCACTAATGACCTCCCTGTAGCTTGCTCCACACAGCCTGCAGCAGGCAACCCAGGGCCTCAGTAAGCCCTGACAACAGTCTCTATATTGACTGGATTGACTGGGCAGTGGGTTCCTCCTCTCCCCCAATATAACCATCCCACTGCCTGCCAGGGTTAGGGTCACAAGGTGGGGAACGAAGCACATCCATCCAAGGGTAGCATTGATGAAATAGCCCAGGAGGCCAGGCCTGACACCCCCTCCAGACTGGGCCACAAAGCCAGACCCGACAATCACTTTGAATTGGGCTGTGAGGCCAGGGCACCAGAAAGGTGCGCAGGGGTTTCTACACCTAATGGATGCAGTTCTCCTCACTTCTGTGCCTAGACGCGTCCAGTATTTGCTGGACCACCCCTCTCTCCTCCCCCTCCACCCCTCTTTGTGTGCTTGGACGCAGTGAGCAGGCCTGGTAGTATTGGTACATGCCTGACATGGGTGACCCCACACTTCCACAGGCAGGGAAAAGCAGGGAGAGTCATTGTGGGACTGGTATTTAATGGGAACCAAACAGATTCTAGCACGTGTAGCAGTATATTGCACACGTGTACATGTGTCAAGGGTCTCGCACTCACAAACACATGCAGGTTAAAGGTATCACACATACTCTTAGCATACAGGCTAAGGGTCTCTCTTGCAGGGACACCCGCCAGAGCCAAGGGTCATGCTTATAATCTCACCTGCCCCCACATGGACCAAAGATCTTGCATATATGTAGATCAATGCTCATACACATCCATATATACACCCATCACCCAAAGCAAATAACCCCATAGGCACGAAAAGTCACAATCTGCTTCCCAAATTGAAATGCATTTGGATCCACAACCACACAGAGAGGAAACACTCACCTGCACTCACACACTGACACACAAACACAGACAGCAAAGCTACATAAAGTGAAAAAATTCCCAATCCAGACAGATTCCCACATCACTCTGAACGGCACCCAACCCCCTAACAAATTGTACACAAACATTTGAGAAATAAAAATAACACATGCACATCAAATCAGTGCACCCAGGAACTCCACCCTCCCAAAAAAGCCTGCGCACACACCAACATACACACACCGCAGCACCCTCAGACATTGCCTCCACACCTCACAGAGTAAAAATAACTTCAAATACACACACACCCTGCCGAGCCCACCCTCACCCAAACAGTCACACCGCAAAACACTGACGTGCCCCCATACAAGTGTGTGCACACCAGGAACTATACACATAATCAAAAACAACCCCATCCCCACACCCAGCCAAAAAGAATTACACATCTTTAAAAAAAAACCCAAAGAAAAACGTGGTACACATGCATACATTAATACATGCACTCCTGAGCACAGCTGCACACGAGCCCCACACAGCAAACCCCACTCAGCACATGCGGGGCTTATATATTAACCCCCCTCATGGAATTATCTCCTGTTGAAAATGACAGAGGACCCCCCCCCCAACCAGCCCAATGACCCAAGTTTTCCCCACCTGGATGGACCACATGCCTATTCCCAGTCTACACCTCCCCTGCCTGCTGGGAGACCCTGCAATATGCAACCACATGGTTGAGCAGCTGTCACTGTGGCTGGTGGTCAGACACTCCCAAGTACCAGGGAGCCGGTTCTCTCTCAGAGTCCCAGCTCTGTCGGGGAGACCTGCCTGCTTCCAGTGGCTGCACCAGATGCATGGGTGCTGTGGATGCCTGCTCCCACTCCCAAGGATGGCTCAGCCTCCTCAGGGAGAGGCCCCTGATGGAATAAATCAGCTGCAGAGCTGCTAGGGCAACAGGGCCAGATCCCCAGCAGGTGGAAATCAGCATTGTCCTGCTCCTGACTTTATGCAGGCACAAATGAAAGAGGGGTCGTGGACCTGCTGAGTTGGATCAGGCCCTCTCACCTCTGGACTGTGATCATGGCCATCACTGAAAGGGCTAGCTGGATACCTGGGACCCACCACCACTGTCACCAGGCACAGGTGTGGAGACCTCATAGTATGCACATGCATATGCACAGGTATACACACACGTACATGGACACACCTATATGCCAACAGGGCTCCTCCCACAAGGCTGCACATGGCCAAAATGGAGCAACCCTGGGAAAGCCCCTGTGCTTCATTCTTTCCTCAAGCAGAACCCTTTGTGGCTTCCTCAATATCTCCTTAGCCTGCTGTGGCAGTAGGTGATGACCCTGGAGTTTACCTTTCCCATGTTGGGGGGGCACACTTGAGATCTGCATGTTATGATCGGTAGGCAAAGGGAAACCATTTACCTCTAGGGCAATTCAAGGCAAAAAGCTGACTGTTATCCAGGGGGTACCTCACTGCCCCTTCCACACCTGCCCATCAGGTTAAGCCTGGGGGCCCTGAGGTGGGGTACGGATCAGGTCACCTGAAAAACTTTCACCTCACACCAGAAATGCAAAAAAAAAAAAAAAATCAATCTACTCCCTCTGATCACTGCCAGACATGGCTAGCTATGGGCTGCAATCCTTTAACTCACCCTCCCAGGCAAAACTCCCTTTTCCCTTGTGAACAGGGATGGGGGTTTAAATTACTGAAAGCTAAGTCACTCCAGCCCAGAGCCTCAAAGCATTTTTTAGGAGGGTGGCTGAACATCTCTTGTGGGGCTGGGACCTGGGGGACTGCTGAATAAAAGGACCAGTGCCTCCAGATTCACTGGGGTGCTTTTGAAACTGGCCCCAGGTAGGAGGTTGGTCCCCAACCGAGTCTGCCCTGGCAGAGCTGAGTGCGGGACCCTCTGCCCGGGCTGCCTCACACCCTGGAAATGTGCCAGTGATTGGCAGCTGAGGATCCAGCCTCCACACATTTCTCTCCGTTCACGTCAAACTTCTTCGGGTTGGAATTTTCTTGCTCAGATCTGGACGGTCTCCATCTCCCCTCCCCTATATTTTATGCCTTTTTTTTCCTTTAAACCGCACCCCAGCCCCCCTCCCCCACCTCCTATGGTTCCATCCTCGCAATCGGAACTTTCCAAATTCAATTTTCCGCTCCTCCCGTAACCTTCACCTCCCCCATCAACACCCTGCATTTTCCTTCTGTTTCACCATCTGCCGTCTAGGACAGCTTTTAAGAAAACCCTCCTGCATGCAGAGAGATTTCTCAACTCACATGACACTGCCCTGGACTAAGAAATAAATCAGAAGGAAAACAGGTCGACCGTTTGTTATAAAACTTCTCCAAAACATCAAAGTCCAACAGACTCCCTCTCCAACCAGCTGGGGATTTGTTGCTGGGAAGCGAGCTGTTCATTTTTATGGGGTTCGCTTTTAGGAGTGTCCAAATGCTTACGCTTGTGCTCCTAGTAAATTCCTAGGTGCTTTTAAAAAAAAAAGCCTCCCCACCCTGTTAGGTTTGCAACAGGTTTTAGGATTGGACACTTTCTTCATGCAGAACATTTTCTGCAGGAACTTTTCAGGTCCCTGCTATTAAGCAGCCCCTCTTGCAATCACTGCAACTATGAGAGGCATGGAAGGTAAATCCCTCCCTTCAGATCCTCAGCTGCTGTGAATCAATAGAAACCCACAGACCTATTTCACACGGACCCGATTCCCAGCACTGAGCACAGTGGAAAATTCATTATTAGAATTTTGCAGGAAGGTTTTAGCAAAAGCCTTTTTATTTTAACCCAGTGACTTCCCCTTGACAATTCCAGTGGGTCCAAAACTGTCCTTACCTGCTAGTGCCATGTTGCACAGTAGATCATAGTAGGACAATGAGGGAGAGGGAAAG
>NW_005842208.1:505043-514391 GCF_000455745.1 Alligator sinensis | reverse complement strand
AATGGTGGTTGGAAAAGGGAGTTAAATTAATTGTTGTGAACAAAAACCTTAATGCACCCACCTTGAACCTTCAGCACTCCCTCCATGAGGATAGGATGAATTGCCTGAGACCTTATGCTTCACCTGAATCATTTGTTTATGCCTTAACATTCATTTCAAAAACAGATCCTTTAAGATATGGAGCAAAGTTGGACTTGATGTCGCCTAGAACCCCATGAATAAATGAAATAGCACAGGTCTGTTAAATATGCCATTGGAGCCAATCAAACACCTTTCCAAGCAACCCGTTTCCTGTTGGAAAATGCATCTCCCCCCCGGCCCCCCACTCCAATTCAAACATTTCCCAGGAATGTGCCAGTTTGGATGAATTTGTTTGCAGGAAAGAAGCAAAATAAATCATTTCAGCTTGTTATGACAAGACTGAAATGTTTCGTCCCTTAGATTCCTTTCTGCTTGGACTTTCAGATTATAACGCAAGTATTTTGATATTTTACAGGTGTTTTGCTGCCATCTAAAAGCCAAAACAAAAAGAACGGGGACAAGAGAGTTGGAATGAAGCATGCTGATATAATGCTTTTGCCACCTGTGGCAATTCCCTGGTGTTGGAAACAACGGCCAGATTCTCACAGGCCCCGGGTGCCTCCGGGAGTTGGCGCCCTCCATGACTTGGAGCCATGGGGCCCACGCTGTAAATGTAGCTAATTGCCGTTGCAAATACAATTCTGTGGAAAGGGCCAGACCCACAGGGACTGTGAAGGTGAAGGCGCAAATCTCCCAGCACCTCTGCGGCTGTCTCTCCATTTCATGCTCCGACAGAAGCATTCCCCCTGCTGCCCCCGCTCCCCTCCTCCCTCCCACCGACATTCCCAAATGCTTGGCAGGACAGACTGACACGGGGCATCAATCTTCCTTACAATTTGGCCCCAGCCCCTGCTGCCATAGGTAGGGTCCCGCAGAGACGCTCTCAGCCCTAACACTATCATTACCGTCAGCTTTTGCAGTCAGGAATTTCTAATGTTGCCAAACAAGACAGGATTGCAGGGCAAGGGGCAGACAATGGAGCTGCCAGGGCAGGAGCAGGGAGGCCCTGGCTTTTGGGGTGGGTTCTGAAGATCAGCCCCATGTATATGTGGAGGGCTGGACCTCTTCGCCTGGCCTGAATCAGAAGCTGCTCCAGTGTCCATGGAGAGATGCCAAGATCCAGCCCTGAACCCACTGTAGTCAGGGGGAACTCTGAAATAACCCCAAGGAGAACTGAAACCAGGGCCCAAATCACCCATGTGATTTACCAGGAGCTAGGCGGATTTAGAGAGCCAGACCAACCTATCATTCCCCACCCCTACCTCCATCCACCTACACAAATGTGTGGAGGGTGCATATGAAATCTCCAGCCTGGGTGCATCCCTCTGGCCAGCTATCCTTCCAGCCATGCTCCTATTCATCATTTGCCAACAAACCTTCATCACGTGCTTATAGGTTAAAGGTGCAGGCAGGATAAAGAGAGGCAAGGGAGGATATTTTACTGTCCTTAATTGTTCTCAAGGTAAAAGCCTAGTATATACTAATAATTTATATGTAGTAATCAATACATCAAGAATAATAGTCAATTATTTTCTATAACAGCTAAATAATTAGTCATTAATAGTTAACAATGAAATGTTTAAGAAACAACAATTAAGAAATCAGCTAAAAGAATTATTTAGCTAATATAACTATCAACTCAAAAAGCTAATAAATTGTAAGTTAGTTGACTTAATTGTTGAATAATAGTTGAATAGTTCATAAATCAATTAACTAACGAATTGTATGCAGATGTGGTAATTTATTAGCTATTTGTATACATTTAGTATTCATTTTCTTGAACTAATAAATAATAATAATTGTTAGTCACTATTAATTATTTGCTAATAAATACCATTTATCATTAGTACAAAACACATTAATTGGTAAACATGTAATACAAATGTGTAAATTTTTCAGCAAAAACAGAATATTAATTAGAGATTCTCAGTAAATTAATTGGCAAACATTAATAAATTAATGAACAAAAAATTTGAAAGGTTAATAAGCTAATATAAGCTATAATTAGCTTATATTATCTAAATTATCAGAACTTTACTATAGATACTTTAGTATCTCTAAGAGATACTTAATTCTGTATTAATTAATAACCATGGAATAAGCACCATTGTATTAATAAATCAATTGGAAAACAAATACTGAATGACTTGGCATAACACTAGTACATTCATTATCATATAAAAATTGTCATGGTTAACTAGATAACATTTCAATTGGACTAAGTCAGTGATCAATGGTGCAGGGAGCTGGTACCTCTGGCACCTGGCAGGCAACTCATGGTGCCCCACTGGGACCACTGAGGCAGGGCACAGGGCTAATGGCTTGTCAGGGCACCTCACTCATGGTCCCAGTCCTGGCCTTGGAAACCCTGCACTCTCCACTTAAACCCTGGCCTAATCTCAGCTAGCCACAGTCCCCAACAAACTGAGGCATGGCAGCACCCCTGGGGTTCAATAGGTCAATGATCATGGAGCACATCTGTCCCAACCAGGGTTACGCAGCTCCACGGACAAGCCACCTGCCACTGCCTAGCACTATTCCAGTGGAACTCAGTTGAATTACTCCCACCAGGGATCTGGACCCCAGGGCTTGAATCTTCAAAGAGCTGAGCAGCCTCTTGCCGACTCACGAGCCGCAGGAGTTAGGTTTCCAGCTTTATAGGAACAATTTGACCCCAGTGTGGGAAAAATAAACAGCGCACTCTGTGCCGCGCCATCCCCAGGGAGGGATCAGGATGGCTGCTGCCAGTACACTTGCAGGCTGCCGGACGGGAGCAGAATGCAGAGCCATGGGCTTTGCTATTTACTGATCTTTATTACTGAAGAGTCAAGAGGGTCATGACAAGATCAGGGCCCTGTCTGTGATGGGCACTACCCAGGCCCAGAGTCACTGGGATTGGGGCTTTGTCGGCTTTCTGCCCTTTTAGGACTATATTTCCTTCCTTCTAAAGGAAATTTTTTCCCATGGGAAGAATTTCCTTTCCATTCACTTCTGCCCCGTTTTATTCAGATGGGCCAAGAATGTCACTGAAAGAAAAATATGTATTTGCTGCCTTCACAATAAAGGAATGAAAGCAGGAATATGTAATCCAGTAAATGGTATTTCCTTTCAGCGAGGGGGAATTCCAGCATCATTTTTATCCTGGACAATCTTCTCCAACAGCTTTACTATGACATCTTAGCTCTCTCATTCTAGAAGCCCTCTGGTCTGTTCTTATCCCCAAAATGTTAGCGTTCTAATTCTCCTGCTGCAGTTAAAGTGCTGTACTTAAAGATTACATATGAACTTAAGAGCAGGTTAGCTGCTCCCCAGAATAGGCTGGTATTTATCCCAGAGTATGTGCATGCAGACGGAAAGTTACACCAGTGCTGCTCAACTTTCCAGTTACACAGAGATCCAACAGGGGAGGTAGAGCACAAATTCAGCCTTGCTCTTCTGTGGCATAATGTGGCCTTTCCAACTGGTGGCTCTGGGTAAGAAAGGAAACCTGGCATTTCCTCGGGAACAAAACTGCTGGGAATAGTTTACATGGGAAATATCAAAACAACCTCAGCAAAACCTTTCAGGAAAGTGGAAACATTTTGCTTTGACTGTGTCATGTCACATCGCGCTGCATCACGTTGCGTTGCATCAGGATTTGAGATGAATCATAGGAACGCAGGCCAGGCAGCATCCCAGACCTGCAGAACAAGTCCCCTGCTATCACAGGCACAGTGTCCCAGTCTCCTTCCTAAATGGATCCAACCCCAACTTAGATTAAATGCTTTGACCTTTTGCTCCCCTGAGCCTTTTGTCCCCAGACATGTTGGCATCTGACCTCACCAGAATAGTCTCAGCCCAGTAGGGATTCCAAAGGTTGCCCTACCTCTTAAAAGCCCACTGAAGCCGGTGAGAGTTGGGTTGCCAGAGAGCCAGGGTGGATCTAGGTGTTTGACCCCAGTCAAAGGAAACATTTCAATCACCCTCCCCATGGATAAAATGGATCCAGTGCTTCTAGATGCCACCACTGGCACCGTCAAATCTGGGCTACTTGGGTGAGGGTGGGGGTGGTAGAAGGAATCCTCAAGAGTCTAATTACAGGTAATTATTAGTAATTGGTATTGAGCAATAATTATTTCATGATTTATGATCGATTGATTGATTAATCATCATAACTATTGTTATTCATCAGAATAGCAATGCAGGTAGGCATTTCCCTGGCCCCACAGACACAGAACAGCACTCACCCTGGGGGGAAAAAGTCCTTCACTACAATGGTGTCTCCTCACGGGTGGGGGTGGTGTAGCCAGACAAATGCTTTAGAACGGCAAGTGTGCTGTTATTAGGAATAACAGTCTAGTATTGCTATGATAAAATATTACCCTCAATTGCTTATCAATAATAAATGCAGTAATACTAAATATGTCCTTAATAAATAATAAATAGAAAATACTGCATTGATAAATTATAATTTTGTTATTACTATTTTTACTCAGAAATCTGTATATTCAATTATTGCAGGAGAGTGTCCCAAATTTGACAAGCATTTACAAAGTAATATTATTACTAATCATAATTCTCACAAAGCAGAATAGGTACTATTCCATGCATCTGAGAAGATTTTTAACGGCAAGGCTGCTATTATTAACATGTTATCAAGAAGATTATTATTATGTTGCTATAATGATAGATATCATTAAGAATTATTCTGAATTCTTTTACAGTTACTGCTGTTAATGCTTCTCTGCTAACATTACTGCTTTTGTCTAAATTACAATCACATAATTTTTTTAAGATAAACCAGAGATCTTTTCTAGGATGCTAGCAATGGATAGTTCTAAAATATTTTAGTTCCCATATGTGTTTCATGTTACTTATGATGCTTATGAAAGCTAAAAGATGTATTATCATATTTATAAAATGATCTTAACAATAATGGCTTTAAAATATATTGCTGATTATAATAAATTATTGCTAAACACTTCAAATATTGCTAATTCATTATTCCTTTTTGTTTTATCAGTGCTACTGCAAAAATCTGAATTATTAAATAGGATTACTATGAGGACTATTAGTCTTTACTAATACAGTCAGTAATTGAATTAATGTAATTGCATGCAAAATAAAATACTATTAATTACAATAGTTTCAGAAATGCAGTTACTCTTTATTAATATCACCCTCAGTCCTCATACAATGATCTATTGGATAATTAACTTCAGGTTAATTTACTGCAAACATTATTTTGACGTTATGCTATTATAATGCAACAATATTTTAATTACACATTTAATTATAAACAATTTAATAATAATTCCAAGTTAAATGTATTAATATATTTGCTGATGTTGTTAAGATGTTGTGCATTTCGGTAATATGACATTATTTTTGCTGTTATTACAGTTATTGTATATTCCAATTATTATTGATCATTCCAAAGTCTTCATTTACATTTTTACTACCAATCATCTTCTATTTCCTATTATGAACAATGATAACCCATCACTTAATAATGTCCAACATATCTGCATTATTATTTAATATTAATGTGAATGTCACTGTTTTCTAATGATTATTTTCCCTATTATCCTCAAGAGGCCATTAGTTGATATTAACTATGAAAATATTAACTTTTCGTTTACCACTAAAAATATTAACCAGCAATTTATAACTATATCAGCCTTGACTATTTATTTTTTAGGAATTATTATGAACAATTCAAGGCACTTGTGTATTTCTGACATTACTTAACATCTGTTATTTTATCCAAATAACAAGAATAATAATATCATATTTGGTTTACTGTGAAATTATCACTGCTTTTTAATACTGTTACCAGCCCTTAGAAAGTATTGTTAGTAACAGTTAAAGTGGTGATTTATTCCCAGCATAAATTGTTACATACTAATATTCTCATACTAATATTAATCATAATAGACTATTATAAATAATCCAAGGTTTTCTGCTTATTGATGGTGTCTTATTGTTAACAAAGCTAGGAGAAATTATCATTATTATTGCTAATAATAATTTATACTATCAATAACGAATTGTATTAACAGTCCATTGGCAATCATTCACAAATCTATTACATAATTTCATTGCTATCAAAATTCTAGACTATTCGTTTCAAATTATCATTTCAATCCATTTCTTATTTTTGGTACAATCAGGTCACAGACTGTTGCATATTCTTTATCAATTCAAATACATTCTACGTCGGCCACACTCAGCTTGTTCCAAACTGTAAAGGCAGGCTGGGAATTACAGTTATTCCTCAGTATTTAGCATTCAGTAGAATTGCGAGGTGAAAAAGCGCAGCACAGGGCACTGCGCTATAGCATAATTATTCCTCACATTCAACCTAGCACAAATCCAGACACGCCTCCACTGGGATTCTTAACAGCAGGTCTGACTCTCCTGCACTATGTAGAAGAAAACAAGCATTGGGGCTCTGCTCGAACCTGCCAGACCAAACGCTGCTCCCGGAGCAGGGAAATAACCCAGGGTCCTGGCTTCCAGCTCCCCTAGATCTCTCCCACCAAACCCCATTCCCCTCTCTGAGCTGGGGTAGAACCTAGGTGGCCTGGCTCCCAGTCCTCACCCATTAGGGAGAAAGGAAGCGGGATTCACAGGGCTCAGGGCATGGGAGATGTTGATCTCTGAACTGGCTGAGGTGCAGGCTGGGTGCCAGAATCCCCTGGTGGGCAGAGATCTCAGCTGGCAGAGGAGGCAAAGCCCCTGACCCCCCTGGCTTACATAAAATCAAAGCACCCCATATTCTTGGGAGAGCATGGGAGAGGCACACATCTATCACCTGCCTTCCCCTCCATCTGTCCATCTACCCTGTTTAACACCCATTCTCTTTCACTCCTTTCTTCCTCCTCCTTTCCAGGCTGCTGCTCTTAGGCAACCACTCTGGCTTCCCTAGGTTACTCCCTCACCACCCCCTGAATGCCTTCCACACACCCCTGTGCTCCCTCCTCACTTCTGCACCCCTTCTTCCTCCTCACCCCCTGCATTCCTGTTCTTCCTCCTCCCCTCCGCCTTTACTCCCAGCTCTCCATTGCCAGTAGCTTCTTCCCCGACCCACTCCCTTGCTCTCCCCTCCATCACCCCTCTGTCCTTTTTTTCATTCTTTCCTTGCCCTTCCGTGTATGGACACTAGCCCTGTCCCTCCTGGGACTGGTGGTGAGTGGGTCCCACATCATCACTGTTGTCATTATCATCATAATTACTGTTGTTATTATTTGCCATTATTTCAGTACTTGGCTGCCAGTTTCTGGATCTAAATGCGTTATTATTAGAAGCCTTCTTTATTCCTCATTTTCTTTTATATTCTAGTTGTAATCTTTGTGGTTATTACTCAAAATCAGTATTATTATTATTATTATTATTATTAATATTACTAATGATGGCAAGAATATTATTGAGGATATGCTTGTTAAAATAAGTCGCATATAGTAAAATAAGATCAAGACTATTATCCTTAAGAACAATTTTATTATAGGTATGATAGTAAGATTAAAAGCATTACCACTGTGGATATGATTGAGTTCTAGAATATTATTATTATTAGGAATATTAAAGTGAACCCAAAGGCTATCACTACAAATAATGGGATGAATGTGTTTCTTGCAGTTCTGACGAGGACATTATTGTTAAAGATGGCCTGATGAGCAGGGTTGATGACATGGTTCCTATAAGGAGGATAGTTTAAGATCATCATCATCATTATTATTATTATTATTATTAAGGGTCCCACTGGCACAGATGGCTTAGTGCCTGGGACACTCAGGGTGGCCAATGCAACTGGTTATTCTATACTGGGAGCCGGCCAGGGCCCTTCTGCTGAGAGACGTGGATGGCGCTCAGGCTCTTACATTACCATTAATAATATAACAACAGGGAGGCTCTCACCCCAGAGGCTGCTGCATGGCTGGGCCCAATGCTGAGTGCCCACCAGCATAGTCCTCTCCTTTCTTTTGTGTCCATCCATCCGTCTGTCTGCCCTCCCTCCCCTCCCTGTTGCAGTCTCTTTTGTCTCATGTGTCCCTTCAAGCTCTTGCCCTTGCAGGGCCCTGGACCCCCGGGCACCCCACCAGGCCACCCATCTGTGCCTCTCAGCATAGCTCTGTACAGGGCCACCACCCCCTGGGCACATCTGGGACCCAACTGTCCAGGCTGGAATGCCAAGGTGGTACCCAGGGAAAAGGAAGGATTCAGGGGGCACTAGGCAGGGTCCCATGGAGATTTGCCCCCACACTGCCCCTTGAAACAGGCAGGAATCCCCCATCACAAATGGGACCCCCAAACAATTCCAGGCACTAGGGGAAGGAGGACAGGGGGAAGGGGATACCCCCCAACTCAGATGCATATGAGATTAAATGCCCTATAGGCCCCCACAACCAGATTGGGTGCCGCTGGAGCAGCCCTTGACAGCAAATCCCTCATCGCCTCTCCTCAACACTGGGAGGGGAGCTGGGTCAGTGAGCATCCGATGAGAGCCAGGACCCCTGGTTTCTCTCCTCACTCTGGGAAGGCAGTGGGGTTGGGTGGATTAGAGCAGGGGTCTGGGACACATGACACCCGAGTTCTATTCCTTAACCTGGATAAGAAAAGCCCCACATGGGAACTGGGCACCTGGGGATCGGTGTCCCCAGCAAGCCCAGATGGGGAAATCCTGGGAACTACGTGAGCATGCTGCGCATCTGCGCTAACCCGGGGCGCTCAGACTCACCGTGCTGCAGGGGACTTCCCCAGACCACGTCCAGACACCCCCACACTCCTGCTGGAGTGACGAGCCTGGCGCTGTGTGGTACCCCAAAGGCAGGTCAGACCTCCCCCCCCCTTGCCAGGACAGGGGGGCAGTGGGGGAAATGTGAGCAGCACCCCCAAAGGTTTAGGACCTGGAGTTCCTAAAATCCTTCTGTCCCAGAGGCAGGCGGCACCACTCCAAGCAGGCGGTCGGTGGGTCAGTGGGAGCGGTAGGAGAGAGGTGGGGGGGCTGGGCAGAGGAGGGGTGGAGGCGGGACAGGGACTGGGAGAGGAGGAACAAATCACAGGGTGGGACTGAAGGAAAGTTACCCACAGGCAGCCCATGCCCAGGCTGGGGGGTGCTGGCCCGGGGCAGTGACAAGGCTCTAATTCTGGTGACCTTGGGCTTGGCCAGCACCCAGCATGACAGAGCCCCAGTGCTGGTGACTGGTCGGGGAAGAAGCCAGGCTGAGAGGCAGAGCGAGCAACAAGACATGGCCCCCTCCCTGCACCCCAGCTGTGGGCGCCCCC
>NW_005842208.1:488974-504448 GCF_000455745.1 Alligator sinensis | reverse complement strand
CGCCCAGCGTCCGTGGGGAGGCTAGGCTGGGCTGAGCGACCCTGACCCCTCTCCCCGCCCCCGCAGACGAGAAGACCCTGCACGAGGCCGCCGCCGCGTTCAGGCGGGTCATGACCCGCATCAGGGACAACGAGTTCCGAGGTGCCCGCCTGCCGCGCCGCGCCGCCCGGCCACTGTGCCCCTGGCCCGGCCGGCGGGCGGGGATCTCCGGTGCCCTCTGGCGGCCGCTCCGGGCATTCGCCGTTGCATCGCTGCTTCGTGCCAAGCCCCGGCCAGTGCTGAGCCCAGTAACCTTCAGCCCCAAACGCTCAGGGGAAGCCGTCTCGGGACTTACTCCCCTCAGAAAGCCTCCCCCTTTCCTCAGCCCCCCTGGCTGTGGCTTCGAGAGGGGTAAGCCTCTGGCTTCAAGGCCCCCTGCTATTTTTTTTCCCTGGATCCCCCAACACCTGGTAGCACCCCCACTGCCTTCCTGGCTGGGGAAGCAGAGCGGTGATGTCCCAAACAGCACAGCAGACAGCTCTTGTTTCAAGCCAGTCTTTATTGGTGGTGCCAACATTGTGTGCTACAGCTCCTGCCAGCATAGTGCTAAACAGTCACCATGCACCAACTTGCTTGCTCCCTCCGTTCTCCCTGGGACTCCTGCTTGCCTCAGCTCCTGCACCCCCAAACCTCCTTTTCTTTTCCTCAGGCATTAACAAACAACATGTAACAAAACTGTAGGAGAAAGCAAGGCTGGATGTCATCTTATAGACTCATTCAGAGAGGCATGAGTTTTTGTAGACTACACCCTGCTAGCAATAATACTTAACTTGGCAATGACACCCAAGAAATGTCAACTAACATAAGTGTCACCAGGATCCAGTCACAGGGCAGTCTCTGCTGCCAGGCCCAAACTGTTGTGTTCTTCTGTGGTGAAAAGGACATCTGGATGTCTTGCTAGGAAACTATGTCAAAAACTGCTCACACAGCCCTTCCAAAAGTCTTCCCTCCAGAGCTCCAGGCCACAACTAGGTCAATTTAGCCTCTGGTAACAGGGCAATTCTCTGTTGTTAGGTTGAGGGACCACTTTGCAGGGCAAGGCTTGGATTCTGGAGAGCGGGTGAGGGTATGACATCAATTTCCTGTTGACTCTGGACCCTAATGATGGCAGCATTGTCACTGGTCTCTGTAAGGAGAGTGGAAGGGGCTAGAGAAGGGGGTTCTTCCTCTACCCCACACCAGTATGGCAGTCTGGGGTTCAAACCTGTCTGTCACCTTCCCTAGATGAGCAGCTCTTCAATGAGGTGATGTGGGGCCTCCAGGAGGTGAGAGAAACCTTCCAGAAGATCATCAACCGCTTCCAAACATTGGGTGAGACTGGTCCGCTTCACTCCTGCCCCACAACCCCCATAGGCAGTGGAAGGCTGGGGCTAATGGGCTTAGTCCCCTCACCCACTAATTTCTTGGCAGCCAGTGACAGCAGCAGCACCCAGCACTGCTTGGCATGCAGCCAGGCCAGTGCCCCACATATGCTCAGCTCCACATGGCTCTACTGCTCCAGTGCCACTGCCATGCCCCGCTGCTGCAATGCCACACCCAGTGCCCCTGCTGCATGCTCCTCTGCCGTTTTGTACAGCACCAGCGTGCGAGCCCTGCAGGAAAGAGGGGTGGGGGTCAGATGGGAGGCATGCCCTGCCCCCCCCCCCCCACAAGCAGCACAGTAGAATTATCTTTTAAGTTTTACTTAGCCCCCACAAATAATATTTTCTCCCACTGCCTATGACAACCCCTGGCCCCTGCCCCCAGGGCAGGACCAATTTCTGTCTCTTACTCACACTTTCTTTTTTTGCAGTTTATTGCCTGAACAAATGTGGTGAGTGAAAATGCAGAGAGAGGGTGCTTGAGGCAGGGAGGGGCATGTGGGATAGATTTGCAGGAGAGGAGAGTGGGCCTAGGGGACCCTGTAGGGTCAAGACCACCATAAGGAGTAAGAGAACACCCCAGCACTGCCCCCCATGCCCAGGACCCATCCTGTTCCAGGCCACCTCCCTCTACCATGCTCTGAACCCAATCACCTGGCTCTAATTCACCAAAAAAGCCAGGATGCACTCCCTTCCCACCCCTTTCTATTCTTTGATTCTCCCAAACTCTGATCTCCTTTATCCCCCAGATCCAGTTCCTTTTCCCCTGCATGGTGCCTCCAGCTGGGCTATAAACCCCTGTCTCTACAGGTCAGCTGTTGCAGCTCCTGACTGATTGCAAGACATGTAAGACTGACATCCACACCTGCAGCAAAGATGTGCACTGTGGAGGTGAGTGCAGAGGAGCCATGGGCAGAAGAAGGGGTAGGACAGATGAGTAGAGGGGGTATCACTCATAGGCACCAGGCCAGCATAACATAGACAGTCAGAAGCCAGATCCAGGGCAGGCAGGGGGCAGGATGCCTGGTAGATGGGCCCCTAGTGCTCATTGGCGCTGACTTTGGGTTTTGCTGGTGAATGCTTGCAGACATTAAAAAAAACAAACAAACCCAAAAATGGCACTTTACTTTAAACTTGGCACGTTCCCACGCCGAGCCGTGTGCATGCCCAGAAGAGGCAGCATCTTACTTCAACCCAGCTCTTCAGTGTCTGTAAAGACTGGGCAAATTAGTAGGGCTTTTTTGGTGCTTTTATTGAATAGCTGATTAGATCAGCTTTAGCTAAAAGCACCAGAAAGCCCAGCTGAAGTGCTCAGTCTTTACAGATGCTGCAGAGCCAGGTTGGAGTAATGCACTGCCTCTTCTGTTTTTTGGGTTTTTTTACCATCTGTAAGCAAGTGGGCATGGCTATTGGGTGCTGAGCACCACTGTTTCTTTTCGGTGGGTGCTTGAGCCCCAGAGCACCCATAGAGTCAGCGCCTATACTAGTGCTGATCCCGTACGTTGGGCAGATCGGAAGCTAGAGGTGGAGGAGGATGAGGACCTAATCCTGGACTGCGCCCTGACCTGGCACCATGTCAGCTATGGCATCAAGAACTACATTTTCTACCGGGTACAGTGCTCCTCATTCCTCCCTGCAGCACCCAGCTCCCTGCCAGCCTTGCCACAGCCCCTCACCCTGATCTGCAGCTCCACTGTCTTGGCAGGTGTGGGGGCACACAGAGCAGCACATTGTGTCTGGTCCAGACCCATTCCTGGTGAGAAAGGAGGTGACGGTGAATGACTCTGGGAGCTATCGCTGTGAGATGCGTGATGCCAAGAACATGCTCTGCTCTCAGATGCAATTCCAGGTCACAGGTGAAGGGGGTCCTGACAGCTGTGATTGAACATCTGCCCCAGTACCCTCCAGAATGGAGAGAAACCCAAGCACCCTGGCTCCCAGGCCCCCTGCTCTCACCCACCAGACCCTACTGCCCCTCCTAGAACTGGGATAGACCCCAGGCATCTGAGGCAGCCACCTCAGAGATCTCCCCTCTTTGCTACAGTGACACCCCTGGGGAACAACTCAGTCCTCCCTACAGTGGCCCCCTTATGGGGGCCCCTGACAGTGCCCCCCACACCATGGGTGCCAGGCGCTTTGGCCCACTGGACTGTCTGGATTGTCATCAGTAGCAGCACTGGCCTCATTCTGCTACTCCTTGCTGGCTGGTGAGTCTGGACACCAGGGTCCCTGCCCAGGCACTGCTCCCTGCCCCCAACCTGGAGAGCCTTTGGGCATCATGCATTGGGGATGGGGCCTGGGCATCGCACTTTCTCCTGGGCATTGCAGCTTCCACCTCTCTGGAAGCAGGACCTGGTGTCTGTGGCCATACCCACTTTGCTTTCTGGGCTCCATGAGGGGGAATGGGAGGAACCCTCATTTCAGGGAGGAGGGAAGAAGTGGGGCCCCCGATTTCCCTGCCCTCTCCCCCCTGACTTGCTCCCCTCCCACTGCTCCTCATGTCCCTCCCCCATCTCATGCCTCTCCCCTTTTGCAGCTTCTGTTTCTACCACTGCCAGGAGAGGGCAGTGAAGGATGATGATGATGTGGAAAGCAGATTGTTGAGGGCATGACAGCCCCACCCCTCCCTGGAGGCTTTCAGCCCCTCAGCACCAGCACCACTCCTCTGGGCTGGCTGGGGGTTGAGGAGGAACCAGCCTGAACTGTTTTCTATGTATATAACAGAGAGACTATTATTGCCAGTGCTCACTAGTCTCAGACACCTGGGTTCTCTCCTAGCTCCAGAAAGGAGTGAGGTCTGGTGGGTTACAGCAGGGGCCTGAGAGGATTGTGAAATCGTTGTGCCCCCTTCCATGCCTTTGTTTCCCATTGCCCCCCCTCCCCTTGCTTTTCCCCCACAGAATAACTCAGTGCTGAAGTAGCCCATGCAGTGAGAAGACACTTTATTGGGTGGGACAGCAGGGTTAGGGAGGTGGGGCAGCCTAATTCCCTGCCCTGCCCTGCCCTGCCCCACAGGGCCCCCAGTATGGGGTGCAGGGGAATGGCCTCCCTGACATGATGGGGAGTGAGAGGGGTCCCCCAGCTTGATTTGGATGGAAGACTCATAAACAGCTGTTCTGGGGCCCAGTATTGACTAGCGCTCAGGAGGGGAGCCTCCCTCTGTGTGGGGAGGCTGCAGGATATGGACAAGGGCTGAGCTCTCTGACTGTGAGCTTCCCTATGAGAGTGCCCTGGCGCAGGCTGTGAGCTTCCCCCCCTGCAGGGTCCGGAATCTTCTCACTGACTATAAAAACCAATTCGGTCCAAATTTTTCAGTAACCTTTGGCTACTGGAAGCTGCTGCCAAACATACACCTCATGGCTACCCCCTCCAGATCAGCTACCTTAGGGAACTGTCGTCGTTCCCCCCTCCCCTCCCCCAACCCCTAGCACAGGACTCTGCTGCCTGGAGGTGGTCCCCAGTCTGGGGCTGTCAAGAGGGTTCCAGGTTTGCTTTTGTGAGCTTCACTACAGTAGTGCCCCAGTGCAGCTGCAAGCTTTCCCTCAACAGTGCCATGAGGGGCATGTGATCTGGCAATACACATACCACTGGAGGAGTGACTGAACATTATATGGGGCAGGGGGGCAGAGGCAGGGGGTCCTGGGAGAGATATGTGTGACTCCCTAGAAAGGGTATGGGTGGGATCACTGGGGGCAGGGCAAGTTTAACAAGGAGAGAGAGGTTCAAAGGGTGGAGTGGTTTGATTTGGTATGGGGAGTCTTGCCCACAAGAGGAAGGGGGGAACCTAGGGGCCAGTGGGAAGCTAGTTGGGAAAAGGGCATAGTGTTCAAAGGGCTAATAACAAGACAGAGGGAGTCAGGCTGCCTACAGCAGACCAAAAGATGGTAGCGTCTAACCAAAATGGCACCTGCAGCAAGCACATCCTCATCCCCATATTAGCTCAAAGAATGGTGCATCTTATCCAAGATGGCTCCTAGGGTGAGCACCTCCCTCCCCTGACAAAACTAGGTCCATGACAGTACAGCCCATCCATGATGAAGTCTAGAGCTGGCGTCTCCATATCTAATAATGTCCAAAGATGGTATGGTGCATCCAAAATGGCTTCCATTGTTAGCATCTCCTTTTTCCTGCGTAGTGCATGTCAGAGCGGGTATGGCCCAAATAAAATGGCATTTCACAGTTAGCGTCTCCTCTCCCATCCTGTTCTCATATGGAGTATTAGGTCCAATTAAATGGCTTATCCCCAGTAGGATGGCACCTGAAATTAATGTCTCGCAAACACCAATGATTGGGCACATCTAGATGGCACTGAGAGCTATAATACCTATAGTCTGATTCAGCCAACGTGGTAGCAGAGGTTGGCATCACCCAAAACAAAGGTTTAACATATTCAAAATGGCATGTGGGGTTGCAGTCACCATGAAAAGCTATTTGACCTGTCTGAGATAATGGCCAAATTTGTCATTACCCCATGCAAGGATGTATTCCATCTGAAAAAGGGCCTGGTGCTGACATTCCCCTTGAGCAGTGGTTTGTTCTATTAAAGATACCATCTGCAGTTGATGCAACTCCAAAATATGATTTGATCCATGCAAAATGGTGGCTGGAGTTGACATTACCCCAAAACAGTGGGCTGCCATCTGGATGGGGTCTGAAGTCATTGTCAGTCCCAGAACAATGCCATCCCCATTTCAATGTGGCATGTGCAGCTGGCATCATCCAAAACAATAGGATCCCCCATCTCACGTGGCTGGACTTGTCATGACACGGAACGAGGTTACTCCATCCAAAGTGGGTTTGCGAATTGATGTCACCCTGACCAATAGGTTCTCCATCCCAGATAGTAGCTGGAGTTGATATAATTCCAAAGTGGCTTTTCCCATCCAAGATAGCATCTAGTATTCAGATAAAAAATAATAGCTTCCTGCATCAAAGTTGGCAGCTGGAATTAACATAACCCTGACCAATGGGTTCCCACCATCCAAGATGGCATCTAGAGTTGGCAAGACCCAAAATAACTGGCTCAGGCATTCACGATGGTGTCCAGAATTGGCATCACTGCAACTGATGGCTTCCCCCGTCCAAGATGGTGTCTGGAATTGGTGTGACCCTGGCTAATGTCCACAGCAATGGTGGCAGGAGCAGCCCCTTCCCAGTGCAGGGAGATTGTCCCCCTGGCTGGGCCTGGCAAAAACAGCTAGGGCGAGCAAGGGGTGGGCATGGTGGTCCCGTGGTTCTTACCACTGCTCCACCATGAGGTCAATCATGTGGTTAACACTCAAGTCAGGGGAGTCAAAGAAGTCAGTGGAGAAGATGCTGGCTCTGATAGGGCTGCTGGGGCCCAGGTCTGAGGCTGAGCCAGACGTCAAGGCCTCAAGCCAATCTACAGGGTCAAAGGGTGGCCGAGGCCCGGTCCCCCGCCCAGCTTCGGGTGACGGGGGCATCTCCAGGGGCTCAGGGGAGAAGACCCCACACAGGGAGTCCTGGGACGAGGATGGGGATGATGACGAGGAGGAAGATGGAGTGAGGAAGTCATAGTGGCCGGGGAAATCCAAGATGGCAGCTGTGGGTGTGCAGGCCTCACTCCCACTGCTGCTGCAACGTGGCCGCTTGGCAGGCAATGCCTCCTGTAAGCTGGTGGGTGAGGAGGCCCGCCGTGGCGATGGGGGTGCTGGGGTGGGGGCATCTGATAGAGGGGGTGATGCCGGCAACAGGTCACCTGGAGGGACATGGACAGGGGTTAGAGAGGTCTGGGAACAAAGTGGCACAGGCCCACCCCCTTCCCACATGGCACCCCCTCTCCCTGCTCCCCGTATCACCATGTCCCCTGCCCATTTGCAGAACCCCTCACACCTCTGGAGAACAGAGCTGCCTGGCCTGCTCCCTGAGGAACAGTGTGGCCTGGAGCCCTTGGCAGGGCACTGCTGTGGGGGTCCAGATCTCACCTGCACACACCAGGGGCTCCTCGAGGATGTCCTCAATCGACTCGCTTGGCACCAGCTGCAGAGAGGGAAGCAGGTGAGAACACAAGGCCCCTGCACCTGGCATGGAGATGTGGCTGCTTCTGAGATGGGGGCATTAGGGGTGGGTTATACAGGGACCCCTGACTAGGCCCTGAGGTTTGGGGTGAAGCACACTGGCAGCTGGTCACACAGGGCCCCCTGCTGTGGTGCTGAGATGGAATCACCTCGGGTGAGGCACCTCAGGAGCCATGCCATAGACCGTACCTGGGCTCTCTGGATGGCTTCCTGCAGCTCCTCCTCTAAGGAGCGGGGTGCTGGTGGGGGTCTGGCAGGGCTGGCTGTGATCTGCAGGGGCAGCTCAGGGTCAGGGCCAATGGGCTCGCATGATGGGGGGCAGAAAACCTGGAGAGGGACATCACGAGTCATTTGGAGTCCACAGATAAGTTCCTGCTCCCTCCTAAGTCACCTTGTGAGGAGCCCCCCTCCCTTGCATGGGAGCCCAGGCCCTGCCCTCAGCCCTCTCCCTTCAGCAGACCCCACCTCCACAGTCCCCACCCCTCTGCTCCAGTGCCCCCTCAGCACACTGTGCCTGCCCCTTTTGGCTCACTCCCCACCTCCTGGCCTACACCACCCTATTGCCTTGGCACATGCCACACCCACTTGGTCCTGCCCCTTAACCCAGGCCCTGCCCCTGCCATGTGCCCCACCCACTTTGCAAATGCCCCACGCCCTAGGCTCAGTCTGCACTCTCTTGAAGCAGCTCACCACAAAGGCATCCCCAGTGGGCACCATCCCAGTCTCAGTCTCAGTACCAGCATCCCCTGGCAGGGGGCAGGGGTGGGGTGGAGATCCGGACAGGGCTGAGGGGCAGGTGCCCCGGAGGCGCTGGTGCCGCTCTAGCTCCTGGCGCAGGTCATCTGCTTGTTGCTGTTCCCGGCACAGCTCACGGCGCAGGGACTCAATGAGCCGTTGCTTTTCCTGCAGTGCCCGCTCAGCCGGGGGCACCACCGCGCCCCCCTGTGGCCCTCGCACCTGGAATGGCCGCAAGCGCTCCAGCAGTGCCGGCTTTGTGCCTGACACGGGCAGCCCCCGCTGGCGCAGCTGCTGGCGGAGCTCTGACACCTGTGGGTATCAGGGGGAAGGTGAACAGCAGGTAGTGGTGCCTCTCTGGGGGTACTGTGCATCACACTGGGGCTCTGGGATGTTGAGTGCATGCTGCAATGTTCAGGGAAGCCAGCTAGGGTGGGAGTCTTGGCCGAACCTGCGGAGACTATGTTGAGGGGAGTGGGGAATGAGGCAATTTGAAGGCGCAGAGGGGCTGGAAATGGCATTTCTTCCCCAAGGGCCTGGGCAGTGTCAGGAGCACTGGGGATGGCCATATTAGGTAGTGTGGGGCATTCATGGGAAGCCATAGGGCATTGCTGGGGAGACTGGGTTGGAGACAAAGTTCTGCTCCTGATGGGAAATGGTGGTAAGTGGGGAGTGTCAGTCCTGTCCCCAATGTGTCCCCACTTCCCCTAACCCTCCCTACTCTGCCCTGTCCTTTCCAAATCCCCATCTCTCCATCCCTAAAACTGTTCTCTTCTGCCCCACCCCTTCCATGCCCCTCACTTAAGGCTGAGCCAGCCCTTTGTTCCCCAGTAGCTTGAGGGGTATGTACTGTGTCTAGTTCCCTTTAGGGGCACCCCTTCCCATGGGGAATTCTAGCTGGGAGGTGCATGAAACCCCATCCCCTTGGTTGCTCCCCATTTTGCTAGGGGCTGAAAGTTGGGGTGCAGACCCCCTGGCCCAAGAAATTCCTTCCTGTCCCCCCAGGCTGGATGCTCCCTCTGTAAGCCCCAATTCTGGGGGGGTGTTGGGTGTCACAGCAGGGATAGGGGCATTGGAGGTGAGGCCCTTGTCTCCCACCTCCCACTCACCGTCAGGTCATCCAAGTTGGCTGGAAGCAGGTCAGACTTGGGGGGTGTGGCTGGGATGGGAGGCACTGGGACAACAGTGGGAGGCATTGTGCCTGATGGTGTGGCTGGGAAACCAACCATTTGATCTGTGGAGAGGCTGTGGGGAGAGAGGGTAGGGTTTAGGAAGAACAGGAGTGGTGGAGGGGAGCTGGTGGCTGGATTAAGGGGAGCTAGGAGTACAAGGCCAGGTTTGGGGGTCCCTGACACCCAAGGGCTGCAGGACGACATTTGTGATTTAGGACAGGTATGGGGGGTCCCAACATCCAGCAGCAAGGGATCCTAGGGGGCAGCGGTGGGAGTGGGCACCTGCTGCCCGGCACTAGGTCCAATGCAGGGGGCCATGGAGCACTGGGGTGCAGGGTTGGGGTATAGGGTGTGAGGTACCTGGTGCCCAGTGGCAGGCCCATTGTGGGGGGCCCTGGGGAGGTACTCCCCTGTCGCTGGTGCAGGACCTGGAGCTGCAACACAAGTTGCTGGTGCTGAAGCAGGCGGGCACAGGCAGTGTCCAAGGTGGGTGCCCGGGCAGGCTTGGCTGCGGGCGGCACATACTGGTGGTACTTAAGTTTCTTCACCTTAGGCCGTGGCTCCTTTGCCTTTCGCGGGCGGGTGGCCCGTGATGCCTCAGAGGGCCGGGGTGGCACCTGCAGGTAGGAAGGCAGGGTCAGACCTGATCCCAGGGGCTCCTGCTTGTGAACCAGGGGGAGGAACCAAGGCTTCTGGGCTCCTAGCCCCCTACACTAACCTGCAAGACCTCACAGCTCTCCAGATCTGAGAGAGAACTCAGGTGCCCTTGCCCTGAGCCCAACCCCAGTGAGATCCCCCCAGGTCCCCACATTCTCTGCTGCTTGAACCCCCAATCCCCAATAATGCTGCTGAAACCCCCCAGCATGCACAACAATCCCCCTCCAGTCCCATCACCCACCTTGGGAAGCGCAGAGGGATTCTGGCCCAGAGGGCTGCCCCCAGGAGTCTGGGCATCAGCCTCTGAAGCTGACACCACCGTGGGCTGCTGGAGGTCCAGGACCGAGGGCAGCTCTGGCTGCAGGGACATGGGAATGGAAGTGCCATTAAGACACAAAGCAGCATTGGACCCCAGTGTCCTACTTCCCCTTCCCTGTGCTCCAGCCCCCACCACATCTCAGAGTGAACTCAGGTGTCCAGTGCTCACCCTACAGAACCACTGCCCTCCTAGAGCTGACCCAGGAGGGACCCTGCCTATTTCATGTTAAAAACTTAGATGCAATGGTGAACACATAACACCAGAGGGCAGCAAAGACCCTAGAAAGATGGGAACCTCCCCCCTTACTCCCCATCAGCAGCCCTGCAGCTCACCTGGAAAGCTGCTCCTGTGGAAGAGGATGGGGAGGAGTTGCCTGAGGTCCTGGTGGGGGAAGGGGTGAGGCTGGGGGAAGACAAGGATGATGAGCTGCTGAAGTCTTCATCAAAGGGGAAGGCCTCTGGGGCAGCAGAGCCCGGATCTGCTGAGAGGGGGCAACAGAGCAACCCTGAAGTTTCCAAGGGACATGCTTCCCCCCTTTCAGCTAGCCAGATCCCACCTTCCCCATGCCTGGGAGTCCTGGCTCCCAGCCCCCTACACTTACCCTCCACCCCCATACCCCACTCCCCTCCCTGAGCCAGGACAGAGTCCATTGCTCCCAGCTCCCCCCAACCACCACTCTATCCCCCACGTGCCAGGGGTGGAACCCAGGTATCTGGAACTCACTGGGGCAGGGCTCAGGCTCTGGCAGGGGCAGGTCCAGTGGTGCCACACAGCGCGGGTGTTTGCCCGTCCTGTTCCTGATCTCCAGCAGGGCTCTGGGGGTGTCTGTCAGGAGAGGCATAACATGATGATGATAGGGCATCAGGGGACCCCCATCAGGGGCATCACACCTACTCCTAGTTCTCCTGTATGCTGGCTAGGGGACCCAGGCATCTGAGTGGCACCTACCTTCTCTGAAGTGACCTTTGGCAGTTCCAGTGTTGTGGGGTCTGGGCTGGCCTCGTGGCTTCAGGGTCCTGTCAGCCTGTGGGGTGAGGGGCATCAGCATAAAACAGCCCCCATAGCCCAACCAGGGGTGATGCAGGGTGTGGAGGAGGAGACTGGTGGGATGCAGGGTGGGGCTGGGAGCCAGGACTCCTGGGTTCTATGCCAGTGGTGGGAGGGGAGTGGGGTCTGGTGGTTTAGAGCAGGGAGGCTGAGCCAGGACTCCTGTTCCCATCATCCTTTTCCACTGGCTCAGTTTCCCCTCTGGGATGTGGGGAGGAGGAAGATCCCAGGAAATCTCCAGGGCTTGGGGGTCCCTTCCATGGGTGTGGTAGTACTTTTACATACTGCATTACTCAGGCTGCCCTGCAGCTGCTGTGCCCCTTCCCCTCTCTTTGCATTCACCCGGCTCTGCTCTGGGGTCCCACTCAGCTCCGTGTGATTCAGGGGGGTCTTGTCCACATCTGGGGGAAAGCCAAGAGACAAAATAGTTAGAGCCTGTCCAGACCAGGTGCTCTCACACTCTGCTGCACAGGGGACCCTGGAAGCCAAGTGGGGCTGAGAACTTGAGGAGGAGGAGGATGTGATCCTGGGGTCTTTGAGGAAAGGTAGGGTGCATGGTCCCTGGTTCCCTTGGCTGGTCCCAATCCCCTCCCTTCCCTTCCCTACCCTAGGGGCTTTGCCAGCCCTTCCCACACAATAGCTTCCCCTTGGCCCCCAGCCTAAGTACCCCCACCCCTGCCTCCTTACCTGGGCGCACGTGCTGCTCTGAGAGCTGCTCTTGGGACCGGCGATGTTGCATCCTCAGCTGCAGGACTAGGGAGAGAGGAAGGTGTGGTCAGGGGGGGCTGGAGCCCATGCACCCCCACAGGTACCTTCAGGACTCTGCCTGGGGTGGGGGTGGGGGCTGGGCATGGACATCCCTTCTATTCCTGCCCCCCCTTCCTCCCTGCAGGTGTCCCGGCTGGGCCTGGCAGCTGGGGGGTGGCAAAGAGCAGGCCAGAGCTATTTTGAGAGCTGGTAACATGACCCCCCATGGGTCACCCCTCCCCCCATACACATCCCTGTAGGGCTGCCCCTGAACCCCGCAGTGCCCTGGGTGGTGGTGCTCGGGGCTGCAGGCCCGGGCCCCCATCCCTGCCTCTGGTGGGGGAGGGGGGAGAACTGGGGAACAGCCAAAAAGTGAGTTAGGACAGGAAGTGAGGGAGAAGCCTGTGTCCCTTGGGGGTGGGTTGGACAGACAGACCAATGGATGGAATCCACCCCCCCCAACCCACACCATTAACTCCTGCAGGGCTGAGGGAAATCTCCCAGTGGGAAATGCACCCAAGCCAGGGGCAGCTGAAGGGCTGAACTGGGAGGGCCCTCAAAGACCCGGGCATCCAGGCCTCCAAGCCCACTCTGCTGAGGTGTCCAGACCTGCTACAGAGAGGCCTCAGGGATTTAGGGCATCCAAGTGGAAGCGGTAGGGTGCTACTTGACTGCAGCATGAAGACCCAGGACTCTGAGGAGTGTCTGACTCTGAACTTACTGGGATGAGGCCTCAGGGACCTGGGGGCCCAGGAGGAGGGGCTGGAGCCCAGTCTGGTTGAAACAAGGCCAGGCATAAACTGCACCGGTCTCAGGGGACAGACTACCCAGGGCCCACCTCTAAGAAACACAAGGGCTTGATTCTGCCTCTCCACCCCCTTGCCGAAGCGGTGGGGCCCTGATCCCAGGTCCTAATCCACAGCCTTGCCCGCCAGGCCCCAGGGCCTGATCCTGCCTGCACTTACCAGACCGGAACTTGCTCCGGATCAGCAGGGAGCGCTCTGAGGCCAGCAGTGTCATCTTCAGGGCTCGGGAGGTGCAAAGGGGGGACGGCCTGGCTGCTGCCCTGGGCTGGGGACCCCACCACGAGACAGAGATGTGGGGTCACCGAGGGTTCTCCGGGCAGCCTTTCCCCCCTGCCACACAGAGTGACTGACCTTGAGAGATGGACCCTGGGAGATGGGGGGGACCCCAGACTGTGGCATTTGTGGGCCCCAAGCCCCACCCCCACCTCTCACATCCACTGTCCCCTGAGAGCTGGGAGCAAACCCAAGAGTCCAGGACCAGACCTGGTGCTTTAATGCAGATCACCCACTCCTCTCCCATGCTCAGTGATTCAAGTGAGTGCCTAGAGGAGTCATTGCTGGGGGAGGCTATAGATGGAGATGGATATCAGTGAATGAGGAGGCCAGAGCCTGATCTGGGAGGGATTGATTATGGGGGAGATAGATCTATTGAGCAGCAGGACATCTGGGGGCAGGCTGGGGTGCTGGGGGTTGCTGGTGGGGGGGTCTAGGGCCACTTGCAGGGGGGGGTGCTGGGGGGGCCACCTGAAAAGGGAGGGGAAGGGGGAAGGGAAGGGGGACCTGGGTTTGCCACCCACCAGCTCTCTGTGAGGTCTTCCCGGGCCCGACTGGTCTGTGGCTGCAGGACTGTCCTGTCCCAGGCTCTGTCCGTCTATCTGGCCAGCAGTGTGCTGGGGGGTCGGCCCCCTAGATCCGTGCGCCCAGGGCAGGGAGATGGGACACGATGTCAAGGAGCGGCAGCTTGGGGGCGGGGAAGCCCCCTTGCAGAGGGGGGGGAAGGGGGCGGTGACATCACTGGGGGGGGGACACAGCAGCTGGAACCACCCCACCCCCCCTATGTGTGAGAAACGCCATCTGCACTGACACCTGACACCCAGCAGGCGCGAGGAGGAACGTGCACTGTGCACCACAGCAAGAGAGAGCCCAGGAGAGTGGCACCAGCCCTGGAGTAGCCACCAGACCCCACTCACCCCAGGGCTGGGAGAAAACCCAGGAGTCCTGGCTCTCAGGCCCCACTGCTCCAACCCACCAGACCCCACTGCTTTCCCCCAGCTAGGATACAACCCAGATATCAAGACTCCCAGTCCTTGCTTTAGGAAGTAGAGGAGCTAAGCTGTTGCATGCCCCTCTCAGGACCAAATGTTACTCTGGGGTAACAACCTACTACTGCCACCACCTGATGTAGCTTTGCCTGGTCAGAAGGTGGATCTTTCTCCACTGTTCAGAGGAACCGCAGTGGCATTTCTGCGGTGTAAGAGCAGAGCATTTGGAAACACCAGTGCCTCATGTCCCAGCTTCACAGGGAGAGAGACTCCATTGGTCTGAGCACTGCTCAGGCCCCGAAGCACTGGGATCGGAACAGGCCTGAGTGGCACTGAGGCCCAGGAGGAGCCATGCCCTGCATGCCGTGTGCCCTCTGCCCTTTGCAGAAGGCTGCAGACAGGCGCAGGGGGCGGGGCCCCACGACAGGTGGCACCTGTTCCCAGCCGTCGGGGCCAGCCCGGATTTCACTGACGCGGCGGATCATGTTCATATGTGAGTATTTAAAGCCGCCTGCTGCCTGCCCTACCCCCACCTCCGGCCTGAGAGCCCTGGATCCCCCACCCCTGCACCCCATCTCCAGCCAACTGCATAGGCACGTGATATGACAAAGGCCCAGTTGGACCATAGGCAGAGAACTGGGCAGTGGGGCTGGGGAGAGTGTGTGTGTGTGTGTGTGTGTGTGTGTGTGTGTGCGCGTGTGTGTGTGTGTGTGTGTGAGACAGAGAGTGCAAGTGAGAGAGCAGCACTGCCCCCTGCTGAGATGGTATATGAAAGCAGTGCTGCCTCCCCTGATCCAGAGCTAGTGTGCAAGAAAGCACCATGTCCTCTATTGACTCTGTGTGTGTGTGTGTGTAGTGGGCACATGTACAGCATTGCCTCCTGCATGTGGTGTATTCCAGGGAGTGCTCTTGGGTTCAGTTCCACGTGCACCCAAGCCAGAACCAGTTGCTCCCCACACCCAGTGAGTGGGGTCTGTCCCCCAGGCAGAGGTGACCCATGGCAGCCAGAGCCATGGGTGGGCATAGGCCCAGATGCTGCCTGGCAGCAGTGCCTGGGCTCCCCACTGGCCATGACCTCATCAGTCTTCCCCAGCTCCAGTTTCAAGATTAACATGTGAGGGGCTGGGCCTGACGCCATTGATAAATATAGACTGGGCACAAGGGCACAGCCTACAGCACACACACCCCCAGCACACCAGCAGGACCCAGGCGTCTGGGTTCCTGACCCTCCTCAATCTCAGCCACCAGACCCCACTCCCCTCCCAGAGCCAGATAAAATCCAGAATCCTGG
>NW_005842208.1:475534-488943 GCF_000455745.1 Alligator sinensis | reverse complement strand
CTCTGATGCACTCAACCCCACTCTGCTCCCAGAGCTAGAATGGAACTTAGGAATCAGTGTTCACAGCCCTCACAACCTAGCAGACCCCACTCTACCCCCTACTGAGTAGGTCCCAAATGTCCTGAAGGGAGGAGCCAGAAAGGCAGGACAGTTACAGAGACAGACTTTATTACTACATGGAGAATACACACAGCTGCAGCACTGCTGCACTGAGCAGGTCTGGACAGACAGTGGGGGGCACCCAGAGACAATGTCTACTATGGGGCACATCAGCTGCTCAGACTGGCCCCATGCCATGTAGTGCCCTTTGACCTCCACCCCAACAGCAAGAGGGAGACAGAGGCCCAGGAGGGGGAGGGGATGTAGTGGGTGGTGCCCAATGGGTAGGACGGGACAGGCATTTAGGGGGTGCCCTCCAGGGCATAACCTGCCCGTTGGTTGGCAGGAAGTGCCTCCTGTTCCAGGTCCCAAACAAGGCGACGCATGCGGCACAGCTGACGGTGCAGGGCATCATCACCCACGGGCTCAGAGAGGCACAAGCGGAATCCCTCAATAGGCAGGATCAGGGGTGGGTGCTCTGTGAAACTCTCAAAGATATCACCTGCAGGACAGAAGAGGTCAATGATTCCTGGGCAGGAGAGTGGGGGCTGCAGGGTGGGGGTGAATGGCACTAGCAGGGCTGGGAGGAGCCCAGGGCCAGAGTAGGGGGGAAGCAGGTCAGAAGGAGAAGGAACAAATAGGGCCAGGCTGGAGAGCTGCAGGCCAGGACTGGGTGGCATGCCAGGGCCAGGTAGGTGCTGGGGGTCCCAGAGCTGGGCAGGCAGTGTGAGCTGGAAGCAGGAGTACAGCAGGGCCCAGTGTGGGGGCTGTGGTGTAAGAAGAGGGAGTACAGGCAGGACTGGGCTGGTTTTTTGGGGTGGGGGAGGGGGGGAGGCTGTAGGGTGGGCATGGGGGGCACAGCAGGGCCAAGCAGCAGCTGTGGGCTGGGGGCACTCACTGCTAGCAATCTTGTCTTGCTCTTCAGGTAGGGGGCTCCAGGCCTCAGGGTAGGGCCGGCCTAGCCCAAGGTAGTAGTTGCTGAGGAGATGGTGGAGCTGGGCAGGAGTCAATGCCAGGTATTCATTGCGTAGCCGGGACCAGGAAGCCTGTAAGGGGAGAGCAAAGAGAGGCTGGGAGCAAGAGAGGACACTTCCCCTTGTGGAGGCTTGTTGGGGCCTTGCTCCACCTCCTGATCTGGCCAGCACTGCCCAGAAGCAAAGGGCTCCTGTCCTATTATCACCTGAGCCCTACAACCTGTGCTACAATCTGGTACTAGGCCACAAACACATTCTCCACACCCCTGAGGAAGCCCATGCCCTGCCCTAGGGCTGGCATGCCTCACTGGGTGAAGGCTCCTCCCCAAGGCTCCCTGCGGCTGGATGGGCCCCTGCTCCTACCCAGGTACTCACCTTAACAAGACTAGTTTTCGGGATGCATAGCAGGTTGATGGTAGTAGACAGCTTCCGGAAGAATTCAGTAGCAATGTCACCCAGTCCCACGCCCTGTAGCCAGTCCAGCACCAGGTCCAGGTTGGTGCGTATCTGCACTGCCTTTGACCACTGGTAGAAGGGTGCCCCATTCCCTGTAGGGAGGGTAGGCGTGAGGGGTAAGACTCTAGACCCTGAGCTCACCCCTGTGGCAGCTGCTTCCTGCCCCCCACATCTCTTCCCTATCTCTTGTCCCAGACCCCTCCCTGCAGCTGCCGGGGGCAAAGGGGTGTGGGGAGGGTTGTGCTCCCCAACCCTGCATCCAGCTGTTTCCTGCAACAGGGGAAGGCACAGGCCAAACTGCCAGGCACAGGGAGGAGCAGGAAAGCACTGGCTTCCGGGAGATACTGGGACAGACAATAGCAGGAAACTGGGAAGGGAGGGGGGAACATTCAAGAGTGGGGAGGAGAAAGGAGCTGGGATAGAACCTAGGTGTCCTGGCTCCTGTCCCCCTGCTCTCACTCACAAGACCCCACTCTATACCCCAAGGCAAGAGACAACCCAGGAGTCCTGGCTTCCAGCCCCCAACTCTAACCCACTGTATCCCTCTTGCCTCCCTGGGCTGGGATAGAACGCTGGTGATCCTGATGCTTATGCCTACCTTTCTCCATGAGGGTGTTGAAGAGTGAGGCATTGGAGAAGAAGAAGAGATAGCCGAAGGTCTGAGACACTAGGTCAGGGTGCAGCTCACACTCCCGTGTTAGCTCCAGTGTGGCCTGGTAGATGGCCAGGGTGCCACGAGTGCCCTCAGGCATGCTGCTCAGGTCCTGAGCTGGGCACAGCTCTGCTCCAGCTGTGAAGGGGTTACTGTCCAGCAGGGCAGGCAGGGCTGAATAGAGCGTCTGCCCAGGACAGAAAAGGGTTAATAAGAACCAGGGACTTCAACCAGCCCCTAGGGCACTAGGGGTGCCATGTTGCAGGGAGCTGGGCAATGTGGTACACAGTGAGGGGTGCTGTGCAATGGGCCATGGTCTTCTGGGGGCCATGGTCTCCTGAGGGTGCTATGCTGTGAGATGGTGGGCACAGTGAGGGGAGCTGTCCTGCTGGGGCTTGGTCAGGGGTGCATCACTGAAGGGGTATGGCAGGGCTACTATGCTGTGGTGAGCATGACAGGGACCTAGCACTGCTGCACTGCAGGGTGGCAGGGTGCAGCGCTGCAGGGGCAGCTCTGCTCACCTTGGTCAGGTAGTACACAGACTGCTGGAAAGTGGACATGATGACCTCGTCCAGCACTGCCATGGCCTCGTCACACATCTCCAAGTCACCAGACAGTAAAACATCCTGGGATGTCCCTGAAGTGGGACACAGGGAGGTGGGGGCTCTCCCAGATCTCAAGGGATCAACCCACCTTGCCCTGCTGGGAACAGAACCCAGGCATCCAGGCTCCCCATCCCCTGCTCTAAGCCACCAGATCCCACTCCCTTCCCAGAGCTAGGAAAAAACCCAGGTGTCCTGACTCCCAGCCCCCGACACCACCCGAAATCAGGGTAGGACTAGAGTATGCTGCTCACCCTCCAGCTCCAGCTCCTTTTCCATGTCCAGCATCTTCTTCTGGATGAGGTTGAGCAGCTCCATGGCATTGGCCATCCACAGCATGAGGGGGCGCAGATCCGTGGCCACCTCCTCAATGCTGAGCACTCTGACTTGGCTCTTGTCTTTCTGGCTGGAAGGAGCAGAGGGCAAGGGGTCATTTGGGATTAGACACCCTTCCCATGCCCAGGACCCTCAAGAGACCCTTCTCTTCTCAAGCTTGACAGAACCCAGGAATCCTGGTAGCTCTGGAGTAAGGGTGTGTTGGGGGCTGGTTATAAAGAGACCTATCACCTGGGGCTGAGATGCAGCTACCTCTGAAGTAGGGCATTTTGGGGACTTGTTATCCAGGGACCCCACACACAGCACTAAGCTATGACTGCCTCTGGGATAGGGCATGTTGGAGCTATTTATACAGGGGCCCCTCTCCCAGCACTGAGATCCCGGAAGATGAGGAGAGCGCCTATGCTGGTGCAAGTTGAGCAGTGCATGGCAGGGCTGGGATGGGTTGAGAGCAGGCACTCACTTCTCTGGCTGCCGATCTCCGATCTCCTTGATTTTCTCCTGGTAGGAGGGAAGGACACAGTTGTACCCAGGAATTGTGTCTCCAGACAACCCCATGGCCTAGCCCTATCTTGGATGCATGGTGGGATGCTTCCAGCCCTTGTCCCTCCCCAACCCCTGGACACATTGGAGAGCCCTATCCCAAGACTTGTTCCCCTCTTAACCCACTAGGAACATGGGATATCCTAGCTGCCACAACAGCCAAGGCTTATGTGGGTCTCCCATGGTCTAGTGCCAAGATGTAACCACCTCAGTTGTGTATGTTAGGGGTCTACTCATATGGCTCCTCTTGCCCAATGATGGGTGTGGCTGTTTCAGGGAGGAAAGGGAGAGCCCCTTATGGTGATGCAGAATGAGCAGCATATGGCAGGGCTGGTGTGAGTCAAGACACCCCTGCCCTGTACCCCCTCCCCAGAAATACACTGAAGTCTTGATCCCCCATCCCATACGCTCAGCACTGGGGGACACAGGGCACTATGATCTCTACTCTGCACCTACATCCTTGGGACACAAGGGAGGCCCTGATCCCTTCCTTTTTTCCCCTGCCTTCTCCTAGGGACCAAATAGGACCACCTCCCCGTCTGCCCTTCACTGGGCCCTACCACATTACCCAGACAGCCTCCTTGACGAGGTGAGCAATCTTGGTCACCAGCTTGGGGAGGTGCCCAGGCTCCAGGACACGGGCAGAGTGCTCCACACAGAGTCCCAGCAGGAAGGCAGGTGCCAGCTTGCACCCACCAGCACCCTGCCCACGGATAATCTCACGCAGCAGCGCTTCCTCCTCCTGGGGCCGGTAGCGCAGCTCAGGCTGGCGGCTCTCCACATAGGTGCGCCAGGCCTCCTGCCTCTCCTGCAGTGACCGCCCACATGCCTGGCATGAGAAGGCCCCTGCCAAGCAGGGTGAGGCCCAGGGCTTGGGCAGCCAGGCTGGCCGGGGCTGAGATGCCCGGGGGTCCTTGTACATGAAGAGGAAGTGCTGGCCCATCCCCAGCAGATCTCCTGGATGAAGTTCAGCCTCACGCAGCAGTGGGCCCCCATTGTGAGTGACCATAGCACCCCGAAAGGGCCGCACCAGAGCTGTTCCCTTGGCAGGTGGTGGATCAGCTGCACGCACCCAGCAGTGCCGGGGTAGGATGTCCGGGGCACAGAGGAAGGTGTCAACGTAGCCACCTTTGTCAGCCTGGGAGCGGCGCTCTGGCCGTCCAAACACATGCCGGCGCCGCGTCATCACATAGATAACAAAATCCTGGAAGGGAGGGGGAAATGCTGTCACAACAGGGAATGGGATCTCCCATGACCAACCTCCTCCCCACCTCCCCACCACACCCCCGCACCTCATTCTATGGTAAGATAGAGTCACCTAGTTTTCTGTAACAAAATAAGCTTTTCCATGAAAGTCCCCCCTCATTTTTTCCTGGTAAAATGGGCTCTTCCATGAAGCCCTCTCCTGAAATTCTGTGGGGTAAAGTGGCCTCCTATTAATCCCGCTTCAGATGTTGGGTGAAGTGGTTTCTTCCCATCAATTCCCCCATTTCTGAGGTATTGTCAGCTCTCCTATTATTGCCTCCCATGTTCACTTGAGTGAAATGGGCCCTTCTGTGAATCCCCAACTGGTTTTGTGCAGTAAAGCCAGCCTCCCCACTATTGCCCCTTCTGCTTTGGTTGGGCAAAAAGGGCCCTTGATTCCCCCTATTTTCTGTGTTAAAAATGGGTTCTCCTGGGGAAATGGGTTCTCCCATAAATATCCCATCTTCCAATGTAAAATGGGCTTTCCCAGTACTGCCCCCTGTTCTTGGGGGGCTTGAACTCTAAGAGCCACTCCTGCTTCCCTGCCTTTATAATTGCCTGACAGTGCACCCCATGCTGGGAAAGCCAGGCTCCCAGCATGCTCCCTGCTTGGAGGTGCAGTAGGTGAGAACCACCTAGAGACAGAGGGTTGGGGTCACATGGGCTCTACAGGAGGTTCCGAGGGCATGGCCCAGCTGTGTGGACTGGACTGTTTCCTGCCTCATGGCGCCCCTTGGCCCCACTGGAGCCCCCACCTACCTGCTTCTCACTGTAGCTTTGCAGCAGCAGAAAATAGGGGTTCTGGGTGGGTGGCTGGATGAGGCACTGGGACAACTGCTCCAGGCTGGCACCATCAATAGGCTCCTCAGTGCCTGTGGGGTTGATGCTGCTGTCAGTGGACTCCAGCTCCTTGGACCTGGTTGCCTCACTCTCACCTTCATCCCCAACCCCATCATCGCCAGGAGGTACTGCTTCGCCACCTGCCATGCTCATGATGTTCTTGCGCTCTCGCCGCTTCTTGGCACTCAGGTTCATGTCACTGATGCTGCGCCGCAGTGACAGGTTGTCAGCCCGCTCCTTGGGCACCACTGTGCCCCCTGAGGCTGCCCGTGAGCGACTCTTCTGCAGCCTACGTGCCTGTGCATTGATACCTGGGAGAAAGGAAAGCAGGAGGCTGAAAACTGTGGGGAGCAGGCCCATATCATCACAGATCCCTACTCCCTGCCCCAGGGGCTTCTGTTCCCAGCCCCCACTGTAAAGCTGGGCAAAGCAGGACTGTCCCAAAGTTGCCAGGTCGTTGTGCCAACCCTGATGCTGCCCAGTTACTACTTAGCAGCTTACAGCCTGCAGGGCCAGTTGTGCTGGCCAGCCTCACCCACTGCACTGCAGCTGCCCCTGGCCTCAGTACTACAGGGCACTGACACACAGTTGGCTTTCCCCATTCCTCAGGCCCCTCCTCATGGGTCCCTTCATCCTCTGCCCCTTCATCCTCCCCCAGGGGGTTGAACTGGACCCAGTCTCCTGGAGCCTGGCTGACTATAAAAGGGATCTCACATAGCGTGGAATAGGCCATGTTGGAGAGAGTAGGGCAGGGTGGCTGGATCTGGGCCTTGGGGAGTGAGTATGGGTAGGAATACAGGGTAGGGGGGAGATTTGGAACTCAAGGCAGGTATGGGAGAAGGAAGGCCCATGCTGCAGCCCCCAGTAAGATGGTGGCACAGGCTGGAGGGTTAGTGAGGGAGATCTGGGAACAAGGATATGGCAGGGTAGCAGGATGGGTGGGGGAGCCCGGGATTGTGAGTTCTTGCAGGATGGAGGCCAGTGTGAGCCCCAAGGCTGTGGTCCTGTCAGAGCTTAGTCTGGCTGAGAGTCAGAGCAGGGGCTGGTACCACGGTGACTCCAGGAATGTGGGTCCTGGGGAGTGGGCTCTGGGTGAGTCCAGGACTGTGGGAATCAGGCAACGGGGCTGAGCTCTGTGTGGATCCTAGTGGGGACAAGGCTACAGCTCCATGACAAGGGGTAGCCTCACCCGCTGTCTCATTGTCCTCGGCCTCGAAGGCGCGTTCCACCTCATGCCGGCGCCGGATCTCAAAGCGTCGCGAGCAGCCAGCCTTGGGCTTCCATACATCCTGCAGCACCAGAGGCCGCTCGGTGTCACCCACAGGGCGCAAGTGCTCGGCCTGCCAGGCCCCGCCAGGCCCTGTGAAGCGCCCCACAACATCACACAGCACATAGCCACCCACTGTGTCCTCCTCACCATCACCTGGTGCCACGCCATAGCGTTCAAGTGCCTCACGCACCAGCTGGCGTGCTGTGGAGCGTGGCGTGGCCAGCACACTCTTGTAGTTGGCCCCACAGGATATGTCCCCACCAAAAATCTTGAGGATGCCTGGCAGGTTGCGCTGGCTTGAAAGCTCCACCAGGTCCTCAGGTACCGGGTCAATGAGGTCAGATAGCTTCTTCTCACTAGCCCAGCGCCCACCAGCACCTGCTGTGCCCACCCCCGTGCTGCTCACACTGCGGTGGAACAGGTTAGACAGCCGCTTGTGCCGGCTTGGCTTCGTCTTGCTTGGTGGGCGCAGCTCCACTGTCTCACTGCCCCGGCTTGCTGTATCAGAGGAGGTGGATCTGAAAAGGGAGAAGGTGGAATATTGGGGCCTGTTAAGATGGGCCTGTGGGGTGAGGAGGGGCTAGGATGCTGAGATAGATGGGCTGGTGAGTCTGATCCAGAGCAAGGAGGGGTGGGATGCCAGGATAGATGGGCATGTGGGGTTGATGCAGGGCACAGAGAGGGGCAGGAAACCAGGGTAGATGGGCCTATGGTGCTGGTCTAGGGCAGGGATGGGGCAGTCATGGCGGGGGCTCTTACTTAACAGAGCCCACGCTCGGCCATCTGCGGCTCATCTTGGCAAAGTGCTTCTTGGGTGAGTTGATCCAAAGGCCAACCGGGAAGTGGAGTTTCCCGAAGCGCGGGCTCCCATCCTTCCGCTCCTCTGGGAACATGGTGCCAGCTCTGTCAGCACCTGCGGGAGGCAGCAGCATGACAAACAGGCAGCAACACAGCCACATGCATAGGAACCTTATGTGTAATCACACAGTGACATACATAAGCAGTCACACAGTAACACACACAGGGATGATCATATGCACATGGACACACATAGGAAATCACGCAGCAATATATGTGCACAGGGACACATGGATGAAGTCACAAAATGACACATTATATCAGAGCTATACATATGCAATAATAGGAACATACATGCACAGTGACACATATGCAATCACATGATGACATGTACCAATTCAGCAATACGCATATATAATCAGAGTAACACAGTTGTATACATATACAATCACCCAGTGACATACGCACAAAGTGATACACATATCATGAGAAAGGGCACACAGTGATGCAAATCCAGACATGATACTCATTGTGATACAAACACATAAGCATGACACACAATCACACAGTGACACAATGAAATGCACAGACAGACTTAAATTACACTGAATGCACACTAACAGAGATAAAGAAAAACAGTATCACATTGACAGTATCACAGTGACAGTAACACATTTCCACAATGACAGATGCACAGTTATCTGTGCCATGACACACCCAATCACAACACCACATGCACAGACACAGTGACATACAGACAGAGGCGTGCGCACATGCAGTGCCTTACCCCTCTGTTTCCACTCAAAGATCTCTGTTCTTAATTCTTGCAATGGCATTTCCAGCCTTTTGAGGCCATAAGCATGAGCGAATATAGATGAGGGCAGGGCACTGATGGGAGGGTAGGGGAAGAAGAGAGCTCAAAGTCTAACAAAGAACCATAGACAGAACCCAGGAATCCAGAATCCCAGCCCCTTCTTTAACATATTACATACTACTTCCTGACTAGAGCCCAGGAGGGCAGACTCCCAGTCCCTTCACAGACCCCACCAGAGTTCATTCCTCTGCCAATGTTGGAATAGAAGCCATGAGTCCAGCACCCAGCTCTAAGTCACTGGACCAACTCATTGCCCAGTGGTCAAAGTACGGATCTGAAGGCCAGGACACCTGGAGTGCTCTTTGGAGCCCCTCCCTGTGAAGTTGTCAGGGAGGGTGAGTTAACATCCACTATGTCACCCCAATCACATCTGTAGGAAGCCATAGCAAGTGAACATATCATGGGTGTCTAGAGGACACAGCCTTCTTCCTCCTGGCGACCTAAGCAGCCTGGAGCTTTGGGGCAGCCCCACTGCACCCCAGTGGGACCCAGACATCCTGGCTCCCAAACCCCTGTTCTAAACCATCTGGTGTGTTAGAGCAAGAGGCTGGGAGTCAGGATGCCTGGGT
The DNA here is from genome assembly GCF_000455745.1 of Alligator sinensis. Taxonomy (NCBI): domain Eukaryota; kingdom Metazoa; phylum Chordata; order Crocodylia; family Alligatoridae; genus Alligator; species Alligator sinensis. Next base: position 479,685 of record NW_005842208.1, on the reverse strand, counting down.
TCTTCCACAGCTCTGGGACGGAGTGGAATTTAGTGGGTTCAAGCAGGGGATCTAGGAACCAGGGCACCTGTTTCTCTCTGGCTCTGACTGGGGAAGCTGTGCTGTAGCCCAAGGAGCATTAACTGTCCACTTTCTAGATGCTTTGTCACAGCAGCAGGACCGCCAGCTCCTCCAAGGGATTCCACCACCCCCCTCCCCCCCCCAAGAAAAAAATGTGTTCTTTTTTGTTCAAGCAAGCAAAAACAGGTAGGAAAAAATCAATTTAACCAAAGAAGGATTTTAAAAAATGGGTTTACCAAAATCTGTCAAAGATGTAGTGGATGTTAGCAGGAATCTAAGGAGAAAATGGCCAAGAACTGATTTTGAATGAAAAAAAAGCAAAGCCACAATAATTTGCAATTAAAATTCTGTCAAAAATAGGAAAAATAATCTGGTTTGAAACATAATTACACCAAAAAGCGGGGCTTATCTGTGGGGCCCCCTGTGGCCCACAGGATGTGTCTTTGCAATAAAATCAGCGGTCAGCTTTAAGCATAATTAGGTAGTAATTTGCATCCTATTGGGACCTGGACGGGTCCGCATATCGCTCCCGGCTCGCACATGGCGACATGGACGGGATCGGGAGGTGGCCCGCACAGTCCTATGTACTGGATAGTGGCCTCACTGGCTCTCTGGCCTTGCTGGGGAAGCCTCCCTCTCTGTCCACTCTATCGGAGCAACAGACTTTGAAACCATAAGAGGTTCCTGGCAATGGAATTCTCATTTTCTGGACTAAGCTAGTGGGGAGTACAAACCAGGAATCCTGACTCATGGTCCCTCTGATCTAACCCCACTGGATCCCACTGAGCTCAGACAGAACCCAGGAGTCCTGTCCACCAGCCCTCATCCTCATGGGGGCTGAAACAGACCTAATGCCTTTCGCCTTGTTCCTTTCTACCACTGCTTCATCAATGTGGAGCTCTCACCTAACGTGGGGGGAAGGGAGGACAGAAAAAAGTCAATGGGAAGTGGTGTGTGCCCCATTATAATTCCCACCCAAGTATGTTCTGCCCCAGAGACAACTGGATTTGAAGCAGGGGAGCGTGAGGGCTATAGGATCCATAAGCTAGGAAGGAGTTCTGGGAATGTTCAGATCTGAGCTGACCCAAACACTGTCCTCATGCCTGGGCGATGGGGCTTGGCACCAGGGACCCCAGCGTAAATCTACAAAGTGGCCTGGCTATGCAGGCAGGACACCTGAGTTCTATCCCATCTCATGGAGGCAAATGGAGTCTGGTGTGTTAGAGCAGGGTGCTGATAGCCAGGATGTCTGGGTTCTTTTCCAGCTTGGCAGTGGGGTCTAAAGTTAGAGTAGGGGGATGGGAGCCAGGATGGGTTCAGTCATGGCTCTGGAAGGGAAGTGGAGTCTAGGATTAGAACTGGGGTGGGGTTGGGGGCCTGGGTTCCATCCCAGCTGCTAGGGAGGGGAGCTGGGAGCCCGGACACTTTTAGGTTCTGTCCAGGCTCAGGGAAGGGAATGGAGCCTGGTGAGTTAGAGAGAGAGAAGTGGGAATGAGTACTCTTGAGTCTCTCCCAGCTTGGCCCAGCACAGTCTCTGGGATGTTTGTCTCAAGGTTCAGTGGCCCAGCTCCCAGGGTTTCCACCTGCCTTAAAGTTCACACCCCTCCTCCCCCCCAAATCATATAGATGGGAGAAGTTACCCAGTGCCGTCCGGGATCTGGCTGTGCCCAGCGTGGGCACCGTGGCCGAGTCCCTGTTCTCAGAGATCCTCCAGGTGCTCCCTGGGCAGCTCCATGGCCCTGTGGCTGCTGAAACCTCAGCCTTGCTCCCAGCCTTTGTCTTGATGCGTTGCCTTCAGCTCTCCCGTGTCACTGAGCACGGATTTCCCTTCACACTCACACGGCCAGTGGAGTTAGGGGGTGGGGGGCAGGAAAAGGAGAGCCAGCCAGGAAGCCAGGCCTCTGCGCCAGGGCGGGGGCTGGGAGCACAGATTCATGCCCAGTCAAAGGGCTTTGGCTATAGGGTGGGAGGGAGAAGGGGCAGGGGCAGAGCCAAAGGGATTTCAGGGCCAGAGAGCCCAAGCAAGGAGAGGTTGGGCATGCATGTTGTCAGAGTGTGAAGTGCAAGTGTTCTTGTGCAGGGGTCAGCAGTGTATCCATATAAGAGAGTCAAGAGGGTGCGCAGAGCGCCTGCATGTTGGTGAAGCCATTTACATCATGTGTGTGAATGTAATGGTGCTGTGCAGCCTGTGGGTTTGCTTGTGTATGTGTGTAAGTTGAAGTGGTATGCAGTGCAGGCTGCAGAGAGGTTTGTAGTGTGAGTCCATATTGAGGTGTTCAGAGGCAGTGCATATGGCAAGACACACAATGCATGTACTGAAGCATGCAGTTTGCATTTGGAGACATACGGTGTGTGTTAAAGCATGCATGTTGAAGCATGCAATGCATATAGTTGACACAGGGCTCTGAAGGGCTGGACAGGTTGCCAGTGGGCAGGCCTGCTGGCTGTGTGCACATGCTCCCTACAACCCAGGATGTCCATGACGGCATTTGGCGTGATTGGGAGGCTGTCAGCATAGCGAAGACTTGTAGCAGCTCCCTCACTGCTCCTACACTGCCTATGACCACCACCCAGGGGGGTCCCATTCTGCCCCCAATACCCCAGTGATGGATTTGGGATGTGCTGGCTGTGGAGGTCCCCTGGGTGGGGACTGAACCCATAGCCTCCTCCTTCTGTTATAACCCTGCCCCCTTGGCAAGAAGAGAATTGTCCTTGGCTGAGAGCAGGGGCGGCGGGGGGGCCAAGACAAACAGACTTCAGTAAGACCTGAAATGCAACAAGGGTTTATTGCAAGCTCACTGAGAGAGACTGAGGGCTGTGTTGGAAGGGTAGGACAAAGAGAAGGACACACAAGGCTCATGGCCAACTGTTCTGCCCCTCAGGTAGGCGCATTGGGGTTTAGATCTTGCCAGCGAAGCTCCCTTTTTCCTGTTGTTCATCCCAACGCTGAACCTGGGGGAGATGGACAGCTGTTCAGGGACAGGAGGGGATGGTGACCCAGAGAAAGCACCCCCTTGCAGTCACACCTCTCCCCCCCCCGCACGGCACCTGACCTGACCTAATCTGGCTCAGGGAGGGAGGACAGGGCCAGGGTCCTTTCCCTTCTAGGGAGCAGTGACTCTGATCCAGGGTCAGGGAATGGCCAGCTCAGGGGGTGGTGGAGTGGGGGGCAGCCTCTTTGCAAAGAACTGGGGGCCCTGCCTCATCCCCTACCTACCCAGGATAAGGGGCACAGCGACGTGAAGACACGGTAATACCACAGGCACGGTTTGGTGTCCCTGCCCCTTGCCGTCAGGACCTTCATGCAGCGATGATAGTCTGCAAGGACAGCCCCGCCACAGCTCCTCACCACTTGCAAGGGGCACCAGGTGGGGCTGCCACTGCCCAACCCCCGCACCCCCACTCCTGCCCCCACCTCCTCCCCGCACTGGGGACAGAGCCCAGGTGTCTTGGCTCCCAGACCCTTCCCCCACCCAGGCCCCGCGGTCCTGCCCGACGTGGCCGCTGCTCACCCAGGTAGTTCTGGTAGCAGTTGCGGGTCTGGTTGGTGTTGGGGAAGCGGGGGTCAAAGGGCGCTGTCAGGTAGCTGCCCTGGGGCCCCGTTGGGGGCCGCATCTCACTGTGCCCAACCATTGGGAATTCTGGGAAGGGAGGAGGTAGGACAGCTCAGGCCTGCTGCCCCCCAGAGCTGGGAGAGGACCCAGGCATCCTGATGACCCACCCCGGCCACCCAGAGCCCCCTCCCCTGATGATGCTCACTAGGGCCTTGGCCCGGAGGCCCCCAGTGGGGAAGGGGAGGGTGTGACGCCCCTGTGCCCCCACTACCCCTCCCCTGCAAGACCATGGCCCCCTTCCCTGCTCCTCACCCACACCCCCACCCTGCCTTGGGGGAGTCACACTGCTGACTGAGGTGCAGGAGCAGGGAGGGATCTAGCCCCCCCAGATCCTATTGGCTGAATTTTCCCTCCAAGGCATGTCCCAGCCTATCAGAGCCCAGGGCATGTCCCAGCCCCACCCATCACTGGCAACTGCCATGGAACCCTCTGGGGGGCAGGGAAGGGGGGCACTCCTTGTGGGGGGGCAGGGGCTGC
>NW_005842208.1:471708-474945 GCF_000455745.1 Alligator sinensis | reverse complement strand
CCATACAGACTCCCCCACCCCCTTGAGACCCAGCAGAGGGGAGAGCGTACCTGCCCCCCCTCCACTCCCCACAGCATGACACTCCCTGCTCTGCTCCCCAAACATGGCTCCCCTTTCCCAGCTCCTCCAAGCATGATGCCCCGTCTTTGGCCTGCTCCTTGCAGCCAGGTGCCCCCTGTGCAGCTAACCTCTCACAGCACAACTCCCCCAAAAGCCCTGCAGCCGGCCCATGGGTCCAGTGGTGTAACAGTTGCACAGTGAAAGTATTTAATATGAGAACTGGTCCTGCTTCTATCTATCTGGCTTCTTGAGCTTGCAGCAGCTGGGCCCCTCTGGGTTCTTCTGACAGGGTTGCTCCTGCCTGTCCCGCCTATAGAAAATCCATGGCAGGGCAGTGCATTCACCCATCCAAGCCTTCCTCCATCCTTTTGTCCCTGTAAGACAGTAAACCACTATCATCCAGGAGGGACCACCTAAGAATAACTTGCCTGAATCCCAGCTAGGGGTGCTGTGGGAGGTCATGGGGCAGGAGCACTGGCTGTGTGGGATGTTCCCAGTAATGGGTGCTTTGCAGGATAGGCTACAATGGGTCTCAGAGCAGGGCAAGACAGCACCCAGTATCATGGTAGGCTCTGGTATCAGCTGGATTTCAAGATACAAATGCACTGAACAAGGAGCTGACTAGAGAGAGGGTGTTTGGGTGGCCAAGTGCTTAAAGAACAGAAAACCCAGCCGTACCTGGCATCCCATGCAGTTAGTTTTGCTTTGCAGCTTGCACTTTCTTTCTGCTGTGAGGAAGGAAAGCAGACATGCTCAGCCATTGTAACCTTATGCCTGTGTCGCAGTCTTAGCTTCTGTATGAACTTGAGTCCCTGCTCACCCACTGCCCCAGAAGGGATGGACAGATTCACCCAAAGAATGAAGCTGCTGTTACAGACAGGGCACTGCAGCGAGGAGCCTTTGTTTCCATTGCAAATTTTCCTGGGTAAGCTCGAGGACCACTCCTGGGGGTTTCCATCCCCCAGGAAGGGGTAAAGATCCTCGGGGTGGAGTTTGACCCAGAGCTGGCGGGGCCGAGGGCATGGGAGAAGATGGAGGCCAAGGCCAGACAGAGGCTGGGGCTATGGCAATCACACTGCCTGTCAAAGCAGGGACAGATGGCACTGATGAAGACGGTGCTCCTGCCTAGACACACCGCTCTAGTCTTCCCCCATCAGAACAAGTCGTTCGCAGAATCCAGAGAGCCATGTGTGTTTTCTTTTGGAACTCCACATGGGAGAAAGTGGCAAGGGCCAAGCAGTACAAACCAAAACAGTCCAGAGGCAGAGGGATGCCACGCGTCCTCCTCTTCCTCTGGGCCAAATATATGAGCCAGGTTTGCAAAATGGCAACAGGGGTGGAATCTAAAAAAGCCAGCTTTGTTAAGCATTTTGCAGGGCAGTTGCTGCAACAGTGGCAAGTGCACACAACAACTAACAGGAGCTGTGGACTATGCTTTCCCTATGGTTTTACAAGATCCTGAAGTGCTTTCAAGAGAAATACAAGCTGCACGATGCTACCCTAGCAACCCTGGTGAACCACTGCAAGATATGGGAGGTGGCAAGGGCAAGAGACACCACATCACCAGTAGGCTTACTACCTGGTGAGAGCTGCCAGGCCATGTGGGAGCGAATCTTCCACAAAGACCTGCAGAAGGAGCACAGAGACCTGAACTGGCAAGCAGCCCACCAGGCACTCCCCGTGCAGGCACAGAAAAACAGTGCAGGGCAGAGAGGTCCATCAAACTGCCCGAGGCCCACCTGCCGCTGGCAGGCAGAAAGGATTGACCACCTCTTCTGGAACTGCCTATATGCCAAGGAGGTGTGGAAGAAAGTCCGTGTGCTCCTCCTGGTGGTGACAGGTTTCAGAAATCTGACCAGGGAAGTGGCTCTCTACGGGCACCTGACCAGACAGCAAGGGACCCCAACAGCTCACTTCGACCAGTTCATATCCTGCTTCAGGTACGCACTGTGGAAAACCAGGAACCTGCTCATAAACAGACACTCAGACCCCATAGTCGAGGACTGTATTAAAATGGGACTAAGCGAAATGTACTGGTATTATAGGAAGACAGAAGAAGATGACGGGAGAGAAATGGCAGACCTCATCTGGTGGAGAGGGGTCTGGCATAGACTTTTTCAGGAGTAGACCCTCTGAGGAGGGCAGTGGGTGGGGGTATGAGTATAGAGATAGGTGTATGGGCACGCGGTTGCGCAGTGTGAACTGTAACAGGTTTTTAGTGTGCTTTGAGCTGCCAAGTGAACCACAAGGGCCACTTGGCAGAGTGTTGGAGGTGGAGTGTATATATATATTTTGGGGTGTTTTTTGCAAGAAAAAAATTGCAAGTTTTCAACAAAATTTATTCTTTTTTGTTTAAGCAAGCAAAAACAGGTAGGAAAAAATCAATTTAACCAAAGAAGGATTTTAAAAAATGGGTTTACCAAAATCTGTCAAAGATGTAGTGGATGTTAGCAGGAATCTAAGGAGAAAATGGCCAAGAACTGATTTTGAATGAAAAAAAAGCAAACCCACAATAATTTGCAATTAAAATTCTGTCAAAAATAGGAAAAATAATCTGGTTTGAAACATAATTACACCAAAAAGGGGGGCTTATCTGTGGGGCCCCCTGTGGCCCACAGGATGTGTCTTTGCAATAAAATCAGCGGTCAGCTTTAAGCATAATTAGGTAGTAATTTGCATCCTATTGGGACCTGGCAGTCAAGAATAGGTAGTCCTTGTCACAACCCAAAGTTGTGAGTTTTTGTTTGTGTGTGCTTCAGCACTGCTAAATTATGTTCCCATTAAATTGCAGCTTCTTTGCACGGTGGAGTTTTCTGCTGCAGAGGAGAACTCCGGTGCAACGGAGAATTTTCCCGCCAAATTTGTAGCTTTCTTTGCATGGTGCATTTCTTTTGCATCTCAGAAATACACAGTGCAAAGGAGTTCCCGCCATTTGTATTTTAATTCGAGCCCCATTATTGGCTTGTGCTGAATTATGCACACGTGGCGGCTGGCAATTGGCTTGCTAGCCGTATAAAGAGCTTGGGTGGTTTCCGCCCAAGTTGGAGAGAAAGCAATTGGAGTCCGAAAGGGAGAGCGTGAAGATCTTTAAGCGCTGTGGATCCTTACGAACCCAACGCATTTCTTAAGAAGGCAACAGAGGTCTAAACAGCCTCTGGCCTCTCCACGTCGCCGAGC
>NW_005842208.1:464346-471302 GCF_000455745.1 Alligator sinensis | reverse complement strand
TTCCTATTGGGACCTGGCAGTCAAGAATGGGTAGTCCTACGTACTGGATAGTGGCCTCACTGGCTCTCTGGCCTTGCTGGGGAAGCCTCCCTCTCTGTCCACTCTATCGGAGCAACAGACTTTGAAACCATAAGAGGTTCCTGGCAATGGAATTCTCATTTTCTGGACTAAGCTAGTGGGGAGTACAAACCAGGAATCCTGACTCATGGTCCCTCTGATCTAACCCCACTGGATCCCACTGAGCTCAGACAGAACCCAGGAGTCCTGGCTCCCAGCCCACAGCTCTAGCCCGCTAGGCTCCAATGAACTGGGGACAGATCCCAGAAGTGCTGATTCCTAAGTCTAACCAACCAGATCCCAATGCCGCCCCACCCCACCCAGAGCTGTGGCAAAATGCAGACCTCCTGGCTTCTGCCTCCTGCGGAGCTCCCAAGGGATAGCAGGGAAGCAGCAAAGACCTGAGTCAATCTTCGGAAGCCTTGAGTCTCAGGAGCAAGGGGTAAGAGGAGTGAGAGTGGCTGCCCAGGGGCCAGGATTCACTGCTAGCCACCCTAGAGAGAGGGAGAGACCCCAGTTACGCTAGCTGAGGCTTCACAACTCTGTGGTACTCCACAATGCCCCTGCTCCCTTCCCAGAACATCCTGCCTTCCCCCCTGGCTTCTCAGCCAGGCCAGGAGAGAGCATGGCCTTGTGTACACAGGGGAAACTGATGCAGTGGGGAGGAAGAGCAGAGACCACACAAAGTCACCGCCACTCTCAGGAACACAACCCTGGAATCCTGGCCCCTGCTCTCACCCACCAGACTCCATCCCCCCCAGTGCCCAGGTGCTCTCGTTCCCAGACACCACTTCCTCCAACCCACCAGACCCCACTCCTTTCCCAGCGCTGTGAGACCATCCATATGACCTGGCTTCCAGCTTCCCTGCTCTCATCTACCAGCCCCCATTCTCCCCCCCTGCTGGGGATGGAACCCAGGTGTCCTAAGGGTAGTCTGCACCTGCCATGTCCTAGCAAGTGGCATGTCTCGTTGGCTGACATGACTGGCTCCAGCCCCCTACCTGGTCACTAATGGCTCCATGGAGGAGCCATGGCTCCTGTTCCACTGGTCTTCACTCCTGTTTCTCATGTTGCTGTCCAGCTTCAAGGGTCAGGCTGTGCTGGGCCCCTGCGAAGGCCCCACAGCACTTAAGACCACAGCTGGCTCTGACAGGCCCACCGCCATTGAGGCCTTGGAGCTCCTGGGAGCTATCAGCTGGTCACTTGGCTCTTCTGAGCAGCTGGGGGAGCCTTGCTGGCTCTTCACCTTGCCCTGCTTTTTGGGTGCCTTCCTGCTGGCCCTGGACTTAGAGGCTTGCCTGGCGGTAGCACTCAAGGAGCTGTGCTTGTTTTTGCTTCTCCCCTTGTTGACACTGCTCTTGAGGCCCACTTCTGAGCACCCTACGGCCACAGAAACTCTGGATACCTCCAAGTGGCCAAATGCTGCAGAGACTTTTGATTTTGCTTGAGGGCTGAGAGTCCCAGAGACCCTGGACTTCTCAGAAGGGCTGTGGGCCACAGAGTGTGCGGACATCCTCCATGCTTCTCTAGCCACATCCCTGCTCTCCACATGTTGGGCAGCTGTGGCAGAAGGGGCATCTGCCTCCTTGGTGACATATGAGGAACGAAGCTGATTTTGACTTCTGCTCTCCGCCTCTTCAAGCTGGGTGCTGTTTGTATGACCTAGTACAGATGGCTCCACAGCCACAGACAATGTTTCTGGCTCTGAGCGCTCCACAGCCACGGAGGCTATGGGGACTCTGGATGGCTCAGACTCACTGATAGAACCATGCTGGCTGTCACTCTGCTCCCTGGGGCTCACCTCTGACACCACCTGGCCACCTGTTTCTGAGGGCTTGGTGTTTCCCAGATTAGAACCAGTTGCTATGGTTGTTGGAGCCAGCAGAGAGGGGCCTACACTCACAAACAATGGAGCTACTTCTGTAAGCTCCATTCCCTCGGAGTCTTTGGATTTCTTTGATGAGCCATGTGTTGCCAAGGGGTTGAATTTCTTTTGTGGGTGGGGTGCTGCAGAGGGACTGCATTTCTCAGGTGAGCTGGGTTCTGTGGAGGGGCTGGGTTTCTTTGGTGGTTCAGGTGCTATGGGAGTCCTGGATTCAGGACTCAGCCCCACATCAGGGACTAACGGTTTCCATGAGCCAGGTGTGGCCAGGGAGCCCTTACTCAAGGGCTTCACCACACCTGAGATGGTCACCCGTTTGGAGGCCTTAGAAGAGAGCTGAGTTTTGTCCTCCTCACTCTTCCTCTGTGGGAATGGGAGAGGTGATCATGGGACAGTGCTAGAGTGGAGGGCACCAAGAGCAACCATGACAAGGTACTGGGGAGCTGAGGGTGTCCCCTGCAGGAGTAGTGACAGGACAAACCCCCTCCCAGTGCATACAGCAGTACCCCTCCCTGAACAGGGCCCTCCCTGAGGAGAGAGAGGAGCCCATCCTCACGGCCTGCCCATGCCCAGACCTCTCCCTGAGAAGCGGACAAAGGCATGGTAGGGATTGGGGGAAGGGACAAAGGGCTTGGAATGTGGACCTCTGTGTCAAGCCAGGAACGGCACCAAGCTCCATCTTAGGTCCAGACACCTTCAGGCCTGCCAACATCCACACCCTCTCTCAGCTACCCACCTGCATCAGCCAGCAACCCTCTTGGCAAGAGCCCATCCATGCAACTACAGTGCCAGCACCACACACATCCAACCAGTCACAGAACCACGCATACCCAACCACAGCCCTAGCACCACACACACCTACTCAAACACAGCCCCAGGACCATACACATGCCCAACCACATCCCTTAGCCCTGCACACAGACACATACAACGCCAGTCCCCAGCACCACACATAACCCCACCAACCCCAGAACTATGCACATACACTTAACCACCCCCCACCTCAGCATCATACATGCACAGCCAACTGCACTCCCTGGAGTCCCTGCAGTACATGCACAGCCAGCTGCAGTCCTATCAACTACAGAACTGCACATAAACACCAAATCACAGCACTTTAATATGGCACACACCTACTCTACCAAACCCCCAGCACTATATACACACACACCTAATCACAGCCCCCAGAACCATACACACAACTACCACCCCAGCACTGCATGCACACCCCACAACTCCAGCACCATATACACCCCGCAACTACCAACCCCAGCACCACCATGCATGTCTCTCCATAATCCCCCACAACACTATATATTCCCATCACCCATGGCCCTTCCACCACCCACCTGCACCCCATACCTGACTCATCTTCCCAGTCATCAGCTTGTCCAGCGAGTTAGAGAGGATGCTGTAGAGAGTCACAAAGGTAACGCTGCTCCGGCTTTTGGCTGCTGGGAGAGCCAGAGTTATGGGACACCGCAGCCACCAGAGGGTGCAGTAGGAGCCCTGAGACAGGTGTGCTGGATGTGTGGGAGGAGCTCCTTGCTGCTCCATCCCCAGTAGGGGAGCTGCGGAGGCCATGGGGTAGGAGTGCTCCTGGGGTGGGATCCCATCAGGGTCATTGTGCGGACCGTGGGGCAGGAGCACTAGCTGAGGAGGGGTTCCTAGGTGCTTACAGCCCTGGCAGAGGCTTTCGGGTCCCTCATGAAGGCACATCTCTCCATGAATTGCAGGCTATTTTCTCACCTGAACTCAGCACTGCTTTCAATTTATTCTTTGTCTCAGGTGGCCTTTCCCTGGAAAGGGAGAGTCCTGTCAGCCCAGAGTGATTTAGCAGTCAGTGGGGTTCCCACATTGTCCCAGAGCCCCCAGGTGAGAACAGGGGAGAGGCTGCTGGCCCAGCAGCACCCAACCATGGGTGTTGGAAGAGGGGAGATTCACCCTTCTCCAAAACAATGTGGGCTGGCACTGGGATGCAGCCACCTCTGGTGAAGCTCTTGAAGGGCTGGTTATACAGGAATGTCCATCCCTAACCCCAAGCACATACTTGGACTGCTTCTGGCTGGAGTCACCAGAGCCAGTTGGGTGTTGGACTTGGCCATGTTCCTCATTGGCCTCCTGGGACCTGGCACCTGCCTTCCCTGCACTCTTCTGGCTGCCCAGGAGGAAAGAGCCAACAGCTGCTGATGCGGTGGCCACTGCTGAGTGCCCCACACCCATGGAGATCTCCAATCTTTCAGGAAATCCAGGCTCTGCACTCAGCTTCTGTGAAAGGCCCTGGGCTTGCTTCTCAAGCATGCTTGACAAGGCCTGGATCCTCCCAGCGCTCTGCCTGTGGGGGTGCATGACCATTGACTGAACCCAGCCACAATGCCCCTAGGCAGCGGTGTCTGTCATCAATCATCCTTGTCCCTGAGCTGCAGGGGCATTACAGAGCCAGACGCATCAAGGCTTTCTAATTTTCACCAGGACAAGAGCTGAACTCAGGCATCCTGGCACCCAGCTTTACCCCACACTCTACCCCATCAGACCCCACTCCCCTACCTCAGCTGGGCTAGAACTCAGGTATCCTGGCTCCTGGCCCCACTGCTGCAACCACAGGACCCCACCCTCCTCTCCAAGCCAGGCTCTGCACAGTGGGTACGCACGTGGTGCTGTGCTGCCCCCTGCTGGGGCTCTTTGGATCCTGTGTCTCCCTCTTCCTCACATGTGGGTGTTGGCTCTGACAGCCCCAGGGGACCTTTTCTTCAAGGAGTGCATGCAGCCACCCACTCTGAGGGATCAAAGAGTTAAACCAGAGGGTGACAGCCTGGTGCTGGGTACTTGCCAGGGCTGGGGTGGGGCTAGGGACTAGGTAGATGGATAGGTGGATGGATGGGGTTGGGGTAGAGGGATGGGGGAGCTTGGCCCTCTATTACCTGTCAGGGCCCACACCTCTGAGGCCCCTGCCCTGTAGCCCAACTACCCATATTGCCCTAATCCCACTCTGCTCTACTATCTGTCCCTATGAAACCCCTGCCCATGACCTTGCCCTGAACCCCAACCCAGTCCCTGCCCCACAGTCTGTCCCAAGGCCTGCATCCCACCCCACGCTGCCCCACATCGCAACTTACCCCACACCCAAACCTGTTCCCATAGCATCCCACACTGCCTACAGACCTAACTGCACACCCCACCCCCTGCACCACCCTGTGCCCAGAGCACCATGGACATGGTGTTGTAGTGGGAGCGGTGCCAGCTGTAGGGACTTCCTGGGCCACCCATGGATGTCTGACTGAAGCTCTCCAGTGAGGCCTGCAGAAGGTGCATGAGGCGCAGCCAACGGGCAAAGAGCAGGTGGGCCTCGCCTTGTGGGGTACAGAGCTGCAGGTAGTAGGCGCGCCCATTCACTAGCTGCAGCTTGAGCTGCTGCTCTTCCATGTCATGGATGTAGAGGCTCGCCAGCTCCAGCGGGATCAACCTGCGGGGTGAAGGCTGTCAGCCAGGACACCTGGGTCCTACCCTGCCCTGAAAGGGAGGGGGGGGACACGGACCAGGGAACAGAGGAATCATGCACTCAGCAGCCACCTCTGGGATGGGGCACATTGAAGGCTGGTTATGCAGGGGCCATTTATTGAGAATGCACACACCAAGCCTCCAGCCTGCTCCCCACAGCACTGTGCCCCCCACCTCCCCCCAACCTCCTGCCACCTCCATGCCCTGTCACCCTCCAGTCCTCACCTGGTGAGCTCTAGGTCACAAGCTGCATGGGGTGCACAGAGGGCCTGCTCCTTGCCCTGGGCATGATCCTTAGAGCATGCAAGGATCATGATGTCTGGCAGCAGCAAGGCGGGACTGGTGGCAGTGATGCCCACAGTGACCAGGTTGTCATGGCTGTGCAGGTACACTGGCTCTCCATGCCTGGTCACCTGGGCATGGGCAGAGGTTAGCGTGGGCCTGGCACCTTGCACCACCCTCACTCCTACCCCCACCCTGGTGTACCACCCGGGCCCAGGGAACAGGGTGCAGTGTGGGGAGAAGCCTGCAGGGGGTGTCAGAGAGCACATCAACTGCTAGGGGTGGGTCAAACAGGGACACATGCAGGGGGACCACGCAGCTGACACATGGCTGACCTGTAGGAAGGTGCTCTCAAAGATGGGGGCAGGGCACAGGGGCTCATACTCGCCATGGCCCAGCAGCCTCTGCAGCTCACTGATCCCAGGGATCTGGCCCTCAAAGACGAAGTCACTGAGGCACTGAGGGAAGGAGCGCAACCTCCACTGTGGGAGCCCTGAAGGAGGCCTCCTCTCTCAGGCATAGCTCCCAGTGCCCACTCCCAGCGTTAACCCACTGGAGCCCATTCCCTTCCCAAAATCAGAAGGGATCCCAGGCTTCTAGCCCCTCCCCTCACACCCAGCTCCTCTCCCCAAGCTGAGATAGGTATCTGCATCCTGGCCCCAAGCTCCACTCCAGTCCCTTGCATCAGCTGCCCATACACACCAGGCGGGTACATCAAAATCTGGCTGGGCCCATCAGGGCTGGCAGGAGTTACTCTGGTGCTGGGGGCCTGGGCAGTGGGGTGCCTGCAGGGCCATGGCCCCCATGCAAGGATCCCACAATGCTGTCTGCCCCATGGCTGTCTGGCTGGTGTCCTACCCTGGCACATGACCCCATGGAACCCCCACATCTGCCCATTGTGAACTCAGCCCAGAATGCCCTCCCCCCCAGCAAGAAGCCCCCTCCCAGTGCGCAGGACCCTACCTCCCCCCACCCCCACATCAGGCCAGTCCCTCCAAAGCAGGAAGGCTCTCCACACTTTTGCCACTCTGGTGCCCAGCTGTGCAGGATGTTTACCCCTTTCTCCCCCACCCTCCGGCTTTCTAGGGTCCAGGCATGGTGACTTCAGTGATGATGGAGTGTCTGCCTGGGACTTGTTCTCTGGCTGGGGCCTCTGGTAGCACTGGTGAAGCAGGAGGCCCTTTCTATCCCACTGAAGATTACTCCTTTGGGATAGCTAGTGTCTTGTTCTTGGGGG
>NW_005842208.1:457413-464336 GCF_000455745.1 Alligator sinensis | reverse complement strand
GGGGGGAGGTGGCAGGGGCCAAGGACGCAGCGTGAGATGGGGAAATAGGGTATCTCTCCAGGTGACCTGGCATGCCTACTGCTCAGATCCCTACCTCTTCCTTTACCCCTGCTCCTGCCTGTGCACATACATTTGTCTGAGTGGTGGTACTGGGGGGAGCAGCAGTTTTCATAGCTGTCCCCAGGCATTGCACCCCACTTCACATAAAGGGGAATTGGTCCATCCAAGTCAAGGCCTAGCACTCATTTCCTACCAAAGGTCAATGTGAGTGGGGGATTGGGACCAACAACCCTGGAGAAGAAAGGCTCCTGCTCCCCGCCACCACCCCCTGCCCTCAGCTGTTCCACACCCGGGGGGGGGCAGTGCAGGGTAAGGTTGTGTGGAAAGCGGGAAGCAGGAGCTGGGATTCCCGGAGCCAGTGGCTGAGAGTTTGTAATCAGCAGGGTCATTAATTCAGCCCCCGCCCACCCCCTCCACTCTGGAGCCCTGGAGCCTTCAGGTTTATAGGCCGGTGAGCTCACAGTCTTGATGGGAACCAGTCAGTGCTGTGTGGTTTCCCGGCTAGGCCCTGATGTGCCACACACTCCCCAGTCTTAGCCCCTGCCCCCAGACCTGGATTGTCCCTATCCCTGCTGGGACTCCTTACTCTTGCCCCACAGCCACCCTACCCTGCTGCCCCAGCTGCCATTTCAGGTACCGGAGAAAAAAATTTAAGTACATCCCTTTTTTAACCGCTTTCATTCCAAAGCTACTCAATCAAGCAGCAGTTGTTAGCATGGCCATGCAGCCAGATGTTTACTGGGAACCCTACAATGACATGCCAGCTACCCTGGCAGGCACAATAATACCAAAACCATGGGACATAGCAGAGCTGGAAGCTCAGCATTAAGCAAAACCAGCTCCAGGACTATATGGCCAAATGCCACCATCATGCTTCCCCACAACTCCTTCCCCCCTAGCAGGTTCCAGGTCCCAGGGGAGGTCAGTCTGAGGAGGCTGAGGGCACTGGGGTGTTCTTCCCTGGTGCCATCTTGGAGACAAAAAGAGCTCTCCTTGGTGCCAGACACTGGCCCTGCCCAGATGTCTGGCCTCTGGGGCTCATGTGAGGGGGCTTTGGGTGGGGACAGGAAGCCGGGGCTGGAGCCATGAGGGAGGCAGCGAAGGGAAATGATGCACCCAGAATGGAGCAGAGGTGACTGACAGGAAGTGAGTGGGGATTCTCTGCACACCCTGGTGGCATGAGAGGCCCTTAGTAAGTGGCAGAGGGCTGAAGCCCAGACTGAGACTTAGGTGCCTGGGGCAGGTAAGAGGCCATAGGAACCAGATGGGCACACAGTGTGTGTGTGTGTGTGTGTGTGTGGTGGGGGAGTGGCCTTTCCCACCCACAGCGCAGTGATCATAGGCACCGCAGCAAACTTGGCCTGGTTTTGGTTTACACAATATCGTCAGGGCCAGGATGCTTGGGGGCAGGCCTGGGGAAGTCACCTGCCTGCAGCAGGGGAAGAATGAGCTTGGCATGACTCTGGCAGGCCCAGAGTCTCTGGATTAGCCC
Source organism: Alligator sinensis (assembly GCF_000455745.1). Taxonomy (NCBI): domain Eukaryota; kingdom Metazoa; phylum Chordata; order Crocodylia; family Alligatoridae; genus Alligator; species Alligator sinensis. The sequence goes on along the minus strand of NW_005842208.1, from coordinate 462,784 downwards.
CATAAGATTCACCCTGGAGTGTTCAAAGAACTGGCCGAAGTTATTGCAGAGCCAGTGGCTTCATCTTAGAGATTTTAGGGAACTCAGGGAGGTCCCAAATGACCAGCAAAGGGAAAATAGAGGGCCATTAAACAAAGGGAGGAGAATCTGGGGAATTGCAGGCTAGTCAGCCTGACCTTAATACCTAAGCACATGTTGGAGCAAGTCATCAACAAATCATTTCTAAGCACCTGGAAGAAAACAAGGTGACTGACCAACATGGATTCATCAAGAGCAAGTCATACTTAACAAACCTGATTCCTTCTTTGACAAAATGATGGGGTTTGCAGATGGGGGAGAGCAGTGGATGTGATATACCTTGATTTTAGTGAGATTTTTTAAACTGTCTCCCATAACATTTGCATTAGTAAGCTAAGGAAATGCAATCTAGATGAAACTATTTGAAGACAGATACATAGTAGGTTGGATCATCATGCTCAGCAAGTAGTCATCAATGGCTCCATGTCTAACTTGAGGGAGGTATCAAGTAAAGTTCCCTGACTGTCTGTTTGGGTCTGGTATTCTTTAATATCTTTATTCATCATCCAGTGGACAGACTGAGTGCACACGTCATAAATTTGCAGTTGACACCAAGCTGGGTCAATTAGTAGACCCTCTGGAAGATAAGATTAGGATTTACAATGACCTTGACAAACTAGAAAAATGGTCCAAAATTGGTCAAAGGAAAATTAATAAGGATCAGTGCAAAGACCTGAACTTGGGATGGAAAAATGATATGCACAAATACAGACCAGGGAATGACTGGCTAGGCTGCAGTACTGAAGAAAAGGAGCTGGGGGGATTATAAAACTGTGCTGATTATAAAGTCATAATATAAGAGCATAATCTGAATCTGAGCCAACAGTGTGCTTTTGTTGCAAAAACATCCAAATAGCATACTGTATTAATAGGAGTACCACTTGCAAGTCAAGTGAAGTGATTCTTCCACTCTATTCAGCATGGATGAGCCCTCACATGGAGCATTGAGCTCAGTTTGGACGCTACACTTCCAAAAAGAAGCAGACAACATGAAAAGTATAAGTATATAAGGGGTGTACAACCCCTATAAGTATATAAGGGGTGTACATCAGGTTCTGGGGGAACACCTGTTCACCACAGCGCCCCAAGGGATGATGAGGAAAACAGTCACAAACTCCTTCAAGACAGTTTCAAGATGGACATAAGGAAGAACTTCATTACTGTCTGAGCCCCTAAGGCCTGGAACAGACTGCTGCCAGAGGTGGTGCAAGCACCTACTCTGGACTCCTTTAAGAGACATTTGGACATTTATCTTGCTGGGATCCTTTGACCCCAGCTGACTTCCTGCCCCTGGGGCAGGGGGCTGCACTTGATGATCTTCTGAGGTCCCTTCCAGCTCTATTGTCTATGAAATCTGTGAAATCTATGAAAGAGTCCATCAGAAAGCAACGACTTTGATCATAGATCTGGGAAACATGGTTTATGAGGAAAGGTTAGAAGAACTGGGATTATTTAGTCTGGAGAAGAGAAAGCTGAGGGAGGACTTAAGAACAGTTTGCCAGGACACAAAAGGTATGGACTCGACAGCAGTGGACTCTCCTCTGAGCCTACTAGGCATGGAAGAGAAGGCACAGACTGTTCTCACAGCCAGGAACATGTAAATTGGATTTCAGGAAGGGCATGCAACTCTGGGCAAATTGCACAGCCTGCAGTTACAGACTGCAACCACCAGGGAGTGCCATTTACTACTTCATAGGGGACTTCCTGAAGTGTACACACATATGCACGTGTGTTTGCACTCACAGGCCTCCTGGTGGACATGAGATTTCTTCCTTTACTGCCCTCTCCCCCTTAGCAGCTCCTCATATGTTCTGGGGACCCATTCAGGCAGATCTCCACAAAGCAAAGTTGTGTGTTGTGTTGTTATGTGGTGTGTTTGTTGCCCAAGGTGAAGCTGAGGGAGCAGGAAGGAGCAAGTGACTGCAGTGTCATGTTGTGTGGCGCAGGGGATGGGCAGGGAAGGAGGAGGGACTCAGGCAGCTGCAAACACTGGGTACATACTTAATTTTGTTAGGCTGTGAGTTGTGTAGTACTAAGCAAACCCTGGCCATGTCCTGAATGGAGGCCTGGGAGCTTCCCCCTGCCCTGTGTGGTCACACAGCCCTGTATTGTATCATCCATGTCACCATGACTAGCACTGTGTTGTGTAATGTTGGGCCTGTATCTGTGCCCAGTCCCCCCCAGCCTGGGAGTGGAGACCAGAGGAGGTCATGGTATCACCGTTCAGCTGGTCAAATGGGGGGGCAGGCAGCGCCTGTCCCCTCCAGGGGTGTTGGCCCCAATCTAGCTGGGGTAGACAAATCTCTGGCTCATACGCAAACCCCCAGCTGAATATGGAGGTATCTGCTTGCATCTGGGGTACGCTCCCCTTCCCGAACCGAAGCTGCCTGGTAGTGCTGGGGTGGGAACTGAGGGGCTGAGTGCCCCAGCTGAATCCTCCAACTGCCTCTGCCCTGGGTGCTTCATGGGCAAAAATCATGCACAGTTCATTGGGCTGTGAGGATGGAGGGAGATGGGGAGGGCATGGAGCAAGGGGCAGTGCCATAGGGGTAGCCTGGTCCATCCCAAGTAGGTGCTGTGACATGAACTCCCTAAAGCAGATCTGGTCATGCCATAGTGGGTTATATTAGGGCAACAAAGTGGGGGGAGGGGGGGCAGGACCTGCCAGAACAGGGGCTCCAGGTTCAGTGGATAAACATGTGACAGTTAGGGGCACCAGCCTGGAGACTAGAGATGGGGGCAGTTCTTAGAGCTGGGGCTGGGAGCCAAGATACTTGGGCTCTCTCCCAGTTCAGGGAGAGAGTGGGATCTACTGGCTTAGAGTGGGGCAGGGGACAGGGAGAGCTAGGACCACAGATGCCTGCATTTCACACTGGCTTGGGGAGGGGTCCTGCCTGTGTGCAAACTCGTCCATCCTGTGCTGAGGTTCTCCATGATCACACAAATTGCTGGGCTGTGTTCCCCAGACACTGCCTTCTCCATCAGGTACTTGTTCTCAGCAACTCCATCTGCTCATGCCCCCCAGGCAGCTGCCTCCCCATACCCACACCTACACTCCCTGGTTGCCATGTGTCCATCTGCCAGTCCATTCTGTATATGGCCTCCAACTATCCCCATGCACCCTCTGTCTGGCTGTCCAGCTGTCCCCACACACCCTGCCTATCCATTCAGCCATGTAACTTGTCTGTCCCTCTATCCAACCATTCTTATGCATCCTGTCCACCCAACTGTCCAGCCGTCTACACATACACCCATATCCATCTATCTATCTTCCCATATATGCCTTCCCTGACCTGTCTATACACCCCTTCATTTGTCCATCTGTCCATCCTGTTCCACCCTCCTATTTGTGTCTCTCCCTAGACCCCTTGTGTTTGTCTGTCTTGTCTATGTTTGGGTGAAGTCAGCCTGCGGCTGCAGACTGGTGGGAGGGAAGAGACATGGGAGGGGCAGGAGACTCAGGGCAGGGCTCTCCCATACAGTGGGGCTAAGGGACCCCTTCCTGGGCACTTCCCCTCCACAGATCCCCTCCCACATCCCTGCTCCTGCTCTCCCACCACAGCCTACCCAACCCCTTTGGACCACCTATGGCAAGGCAACTCATAGGGGTCCCATTGAGCCCCCTGCCCCAGGTGTTTACTTCCAGAATGCTTTGCAGCATCTCATGGAGGGAAGGGCTTTGGCATAATTTTTTAAGGATTCTGGGAGGGGTCTCACACAGGCAGCAGGGACCAAAGGGTCTAGGGTCACACCAGGACGCTGAGATCAATGTCAGCGCCATGCTGTGACTCTTCAGACTCTGCCAGGAGTTCCCAAACCTTATTGTGACCCCCAAACTTCACCATGACCCACCAGAACCCAGTGTGTGTGTGGGGGGGGGCTCTGTGCATGTGCGCATGTCACAGGTGGGTGCCCCCCACTATCCTCATGTCTGTCTCCTCATAAGCATGTCCATGTGTTGCTTTGTGAGGGGGTGCCATACTGTGTGAGAGTGAGTTCGTCCCTGTGAGAAAGACACAGGGAGACCATACTGTGTGTGTTTCTTTTGGGTCTGTGTCTGTAAGTCTGTGTATCTGCATGTTGTGTCTGTGCATGCCTGTATGCACACAGTATTGTGTTTGGGAGTCTCGTTCTGCATGTGTCCCTGTCCGTGTAAACATGTGTGAGCATGTGCTGGTGTGTCTGTGTGGGCTCCTCACTCTGTGCCTGCGTATCTTTGTATGTGTGCATCTTTTGGTGTGCCTGTGCCCCAGCATATGTATCCCCCAGGTCCGTGTATGCCCATGCCCCTCCCCCTGCATGTGTGCATACTCCCTCTCAGAGCACGTCTGTCTTTTGAGCTGTGTGCTCCTCAGTGTATGTCTCTCTACCATTCTCAGTGTGTGTGTAAGCATGCGTGTGTGCGTGCACGCGCGAGTCTCAAGGTATGGGTGTCTGTGCACCTCACTGTGCTTGCTTCTGTGTGTGCATATCTGAAGGTGTCTCGGTGTGTGTCTCTCTGCGTATGCATGTCTGTCTGCGTGTCAGTGTGTGTTTTGGTGCCTCACTGTACATGTCTGTGAGCATTGTGCGCGCACGCGCACAATTCTCAAGGTGTGGGTGTCTGTGTGCCTCACTGCTTGTGTCCATGTGTGCATGTCTGTCTGTGTGTCGGTGTGTGTTTTGGTGTCTCACTGAACGTGTCAGCATGTGTGTGGGTGTGTGTGTGTGAGCATGCATGTATGCATGTGCATGCGATTCTCAAGGTGTGTGTGTGCATGTCTGGGTGCACACAATTCTCAATGTGTGGCTGTCTGTGCGCCTCACTGTGGGTGTCTGTGTGGGTGTGCATCTGTGTATGCATATCTGAAGGTGTCTCGGTATGTGCCTCTTCGTGTATGCAGGCCTGTTTGCGTGTCGGTGTGTGTTTTGGTGCCTCATGATATGTGTTTGTGTGTGTGTGTGTGTGTGTGAGCATGCGTGTGGGTGTGCACGCAATTCTCAAGGTGTGGGTGTCTGTGAGCCTCACTGTGCGTGTCTGTGTGGGGGGTGCATCTGTGTGTGCATATCTGAAGGTGTCTCGGTATGTGCCTCTTCGCGTATGCAGGCCTGTTTGCGTGTCGGTGTGTGTTTTGGTGCCTCATGGTATGTGTTTGTGTGTGTGTGTGGTGTCTCACTGTACATGTCAGTGTGCATATGTGTGTGTGTACGCGCGCGCGCCTCGCTGTGGGTCTCTCCCTCTCTCAGTGTGTGTCTGTGTCTGTCTCCCCCTCCCCCCCATCCGGGCCGTGCCGACCGCAGCCCGGCGCCGCGC
>NW_005842208.1:449199-457283 GCF_000455745.1 Alligator sinensis | reverse complement strand
CCCGGCCCGGCACCTGCAGCCCCCACGCGGGGAGCCCCCCCGGCCTACGTAGGGAGAGGGGGGTGAGGCAGGGGGGCTCTTGCACCTGCCCACGTGTCCGCACACGGGGTGCGACACTTGCGTGTCACTGCCCCAGCTCCTGTGTGCATGCCACGCATGTGCAATCTCACCGGGACGACAGGTGTGTGCAGTTTCATGAGGAGGCGACGCGCCTGGCGTCTCACGGGGGGGGGGGGGGGGGGGCAATGCGTGCGATTTCACGGCCAGGCAGCAAGTGTGTAACTTCACCGGGGTGGGCCTGCCTCGGTGGGGAGGCAACAGACATGCAGGCGGCTCACAGGAAGGTGGGCGCGTGGCCTGGCAGGTGCGTGCCTCACACGTGTGTCGTGTCCGAGCATGGGTACAAGGCATGTGAAGATTCACCTGTGTTCACGTGCCTGTGTGAGTAACTCAGGGCAGAGAGGTGTCAGTTCAACCGTGTGCGCCAGTTCCCAGGCACACAGGGGAGTGCATGTAGAGGGAGGGTCGTCTCCCATAGAGAGGTCTGACTTCCCAGGCACCTATGATGGGCAAGTGGGAATTGATATACCTGTGGTTCCCTGGGAGTGGGTGAATTCTTGGGGAGGCGCATGGGCGACTGGTGCCTCCTGAGTCGGGGGGTCAGCAACCAGTGTCCCTCCCCCTGCCCCGTGGCTGATTTCACTGCCCGGGGGTCCCCCGCGACCGATTGTGCCGACCCAGAGGCTCGAGCAGGGCAACCAGAAGTGCCAGCAGCACTCCCAGAAGTGCCAGTGGTGCTTCGGCTGGCACACACAGTGGGGCACTGGCACTCCCACCTGCCCCGCTGCCCATTGCCTAAGCAGGGAGCACTGGCTGTCAGGGGGTGCACCAGTGCTCTCAGGGGGTGCACGTGCACCCCCATGGTCCCCCTACACATTGCCACTGAGGAGGCGAGTGTGCAGGTGCTCATGTGCAGGTGAAGGCACAGGTATGGTCACTTGTGCACCCAAAGGTGGAAGTGGTTTCCACAAGCACATGTGACACATGGGGCCCAGGCAGCCCATGCAGCCTGCAGAGGAGACAGAGCAGCATGGAGCCCTGATCCGGAGCCAGCCCTGCCTTTGTCCTCCCCCAGAAGCCTTTGCACCCTGGTACACTCGTGACCCATCTCAGGCGTCAGCACTGGCCTCCCCTGACGTACATCCCGCCATCCTTCCCACGCCTCCGGAGTCGATGCAATCACCAGTGGTGACGGGTGGTCCAGAGCCCTGGGGCTGCAACGTCGCCCTGGACACAGGCTTGGCAGCCGGCAGTAGGAGGGAGCAGCTGTTCATCCCCTTCCCTGCTTGGGTCCCTGTGCCTCAGCTAGTGCATGTCTCATCTATCCCCACTAGTCCCTATCCTGACAAATGCTTGAGCAGGTACTGCTCCACCTCAGCCCAGTTCAGACTCACAGCTCTTACTGGGAGGATAGCATCGCTCTCCTGCTCTGATCCCAAGCATCTGTGGGGTACAGACACCATGCTGACCCAGCCCATCTGCTCTCCAATGCCTGCTCTGCATTGAGTCCATTTCTCTGCCTGCAGCCATCACAGCAGGACCCTTGCACCCAGCCCCATGGGAAGTGTCTGCTGTGGCACCCATGGTCCAATCTGTCTGTCTTCTGAGCTGTCCACCCATCTGTCAGTGCATTCCAATCCATGCAGCCTCCCTCTTACCTTATCTAGAGAGATCACCCCTAGGAGACAAAATATATGACAGCTTTGAGCATCAGCCTCGCAGCATCCCACCCCCAGCATCCTTCCCTCCTCCACTCCTAAATCAGCCCCACTGCCTGTATTTTCTGATTCCCTCTTTTTTGCTCCCTTCCTGGAAATAAATCACCCCTTCCCCTCCCCAACAGTGGATCTGCCCCTGAGATCTACGCAGCTGGGCTGTCATGATCGTATAACCTAGGGGCTATGGCACTGAAGTGTATGGCACTGCTCTGCCTTGGGTCATGCTGTGTTGTTCTGCATTGGGTATCAGCAATGTCCCATGTTACACCGCACTGCATCATACTGGACATGTGCACAGCACTGGCTTGTACTGGGTTACCCCTGTGCAGCAACAGTGTGTTGCATTGTGCTGCACCAAATTGCACAGCATTGCACTGCACTGAGTAGGAGCAGTGTATCATACTGCACTTCAGAGGGTGTTATGGGATTGTGTCATGCACACTGCAGCCTGCAGTTTTATATCACAGTGGATGGGTTTCTATGGCACTGCATCACACCATAAGGCACTGGGTCCCCTTGCATGATGCTGGATTACACTGCCATCCATTCAGCTGCATCCCACTGGTTTCCATGGCTGTGTGTGGGGTCCCACTGCAGCTGAGTCTATCTACTGGTTTAGTGAACTAGTGCCTGCTGCACTATGCTCTTGCTCCAGCCCACTTCATGCTGTCCCCACAGTCTGGCAGCATCCAGGGCATCCTCTTTTGCTGCCCACGCTAGGCTGCAGGGTGCCTGGGGTCTCCCTGCCTTGACACTGCACTGTGCACATTAACATCTAGCTCCTAACTCAGACCCACCTCCAGAACCTTGATGACTTAAAAACCCTAACCTATCCCCAACCCTCACCCCACCCTCATATGAAATCCCCAAACCACAGCCCATCTCTCAGTGGCAGCTATGCCCAACCCATCTGCAATGCCCCTACAGCAGGACTATTTGGTGTGGGGAAAGAGAGGGCTAGAGAGGTCCTTATGTCCTATGCCCCCCATGATTCAACACCCACAACACAAATCAGAGCAGTCGGGGTGGGGGGTGTTACTAAGGAAACAGCCCCCAAGCAGGAACCCTGTGTGAGGGAGTGGGGGAATGGAACACAACACAGCCAGGAACACAACACAACAAGCAACAAGACAAGCTGCAACAATACAACACGGCATAGCAGTGACAGAATCCGACGACAGCACAAAGCAATAGGTCAAACTAGCAACAGTCCAACCCCGCAGCAAGGCAGCAATGTAACCTGGCAATAATGCAACCCACAACAACAGAACTCTGGAGCAGCCCAGATCTGAAGCCCACTTCCCCCCAACCCAGTAGGCACATTTTGTAAACACACACAATGTTCATGCACACAAAGAAGCCACAGCCAACACACATATGAAACTGTACAGCACAGGCAGCTTCAACAACTGTGACAAGCACTCACTGTGCACAATTCAGGTGCCGCTACCAGCAATGCACGTGATGCAACTCAACATACATGCCCCCATCAGGGGCAGCACTGCTCTGTCTTTCTATCCCCCTCTCCCCACTCTCACACACTGATGCTCCATGAAGGAGGGGTTCGCTCCTCTCATCTCTAGATCCAGGCCCATTTGGGTCCCAACTCTACTGTGGGCAGACCAGAGACCAATGTCTACAGCTTGGGGAGAGGGATGCTTCCCCAGGTGTGATGAATCCCAGGATGCAGTGTTTTACTCCTGCAGTGTGTACTGGCAAATGCAGTGTTGACATGCTCTTCATAGCCATCTGATATGCAATACGCATCCTCCCAGTGAGCAGAGCTACATGGTGTGCAATGAGTACATATGCAGTGAGTTGTGCATCATGAATATACCTCATGTATACACAGCTGTGCAGTGCACAGAGCAAAAGTACTAAACAGCATACAGATGCTGAATTTGCTTGAGTGTGCAGTGTACCAGTTGTTTGCATACAGTGAATACAGGCAGCAAGCTGTGCCTAGCTATGTAGTGTGTACTACTGTATTGTACTGTACTGTACTACACTGTGGGTGTATGTAGTTATGCAGCATACAGTGAGTATGCATGCAGAGCACAGCACATATACATGCGCAGGGTGCTGGGCAGCATGTCACAACATTCTGCCTGGCAAAAGCCCCTTCTGAGTGTTTGGTGTTGGAGTAGGAGGGTCTACTCATCTTTTAGCCCTAGGAACTGAGTGGTTTGGGTACTCATCCAGGTTCTGGGCCCCTCACCTCATCCAGAGGAATTTGAACCTGCATCTCAATGATTTCCCAGCACAGCACACTAACCACCATACCCCAGGTCAGGCATTACTCAACCCTTTTCGCCAGTGCTGCTTTTGAAGTTGGCTCCCTGGGCAGCCACTGGAGAGAGGTATGTGGGAGACACATGGGGCCAGGAGGAAAAGAGCAAGCCACAGGGTGTGCAATTCAGTGAGATGGCTACTGGCCCTGGACAGGAAGGACCCTGGTTCTAGCTTGAAGCCTTGTTCCCAGTAAGGCTGACACTTCCCTGCTGTGTTGTCCTCTGGTCAGTTGATCTAATAACTAGTAAATGCATGGGGTGACAGCTCAGCTTTAAAAGAAGGGCTGGATACTGCCTGATCTGTGGTACCGTAGTTAGCACATAGTGCTGGGAAATTGGCTCAAAGCCTGCCCTAGAGGAGCAGGGCCTAGGATCTGGGCACATACCTTCCCCACTGCACAGTGGGGGCTAAACCATGGGTAGAACCCCCCTCCCCACCCCTGCTTCTCTGGCACATCACACCTGCTAGTCAGGAGTTTTTGCCAAGCAGAATCTGTAACTTCCACTTGCCCAGAGGGCAGCCTATTGCTTCATGTGCTCACTGGCCATGTGCAAGCTCATGTGGCTACACCAGTGTTTCCCAAGCTTTTGATACCTGGGGCACACTTTTTTCTGGATTAAAATTGGTGGCACACTTCACTCTTACACCTGGAATGCGGGGAAAGGAGGTGTGCACGTGCATATATTTCCCCAAAACATACTGAGTTTGGAGGAAATCATGCCAGTGCTGAGATATACTGTTAAAATATTATGCCAAATATATCTTCCTTTAAGCAAAAGATTAGTCTCTTTTCCAGTGGTTCCTTTAAAATCTCATTATTCCTTTTAAATCTCTCTTATTCCTTTTAAATCTCAAGGCCACCACCATAACTTTTCTGAATTTTGCAGCATCCCAGTTGAAAATTACTGAGTTAGATCTAAATTCAGAAAAGGTATGGAGAGGGGCCTTGAGGCTAAAAATGTTGAGAATCACTGATCTAGCAGGTAGACAAGGTTTTTTGGGTAGATATGATATCTTTGATTTGACCAACTAAACAGTTGAAAAAATTGTTCTTTGCAACCTTTCGGGCACAAACATCCTTATTCAGGCATAGGGAGAGTTTGCTGGTGTAATGTGTGCTCTCCTGAGGTGCCACTTAAAGATAGTACAGGGAGGACTTCACCCTGCTGTGCCCTGCTCTTTCCACTGTTTGCCTCCTCCCAACCCCTGGCACAGACCCCTTAGGGGCAAGGGCAGCTCCTGCTGCCGAAGTGGCTTCTGCATGGTCTCATACATTGATGATCACCCCACAGACCATCCTGCAGGCCCCAGGAACATGGGAGGAGTGGAGGTGATAAGCCATGGCAGCAAAGAATGGGTCCATCCATGCATGCTGATGGGAGTGTAGTGAGGGCTGGCAGGGGCAGGGACTACTTGTGGGTGGGGAGGAGCAGGAGAAGGCAGCAGCAGCCTCAGTCCCCAGAGGAGCAGCTACAGGTACAGGGATGCTGGACAGGGGAGGACAGCATTTACTTCCTCGACACAGAGGGATAGCACAGCATGCCCTTTGGGAATCCCTGATCTACACTGTGTGGGGGTTAGGATACAACCTGTGCGTAAGGGTCAAATGTGCTGCCCACACAGCTCAGGCATGGAAAGGGGAATGGGGAATAGCGTTCAGCCCTGGGCGTGCCGTAATCATGCAGGATCATCCTGGCCCAGCCAGCCTGGCGGTGTGTACAGCATGTAGTACCAGGCAGAGAGCACATGCATACAGTGCCCAGTGCAGACCAGGCTGTGCAGTGCCACTGTGTGCGCCCTGGCCAGAGCCCCTACAGCGCATACACCACAGGCCTTACACATGCACAAGCATATGTGCACACGTGTGTATCTGTGGACCCCTCCTCTCTCTGGTGTCTTTTGAGGTCTCTAGGGTAATTGCAGACACAGGCACTGCTCAAGTGGGGGCCCCTGCTAGTTTCCTGTCCAGCAGGGTGGGACAGGGCAGAGCAGGGGCAGAACCAGCTGCACCCCCTCACCTTCCAGGGCTAGCATCAGGTGAGCTGGGCAGGCCTGGGCATGGTGCCAGGCACGAGGCAGCTTCCCAGTCACCTTGGAACCAAATATTTACCCAGCCAGCTGGTGTTGTGCTTGGCACCAGGGCCCCCCACCCCACCTCACCACCCCCACCAGTACCATGCCTGCCAGCTTTGTCTCCACATGTCTGTACAGGCCAGGCATCACTCAGTTCCAGGCCCATGGCATGGCATGGTCCCCCCTAGCACCCACCCATGGGGGGACTGCCCCAGTGCCCATAGCCCTCCCCTCAGACACTCCCCTGGATCCCTCAGCCCTTTTCTACAGCCCCTAATACCCATTGCCCTCCCTGGCACCCCAATAACTACAGTCCTCCAGACATCCCTGTCTATCACAGACCTGAACTCCCTCATCCCATGTCATGTAGCCTTCCTTTACTCTCTCAAGCTCCCTCCCATTCCTACAGCCCCAGGGCTCTGAGGTACACAGGGAGCCCTCAAATTCAACCCCAAACCACCAGCCGCCTTCTTCATGTTAATCTTGATAGGAGCCCTGGGACCTGAGGGCACCAGTGGGACCCCAGGACCAACCCAACCCTCAACAGGGCTTAGGGGAGCAGATGGGACCCCTTGTCTTCTGCTCTGCCCAGCACAACCAGCACCCTGAAATATCTCTCTGAGCCTCTGACCATGGAGGTGGGAAAGGGGGAGGTTGCCCCCAGACCCTGAACAGCCTGCAGGGAGGGCGATCAGCATGATGTCACCCTACAAGGCCAGTCCCTGCCACCCCCACTAGTCTGGGGTGCACAGCCAGGAGGGAACCCAACAAGTGAAGTGTTACGAGTACAAGGGATGGATGCACCCAGTGTCCAGCCCCTCCATCCTAGCATACACAGGGGGCTGTGAACCCCAGCTCTGTGCATCCTGGCCTTCACTCCTTGGACTGATCGGAGGTTCCCGAGACCATGCCTGTGCCCCAGCTGCCTCAGCCGCCCTCCATCCTGCGGGTGCAACACCTTGGCCCCAGGCTGAGACGCTCCGTGTTTGTCCGTGAGTCACAGCAGGGAAACCGTTCGTCTGGGAGGGACGGCCAGGCCCAGCCCAGCCCTGCAGGGACAAACAAACCCAGCAAAGGCAGGGAAGGGGGAAGTGAGGGGGTGAACAGCTTTCCCCACCCCCACCCAGACCTGATGTGGGGCACATAAGGGCCCTGATGCTGGACCTTTAACTCCCAGGCCACAAGAGTGCATGGAGGCACCACCTGGCACAGGCAGGAGACAGCAGGCATGGGGGATGCAGGCAGGGCATGAGGCAGAGGCAGGGACAGGGGTCCACAGGAAGGATGCTGGGCAAGAATCCATGGGGTAGAAGCTGGGAGGATGTCCTTGCAGGAGCTCGTGGGGGAGCTGCAGCAAGGGGGCACTGTGGGAGGCCATGGAGCAGGAGCAGGGTGGGGCAAGGCTGTGTTATTCCACCTGGGGCCTGTGGCCTTTGTGGGATGGGCCCCAGTTTCCGTGACAATAAGGCACTGATGTGAGCCACAGCCCCCCCGCCCCCGTCCCCTCCTCCCCACCCTGACCTTCCTGCCTTGGCCCAGCCCCAGCATTTCCAAATGGTTTGTTTTGAAACCCTAGCCAGGAAGATGGAGGTGTGAACCCCTAGCCAGGAAGATGGAGTGTCTTCTGGGGCAGGAGCCAGTTGAGGGGCTGTCCTGGGGAATGCCAGCATTGCACCATGTTGGCCAGAGCCCATAGCACCCCCTGGACTCCTTTGCCCCCTCCCTGCCCCACAAACCCACCTACTCCAACACCCCACCCAGATCAGTCCCACAGAGCCATCAGGCCTTGTGCCCTGGTCCACTGTTCCCTGTTTTCATACACATGACAGAGTTTCTTCTTTTGCCTTTTCATGTTAAAGATAAGTTAAATTATCTCAGGGGGAGACAACAGGAAAACACTTCAACTCCTGAGAACATGTTTCTATACAAAGCACCACTGAA
>NW_005842208.1:448158-449189 GCF_000455745.1 Alligator sinensis | reverse complement strand
CGTGTAGGGTGCTCCAGGGACACAGGGTGCCGGGGGCTCACAGCTTAGCAGAGCTGATGCAGGGGAGATGTTGGTTGCCACTTGAGAGACATGGAAAACGGGACTTGGAACAACTTGGTGGCTGCGCACGTCAGTGTGGGAATCTGCAGCAGAAAGTGGTTCACACTGTGGGCACTTGTGGGTTACAGCAGGGAGCCAGGAACCAGGCTGCCTGGGCTCTCTCCCCACTCTGAGAGGAGAAGGGGCCTGGTGTGTAAAAGCAGGGGGCTGGGAGCCAGGGCGCCTGGGGTCTCTTCTGCTCTGGGAGGTGAGTGGGCTCTGGTGGGTTGCAGCAGCAGGGCTGGGAGATGGGTCCTGGCTGTGGCTGCACCCTCTGGTGCCAGGCTGCGGCACTGCAGCATAAAGCCCCTTTGGGTGTTTCCTGCCATGTCGCTGAGAGCACCCCCACCCCCGCTGCCTCTCTGTCCCTCCCCCCCCCTCTGCAAGGGGAATTTCTGATGGGCTGTTTACGGCTGTGCCGGGGGTTTCTATGGCAAAGGCCTGGCACAGTGCCTGGCACACACAGGGCCCATTCACATGCCGCCCGGCACTCCGGCTGCCTGCTCCCGGCGCTGCGATGCTTTTTTCCAAAAAAAAATAAAATAAAGATTAATGGGTCGTTCTTCCTCCCCGCCCCCCAGCACGGGATCCCCAGGTACCTGCTGCCCTCACCTCTCCCAGCAGGGGGCGCTGTAGGGCTGGAGCACCTGGGAGCCCCCCACAGCCAGGGCTCCTGCCCCGCAGGGCCCGCAGTGCCCCCTGCTGGGGCGCTGCCCCATGGCCGGCCACGCCAGGGTTGCCAGGCCGTCATGTCCTAGGGCCACGTCCCCGTCCCCCCAGAGGCGCCCTTCTCTCACAGGCCTCATGGGGGCCGAGATCCCAGGACGGGAGGCAGGGCCCTCTGCACCCCAGGAGTCGGGGGGGGACCCCCAGGTCTGTCCGCACCCACTGGGAGGGGGCGCCTGGGGCAGGGGGGAGACAGCCCCGTGCGC
>NW_005842208.1:438584-447476 GCF_000455745.1 Alligator sinensis | reverse complement strand
CCCCCCCCGCTTTAGCCCAGAGGACCCCAGTCCCCCACCCAAACAGGGAACGAACACAGGCAACCTGGTCCCAGCCCCTGCCATCTCAGAACTGGGAGAGAACTGGTGGCCCAACGTGATCCTAGAAAGGCCCATTATTTGGGAAAATAAAGGAAGCCAAGTCATCCTTTCAACCCTGAAAACCCCATATTTCATGGCACAGCACTAACCCCTGTGACCCACCCCCAGATACAGCCACACTAGTAGGTACCAGTGCCTGGACTCCAGAGCCCAGTACCCTTGGGGGTAAGATCACATCTTCCCCCTCCTCTCCATCCAGAGGTGCAGCTGAGCCCTCAGGGGTCTAGCCCTTCCAAGGAAGGGGGTCTGGTGGGTTAAAGCATGGGGGCTGAGAGCCAGGACATGCAGGGTCTATGTGAGGGGGCTGGAATCGGGTAGACTAAGTCAGAGGACTGGGACTCTGGACTCCTGGGCTCTCTCTCTAATGCTAGGGGTGTGCACTGCAGGGCGCAGTGTGGGGTATCAGCTGGGAGTGCTCTTCCCTTGTGGTTTGTCTGTCCTGGCACACCAGCACTGCATGAGGACCATGTTTGAAGCACCCTTTCTCAGCCTTATGTAAAGTTGCAGTCCTGAGCACCCCCCTCCCTCCCCGCACTTCCATGGTGGCCTGAACCCCAGTGTCTGGGCTAAATTCCTCTGAAGATTGCTGTGCTTTTCCCTAAATCCCACTGAAAGGTCACATAGGAGAGGCTGTCCGCACTTCCCCAGGGTTATGTCACATTCTTGCAAGCTACTTAACAACCCCCACATCCCACATCACAGGAAGTTGTATCTCAAGTGCTGGGTGAGGGCTCCCTGTATAACCAGCCCCCAACATGCTCCATCTTAGAGATGGCCACACCTTAGCACTGAACAAGGGGTCCCTGTGTAAACAGTCCCTGACATGCTTCACCACAGAGGTGGATACATCTCAGTGCTGGGCGAGGGGGCCCAGCATGAGCAGCTCCTGATGTGCCCCACCCCACAGGCAGCTGTCAGAGGCCAAAGCAGGTGTGCGCTGGGGCAGCACGAGTGGGTGGTTTTTACGCACTCAATGTCTTGCTTAAGAAGCAAACAAGGAAACAACTTTCCCCAGAATTTCCCCCTGGGTGCGTAGTTGTGTGGTTAATGAAATAGGACCAGGCACGAAAGAGCAGCTGGGGAGGAGGGGAGGGGGAGAGAGAGTGTGAGATAGTAGGCTGTGGGGCCAGGGGGTCCCCAGGGACTGCCGTGGGAACTCTGGCACAGAGACTGCACTGCACCCCAGGGACTTCACAATCACTGCCAGAGGGTATGAGGACTTGGCTCCCACTGCCTTCCCGCACCCACAGTGCCATGCCTGGACTGCGCAGCTGGCCCCGGCACTGCATTCCAGCACCCTGCCCGCAGGCAGTGTGGCAAGTCCCTTGGCACTCCAGCTGTGGCAAAGGTGTGCCTTTGGGCAAGGGCACAGCCAGCCACTTGGGTCAGCTGATAACGGACACCAGTCCTTTTGGTTCTCTTGCATGTTGGTTGATTCCCCAGAGGCTCCAAGCCCCCAGGGCTGGGGCAGGCCCTACTCACCTAGGGCTTTCCCAGCTCCCTTTTTTCATTCCTTCCTTCTTTCTCTCCCCTCCAAGCTCCTGTCTTCCCCAGTGCTCCTCCATCACCCCCCCCAGGTGTGTCTGCAGTGGGGGATGGGAACCCCCCCACCAGAGGGAATGAGGCCCAGGGGAGCAGACAGGGGTGGTGGTGGTCAACTGTGGGATTACAGCATGACCTCATTTCCCCCCCCTTGAAAATCTTAAAGGGAGAGCACACTGCCCCGCCGCCAGGCATTCTCCAGATATGTGTCATCCCCCTGGGTAGCAGCCACCCACTGCACGGGCGGGCGGGCAGCTCTGCTCGGCCGGCAAGAGAGGCTTCGAGGCAGCTTTTTTTTCTGAATGGAAAAGGAATGAGTCAGGATGTGTGTCATCCTGTGAAAAACCCGCTCACACTTACATAGCGGACACAGTCCCGGTATATATAGACCAATGGGTAGTGGTGTAACATGCACACACACACATACACACACGGGGCAGCCCGGACTTGTGCTCTGCGTCCTTCCTCCGCAGGGGGCGGGCTGGGGGGTGTATGTGAGGTGTTTCTTTTGCTGGACTCAGATTTGTTTTTAAACTTACCTCACAAGCCACCCCCCCCCAAAAAAATTAAAGGAAAAAAAAAAGACCCTGGATTTTGGCAGCAGGTGTGAAGGTTTTTTGGGAGGGGGGAAAAGTTGTCCCCCACCACACACACACACACACACACACACACACACACACACCTTGAGCTCCCCAAGCAGCCAAGTTACCAAAAAAGCCATCAACCTAACCCATTAACGGAGAAAGAGCAAAATAGCCCCGGAGGAGAGACTCTCCCACCCAGAGAGGTACCTGCCCTCACCGCCAGCCTGCCCCAGCCACACTCAGCCATGCACAGTAAGTCCAAATTTCTTTTTTTTTTTTACCTAAATTACCAAAAAAAGGGGAAGGGATATATGTCGCTTTTGTGTTTCCAAAGGAGCATCTCGCTGTTAATGTACTGCCTTTGTAGTCCTCATGACTAGAAGTCTTTCTGGGGCAGGGAGGGCACTGCCTGGGTCCCATGTCTGTCCCAGTCGGCTTGTCCATCCATCCATCAGGTGTTGGGGTGGTGCTTCTGGGAGCTCCAGGCAAGCTCTTCATTAGATGATGTGCCTTTGTGGATTAGAGGCAATGTCCATCTGGTAATATGTGCAACATGTGGATGAGTGCACCAGTCTTTATTCATATATCTGCATGTCATTTGCATGGTGGGTGTTTAGGAGATGGTAGATTGGTGGATTGGCAGTGACCTGCACAGGCCATGGTTGGGCAGAGCGGAGGGATAGCTGGCACTGCACTTGGATGGTATGGGCAGCTGTGCCCACCTCAGGATTATATATATGCATATACACAGCACTGGGGATGCAGTGTCATGGCATGATGTCATCTGTTCAGTTTCTCCGCTGCCTGCAGTGGGGAGCATGGAGGTGCAGAGATGCATCCCATGTGCAGAGGGGTCTACCACATAGCAGGGGGCCCATCTGGGAGGTTAATTTATGTTGTCAGGCATCTGGCCTGACATGTCCAGGCAGCTCCCTCAGAGGTGATTCTCACAGCGTCAGTTCACTTACCTGATTGAGTTGCAAAGACCCACCTGCCCATCCACTACTGCCTCCACCCCTCCATCCATCCATCAGCATGCAATTCTCCTCTTAGATCCTCTCTCTCTCTCTCTCTCTATCTGTCTGAAGTAAAAAAAGTCTATCTGCCTGCCTGCCTCTATCCCCTTTGTCTATTCATCTGTCCATTCCCATATACATCTTGCTTTCCACACACACTCATCTGTTCACCTATCTATCGCCATATGTCTTCTCTGTCCATCAACCTACCCATTCCTCCATCCCCCTCTCTTTCTCCTCCCTCTCTCTTTCTCTCATCTTCCCGTCTGTCCATCTGTGTCTTGGATGCTTGCTGCAGTCCCTCATCCCTATAGGACCTTTTTCATCCATCACATTGGGCTGAGGGAGCTGTTCCTGCTGTCTCGAGCTGGGTGTCTGTCCATTCCTGCAGGAAGTACACAGCTGGCCCCTATCTGCAGGCCAACAGGACTTGTGGATAGCACACAGCAAAGCAATCCCGCAGCAAGGCTGTGAATCCTGGAGGCTGAGGTGTGTGTGCATGCATGTGTGCACATCTATGTGGAGGCTTTTGTCCCACACCCGTGACTGCAGATTTGTGAGGGACTCACTGGACAGAGCTGGGGGCACAGCCTTCCCCTATCTCCTTGGGCAAGGCCAGTGCCCCAGAGGATGATCCCTAGGGGTCCTAGCTGAGGCTCCAGGAGGCATAGTAGTGGAGGCTGGGGTCCTCCTAGGGTCTGGGTGGCTCCTGGGGGATGGGGTCCTCCTGGAGCTGTGGTGGCTCTACTTAGCTAGCTAGGAATGAATGGTATTATATGGGGGCTGGGGAAGGATATATTTTTAACCCTTGCAGTGCAGGAGTCAAATTGGAGAGGGGATTGGCCAAGTATGTGCATGCATACGTGTGTGTGTGTGTGTGTGTGTGTGTGTAAAATTTGTGGTTCTGTGATCAGATGTGAGTAACCATGTCCAGCCATACCTGCTGTTGTTATAATTGTGTGCATAGCTGTGTCAGTCTGTGTGTGTAGTCACATATGTAGCTGGATCTGCAGCTGTTTGGGGGGCAGTAATGTGTCTAGATGTGCTTGTATAGCACTGTATGTAGGCAGCTGTTGGTGCAGTTGCCATTGTGTGGATGTCTGAGTTTGGGCAGCAATGTGTAATTCTGTGTGTAGCAGTGTGTGCATTTGTACATGTGGCTGGGCAATATTTTGTGCATAGCACAAGCTTTGTATATAACTGTGTGTGTGTGCGTGTGTGTGTGTGTGTTGCAATGAGTGTCTCTCTGTGGGACTTTGTGTCGTGTATAGTTTTGTGTGTATAGATGTGTGGTTTCATGTGTAAGTGTTGTGTGTCAGGACAGGTAGCAGTTTTGTATGAAGTTGTGTGCATGCAGCAATGTGTGTAGTTCTACATGTGTGTAGGGCAGTATGCAATGGTACGTGGCAGTGTGTTTAGTTGTGTATATGTGTACAGCAATGTGTAATGGTACATAACAGTGTGTAGCTGCTTGTGTACAGTGGTGTGTGTAGCCTCACGTGTGTATGTCATTGTGTGTGTATGGCAATATGTGAAGCCCCATGTGTTCGCAGCTGGTGTATGTGTGTATTTGTACGTGTGCATGGGGGGGGGTATGTGTGTAGCCTTTTCCCTGCCAAGCACCTCTCTCCCAGCATAGCCCTGGATGGCAGCCTTCTCAAATCCCTCCCCTGCTGTCAGTGCCTGGAAGCAAGAGCATGGTCCTGGCTTTGGGGCAAGAGGACCAGGATGGGGATGAGCTGAGGCCTGTTCATCCCCCACAAAGGGGGGATGCACTCTACTCCTATCCATCCATCTGCCTTCCATCCCTATGTTCATCCATTTGCCCCTACACTCCATTGTTTCATCTATCCCTCCATGCATCTGTCTATCCATCCACCACTGCACATCCTACTTCCATCCATCCATCCACCCATCTGCCCATCAGCCTGTGTACCCACCCCTCCACACACCTGTCTATCCAACAGCCACCCCCACACACTCATCCATCCATCCATCCATCCATCTGCTTCTCCATCCACCCTTACACACCCTTTGCCTCTCTCCCTCCTTCCAACCATCCATTCCACCTCCCTCCATGTCTCTCTGACCTGGTCCCCACTCTCCAGTCAGACCTGCTGGGCCTGGAGTCTCTGTCTTTCTGATACCATCTGTCCCTCAGGACTCCAGGTAATTGCACACCCCCTGCTAGCCCCCTGGCTTCTTCAGTATCCATTCGAGACTCTAGTTCCAAGAAATAATGCCATGACATTCAGCTTGTGGATACAAGGCAGGACATGGTCATGTGTTGCTGTGTGTTTTGCAGGCACATGCATGCATGAATAGTGCTTATGTGTGTAGTTTTATGTGTTGATGGGTGTGCAGTTCTTGTATGCACGGGCATGTGATTTGTGGCATTGTCATTTTTCAGGAGTGCCTATCCCTGTTGCATGTATGTGTGCAGGCAGTGGGTTCAGTCTCATGTGCTGATGCATGTAGTCTGGGTGAATGTGGACATTGTGTCCGTATGTATGGTTTTGTGTGAGTAGGTTTCTCATGTGCATTTGCATATGTATGGGTAGTTTTTATACTTGCACACTGTGTTGGGGTGTGTTGTGTACTCTCTGCATGTTTATGGGACACTTTGTGTGGGGTATTTTTTCCATGCACGTGTGTATTTTGCACATGCAAAAGTAGTTTGTGTGTGTGTGTATAGTTGAGTTCTCTTTGATATAGATGCAGTTTGTATGCAGTTTATGGGTGCGTCATTCTGTGAACTGTTTTTGCATGCATGTGGAAAAACATGCATCATTTGTGTGCATATGTTGTGTTTGTATTTACGTATAGTTTGTGCCTTCTCCTTGGACTGTAATCCTGTCATGGTGGAGAGGCTTGTGTGTGCCAATGACACTTAGAGCTATGTTGTCTGGAGTCTCGTACTCCTGGTAGGGTCTCCCCCCCGGTGAACGGATTTGAGGGAAGGTCCCAGATTAAGCATGGTCCAAACTCCTGAAGACCCCAACGACGAACCAGATGTACTTGAGGCCTTGCTGGTTCTCTGTGGCTGTGAAGGCGGATGAGGGCTGCAGTGGGTTGGACATCTCTGGTTGTCTTGGACATCCTCGCCACTGGGTTCAGGGCTCCTTCCTGTCAAGTTTGTGTGGCTATTCCTTGCACACTGGCTTCCCCATGTTAAAAGATGTTACATACAGGCCTCTACTAGGTTCCCCTCCTTCCCCTCCCTGCAGACGTGATCTGCATATTGAGGAATAGCCGTAGAAGGACAGTTTGTGTAACTATATGTTTGTTGGGTGTTTGCAAGTGCAGCCATTGTGTACATAATGTTGGTTGTGCATGTGAAGTTTGTGTATGCGGTTGCTGGGTGCACATGGGTGCGTGTGTGTGGTTGTGGAGCACCTGTGTGTGCAGTTGGTATGTGTGGCTCTGGGTTCCTGTATGTGTAGTGTGTGTGCATGTGTGTACAGTTCCTGCAGAAGTCCTCATACATCAGGAGGGGTGTTTGTGTATCACATAGTGATGGGCACAGGTGCCCTGTGGATGAAAACGGGTACATATGCAAACCGGTCAAGTTACAGGGGGGGAGGTTGAGGTTGGGGTCAGCCCAGTCAGTGACTTGTGTGAAAAACCACAGACAGTTTTGTCCCCCAGCCATCGTCCCCATGCTCATTCCGATGTGCTGAGAGCACCTTCCCGCCGGCAAGACAGGGCCTGTTTGTGTGCGCGTGCGTGTGTGTGTCTCTGTAAATGTGGGTTTGGTTTCATTGTGCATGTTTATGCTTTTGTGTGGCTGTTCCCATGAGCATGCATTTCCACAGGTGTTTGTGTTTTGCTGTTTGAATTGGGGTCCAATTATTGTTTGTATGTGTATGTGCTTTCACCCTATGTCTGTATGCATATCTTTGCGGGAATGTTTGTGTGTCTGTGTGTCTGTGTTTCTGGATTTCTTTGCAGGTGTGTGAATTTCTGTATTTCTGTTTGTGCATGCATGTTTCTTTGCATGTGTGTCTGCATGTAGATGTCCTTACTTCTCCAAGCATGCATTCCTCTGCATGTCTCTCTGTGTGTATTTCTCTTCATGTGTCTATGTTTTTGTGAGATGTGCCTATGTCTCTCCATGCATGTGTGTGTATGTGTGTTTTTCCATGCATGTTTCCCTGGGGATGCATGCATTCCTGTGTACTTCTCTCTCCTTGTGTGCCTGTTCCTGTGCATGTGTTTCCCTGTGTGTTTCTCTCCATGCATGTGTCTCCATGCATATGTTAGTGTGTTTGTGTATTCCAGCGTGTGCTGTCCTTGCTGTCATTTGCCTCTCCTGGTATCAGCCCTGCTTTACCCTTGTGGACTTTGTGAACCTGCCTGTGCTGCTGTACAGCCCTGTCTCTAGCCCCAAGCACAGTGGGACTGCGGGGGGGGGGATCAGGTCCTTGCCCTCTACATACCATGAGACAAGTTGGTGTCCGGCCTCAGCCCATCCAGCTTAAAACTGCTTAAATCCAGCACCAGGAGGCAGTTCCCAGCCACTCTGCCACACCAGACCTGGGGGCAGGGATCCCTGCTGGGCTGCTCAATCTCTGGGGTTCCACCTTCTGCCATTGCCCCCAGCCCCTCCACCCACCCACCCATAGTGGCAGAAAGGTGTCAGATAGGCCCAGCCTCCCTGACAGCCTTTGAAATGCGCCTCCCGCATGGGGGGGTAGAGGAGGGGGGAGCCAGGCGCCTGCCCATGCAGCCACCTTGACTCACCGCTGCACATCACTCTTCCCAGCAAGCCGGCACCAGCCTCCCCCCAGCCCTGGCCCCAGGCTCCCGCAGTGCTTGGGGAAAAGAGCAGGGGTAGACAGGGCCACCCCCACTGCTCAGGGCCCCACCTTGGAAGCCAGGATCCAGCCCCCACAGTATTCTCCCATCCAGCCCATTGTTGTGGTGACTGAACCAGTCAGTGCCCACTGCCTCCACTCCCAGCCCCCCTTTGCAGACATCCCTGATGTTCCCCCTTCTGTGTCTTCCCAGCCCCCTCCTATGCCCCTACTCCACCCAAGTTTACCCTCTCCATATCCCCGCTGGCCTAACCAAATCCCCTGCAGGGTTTGAGACTAGCTCTGTGCAATGCTCTGCTCCAAGAATAATCTGGAATCACTGCTCCTCTTTGCATTTACACACCCAGTCCTACAGACTCGCAGCCTCCACCTCCATCCCTGCCTCCATCCATCAGCATGCAGTTCTCCTCCTAGATCATCTGTTTGTCTGTTTGCACTGTGTGGTGCATTGTGGTCAGTAAGGGACCCACCACAGTGCTCTACAGCCCCCACCATGTGCCTACAGCACTTGCCCTGGGATACTGGGGGAGAGTCTTCAAGTGACAGAGAAGAGGGATATTGGAGGGTCTCTGATATGCACCCCAATCTGTTAATGTTGGTGCTCTACCACACCCAGGCCTGTGACAATCCTTTGGTGATGGTCCATGATGAGGCAGAAGGCAAGATACGGAGGGATGCAGCTGGGCAGGCAGTAGAGAGATGGGGAAAGGTGAGCAGCCCAGGTTGGTGGAGACAGGCTGCAGGGTTGTCCAGGCAGGGTAAGTCACAGGCTACAAGTCACTGGTGGGCTGGAATGAGCAAATCCACATGGGG
>NW_005842208.1:435599-438553 GCF_000455745.1 Alligator sinensis | reverse complement strand
GAAAGAGTGGTGAGGGGTGTAGTACAGCTTGCGTGTGTTCTCTCATATGCACGCACACACATACATGCTGGTGCACCCAGCAGGGAGCCATGGCATGGAGCCCAGTGCCCGCTGACCATCTCTTCCCCTTAGGGTGGGTGTGCCGGCTGCTGATGGTACTGCTGAGCCTGTGGGAGGGGCTAGGGGCTGCACCTGCCCCACGGATGAAGCCCTCAGATCCCAGGGCCGACTTTGACGCTGTCATCAACCTAGCCAAGACCCTGCTGAGCGACACAAAGCACCTCTTCACCCACTTCGTACGTACATACTCTGGGTACCTGCTGGGTTCTGTGCCCTGGTATCCTGCCCTTCTCCCTGCCCCAGATCAGCCCCATCATCCTGTCCACCCTGGCATCCCACCCCCACTCCTGCCTCAGATCAGCCCCATGGACCCATCTAACCCAGCCTCCAGGCTCCCCAATGCAAAGCCTGGGTGCAGTACTGAGCCTTGCAGGCCCACAGCCTCTCCTGTGCCAGACTAGTCCCCCTAGGACCTGGGGGCTGGTGCCCGGTCTGACCCCTCCCTGTACCCACAGAAATCTCGGTTCCCAGCTGAGGGGGAGCATAAGATGGACACGCTACCTGTCCTGTCCATGAACGCTGTGGAGCTGGCCAGCATCCAGGTGAGAGCGCCTTGGCACCCACCCTGCCCCTCACCCTGTGGAAGGGGCCAGTTGATTACAGCAGGGGGCTGGGAGCCAGGATGCCTGGGTTCTATATGCTGATTGTGGGAGGGAAGTGGTGTCCAACGGGTCAGAGCTGTGATTCTCAACCCTTTAGACTCAAGGTACGCCTTGGAAAATGCCCGCTTTTCACTTTTCTTTTGACTATAGAAAAATAATAGAGCAATTATTTTGTGGTAAGGAACTCAGAAAGACCACAGCAGGTCAGAATGTGGATTCCTATTCGAAATATCTGGGTTTATCTGGTGAAACTTGTGTAAGCGTTTGCCCACCAAACAGCGTTAAAATGGCAAAGCACCCTTAAAAGGATCTTGCACCACTTTGGGTGAGAATCACTGGGTTAGAACAAGAGGGACTGGGAAACAGGACCCTGTGCCCTGTACCCAGCTCAGTGTCTCTTTTACAGAAGGTTCAAACTCATTCCTGGGACTCTTGATTGGGACTGCCCAGCCTGTCTCACCCTATTCACCCCTTGCTCCCTGCCCCCTGCAGGTACCCGGTGGCCTAGTGCGGCTCAGCACTGACCTGCAGAGCTATCAGAAGCACCTGGATTGGCTGCGCAAGGCAGGACCTGTACTGCGGCCCCTAGAGCCTGAGCTGGGTGCCGTGCACAACCGACTGGAGCGCCTGCTCAGGCGCCTGGAGCACCTGGTACGTGGGAGCAGAGTAGGGGCCAGAGTGTTGGGATGGGCAAGACCTGGGTGGGCAGACTAGGTCTAATGTGGAGTAGGGTTTGCATCCCAGGGTGTGCAGGGACTTCATCCTAGGAGTGTGCAGGGGCTGCATACTGGGGGAAGGCTAGGCCTGGGTACATGTGAGGGGCAGGGCCTGGGCAGTGGGCATGGGGCAAGACCCTAGGTCCTTGTTGGGGCATTCAGGGACATGTGCACATGCAAGAAAAGGGTTAGTGCTATTCATGCATGTACACTCACCTCCTCTCCTCCTCTCTCTCCTGCCAGATGTCCCGGCTGAGCTTGACACGCTCCAGCGACACACTGACCTCACTGCCCTCCCATGGCACGCACTGGTCCGTGGTGCAGGCTGGCCATGCCATCTTCCATAGCTTCCACCTCTACCTGGACTGGGCTGCCCGTGCCCTTGTTCTCATCCGCAACAAGCTGTGACGTTTGGAGAGCAGCAGGGCCAGGGGGGCACAGAACCCCTCACCTCGGACCTGCCGGGACCCTGCACCCAGGCAGCCCAGGCCTGCCGTGACGCCCATGTGACCGTCCTCCCCGAGGGTGGCTGGTAGCAGGGAGGGGGTGTCCCAGCCCCCAGGGATGTAGCAGAACTATTTATGCAACGCGCTATTTATTTATTTATTATGGTCAGGATTTCTTTCCCTTAGGTCAATTAATGGCTCATTAACATCCTCCCCCCACCATGAATAAGTATTACTTCCCTGAAATGGGAGAATGGGAGAGGGAGGGGTGTGGGTGCACACCCCAGAGAGAAGGCAAAGGGAAGGGAAGAGCTCCCTCCCATGTGCTCCCTGCCACCCACCCCCTCAACAGTCCCTCCCTGGGGTGACCTTTCCCTGAAGCAAGGGCGCCACCTCGTGGCCACTCTGTGAATTGCAATATCATCCCCCCTGGCAGGGTGGGAAGAACAAGGGGTCAATTCACCGTGCCTCCCCCCAAACTACATTCGTGCCCGTCTGTATGATTCCCTGTCCCACTCTGTGCCCCACGCCTGTGAGGCTGTGTGTGATGGCTTCCCACAGGGCCACAGCCCTGGACACTTCCAGCATGCACGGGTTAAAAAGTCAAGGGCATGGGGGCAGCAGGCCCCGCCAAGTCCCCACTGTGTCCTGGAACTTATCCCAGCCAGGAGTCTGGTCCACCAGTTCCTATTTCTGGAAGCAGAACCCCAACACCTCCCAACCTCAACCCCAACCCCAGAGGGACCACCAGAAAAACCCAGCGTGGAGCCTGGGCCCACGCAGAACAGCTATGGCTCAGATAGGAGCAGGGAGCCAGGACACCTGGGTTCCTCCCAGCTCTGTGGGGGGGGAGCCCCGAGCCCTGGTGTGCTGCTGTGCACGTGGTTTGGGGTGCGAGCACCCACGGAGCCGGGGGTGGGGGGAGCCCATGTTCACGGGGAGATGCCCGGGTAAAGCCATGGCTAGGTACGGTGACAGCGCTGCAGCCCAGCTGCCCTGTGAGCTGGGCCCCAGGCACCAGTGGCAGTGCCACCCTCAGCCCGCTGCCGCACTGGGCGAAGCCCTGTATG
>NW_005842208.1:435313-435589 GCF_000455745.1 Alligator sinensis | reverse complement strand
TCCTCCCTGGCTCCCCCTGCCCCCCAGCTGGTTCCCAGCTCTTGCTGGGTGCCTCCCCGATATAAATTATTTAATTTATTACCTAGGTAGAGACCGGGTCGTTTGTGAATGAACGCTGACTGCAGCCCCCGCGGGGGGTTATTGTATTGGGGGGTTATTTATTGATCCGGGCTTGACCTCCGCCCCCCTCCCTGATTTTGTAATAAAAAAGGTTTCCGAGGAGAAGATCTCTGCGTTTTCAATAAAGACCTTGCGCGGGGCGGGGGAGGCGAAGGG
>NW_005842208.1:434175-434944 GCF_000455745.1 Alligator sinensis | reverse complement strand
GGGGTGCGGGGCTGGGCCGGGGGCGCGGGGAGCAGCAGGGCACCCGACAGACAGCTTCTGGGTCAGAGGCAGAGGGCACCGGAGAGCATCGGTGAGGGGCTGCAAGGCAGGGCCCGCTGGGGAGGGCACAGGTTGCTGGAGGCTGGGAGCTCTCTCCGAGGGTCTCCCCAATCCTTCCTGCCCGTCTCTCTGCCCAGATGCTTGGGGGAGAAAGGAGAGCGAGCGCCCACCCCGTCCCTCATGCCTCTTAAGTCCCTCGTGCCTCTTAACCGTTTCCTTCCCTCTCCCTAGCCCAGGTTGTCCCCGTGCGGCCATATGAGGACTGGTGGGCCTACAAGGAATCTTTGCATGGCAGCTTTGTCCCCGGTAGGTGCCTGGGCCATGCTCCTGCCCTGTGCAGGGTCCTAGCCTGGCTGCTCCCAGGAGAGCTGAGTTCTCCTCTGTCCTCCAGCTTTGGCTTCTGGTACATAGGAGAGGCACCACACACGTGTGCCGACACACATGCACATGCTCCTATCTGGACACGGGGACACCTGCAGACTTCTGTGTGGCTACACATCCAGGAGCAAATATGCACAGATGTGTACTTGCTTGCATGCAGTAGCAACACGTAGCGGGTGCACATGCACCCTCTGACAGGCTGCGCTCCCTACTTAGGCAGCAGGCAGAGGGGGCAGGCAGGAGCGCCGGTGCCCCCCTGTGAGCGCCAGATGAAGTGCCATGGCCACTTCCTGGTTGGCGCAATCAGCCGTGGGGAACACTCCCCCCC
>NW_005842208.1:432548-434165 GCF_000455745.1 Alligator sinensis | reverse complement strand
TTGGCCACAGGGGGACTTCCCCCCAACCCTGATTGCTGACTGATCACTAGGAGGGGGCACGTGCCCCCCCTAAGGTGGCACCAGGTGCCCATCCTTGCATGCATGGGCACCTGGTGCCACTCATGGAAGAGCAGGTGAAGCAGTGCCATCAGGTAACAAAGCTGTCGTGGGACAGAGATAATTCCAAGGGATGTTTCAGGGTGATCTATCTGCCTTGGGTGATCCAGGTCCCCTCAATACAGGGGCGACACGTACAGGGTACACACAGTACATGTGAAGCCCCCTGCAAAAAGGTGCTGCCGACACTGTCGGTGGGACCTGTGGGCAGTCACCACTTGCACCCCCATCAGGAACACTGCCTGCAGATGGTCCGTGGTTCCTACACGCCGCCGCTGCCGCTGTCGGCAGCGTCTGCAGATGATCACTGACCCTTGGTCAGCGTTCGCCACCCCCACCCCGCCAGTAGCACTGGTGGCATCTGTGGGAGCTCCCTCGCTTACCACCGCTATGCTCCTGCTGCCACTGTGCCCCCACAGCCGCCATTCATGCCTCAACATAAACACCTCTTCCACCAGCTGCTGGCCCAGGCCCAGAATCCTTCGCAGGATCTGGGCCTGGGCTCCCCTTGTGGGGGAGCTACCCCCACAAAGGATTCTGGGATGCAGGAGGATCCCAAGCTGGGGTGTGCCTGGTGAAGAACAATGTGGGACAGGGGTCCCGGGGCCCCTGAAGGCTGCAGTGGGGCAGAAAGAGGTATGATGACACCTCCAAGCCCTATTTAGTTCCCCTGAAATCAGAGCCATTAGTTCGACACCCAGAATCCGTTGTGGGGAGCTGCTGTGCAAAGGACTTTGGGATGTGGCTGTCCAGACCTTCCTGGTTGGACCAGGCTCCAGGGAGGGCACTGGGGGCAGGTTCGGGAGGGGCATAGCCAAAGAGGGGGTGGGGGCCCCAGTGTTGGGCAAATGCAGAGCACCCCAAGTGATTGATTTCCCCACTCAGGGCCGCCCTTCTGGGGCCTAGTAAACTCAGCATGGAGCCTATGTGCTGTTGGCAAGCGCCAGTCACCTGTGGATGTGGACAGCAGCCAGGTGGTGTATGACCCCTTCCTGCCTCCACTGTGCCTCAGCACCGGGGGCCAGACGGTGAGTGCCGAGGGGAGGAGCAAATGTGAGCATGTATGAGATCTAGCCCCTGCCAGTGCATGTGTGATGGCGGGTGACTCTTTGTACTGGGTTGGGTATTTGTCCAGTGGTGTCCACTTGTCTGGGGGAAGGGGCACGTGTCCACTGTGTGTGGGGTGTCTGTCCCTCCACCTGGCAACGTCATCAATCAGTCCTCACCTGCAGGTGAGTGGCACCATGTACAACACAGGGCGCCATGTGTCCTTCCGCCCTGAGCAGCTGCAGCTGGTAAACATCTCGGGGGGGCCCCTGCTCTACAGCCACCGCCTAGAGGAGTTGCGTCTTCACTTTGGGGGCCATGATACCACCGGCTCCGAGCACCGCCTCAACCAGCAGCCCTTCCCTGCTGAGGTGAGATGCCCACCCATCTGCTGACCCACGGGCCAAACCCTTCCCCATGTCCACTGCCACTCCTTCACCAAGGTACCCCCCC
>NW_005842208.1:430623-432517 GCF_000455745.1 Alligator sinensis | reverse complement strand
TGGGGCCTCCTCTCGCACCAGAGAATGTGCCTCTTCCCCAGCAAGCTCCCATGGCCACGTGCCCTTCCCCCATCCAGACGCTGGCCCTTCCGTAGGAAGGTGCCATGGGACCCCGCAGCCCAGTTGTTTGGGGTGCCCCTGTGGAGCCCCCCCTCCACAGCTCCAGGCCTCCCCTTTGTGCAAATCAGGGAGACTGATTAGCCTATCAGCACAATCTGCAATCCGTGATCCCAGCACTGCGCTGAGGGAGGTTGTCGGGAGCCAAGCTGGGGAGGAGGACTGGGGCTGTACAGGGTGAGGGGGTCACACCACGGAGGGGATGACTGGGTTGGGGGGCCAGGTGCTGCTGAGGGATGGGGACAAAGCAGGGGGTTGCCCCCCCCATACACATATGCACCCCTTGGGCCCAGTTGGGTCAGATCTGGCCTGCATGAGGCAGGGAGAAGGGATACTCTTAGTCTGTTAGACCTGTGTGTCCCAATGGCCTTTCTTTCCCAACCAGGTGCAGCTGATCCACTACAACCAGGAGCTGTACTCCAATGCCTCGGAGGCTGCCCGCAGTCCCAATGGGCTTGCCATAATCTCACTGCTGGTCAATGTGAGCCCCCACCCTGCCCCCATCCAGGTCTAGTAGAGGGCTTCCCTGTCCAGCCTTTGTGAAGCAACCCTTTTAGATCTCTTCCCTTATCTGAAATGCCCCCACCTGACCCCTGTCCACGACCCCTCAACAGATCCGACTCTCCTGACCAACTGCACAAAACTGCCCATCCCCTCTGGAGGTCTTCCCAGATCTGCTCTGCCCAGCCTGCCTCCAGAGTGACCTCCCAGCCCCTCTCCTCCTCCCCACATCAGCTGATCTGGAGCAGGCCTGCCAGCTAACCCCCACTCCACTGGAAGAACTGCACAGAATACCCCCACCCCAGTCTCTGGAGCAACCCCCCCATGCAGCCTTTCAAAACTACTCCCTGCAGTCTAGCACTCCCCCTGACCCACTTCTGCAAGTAGCGACCCCTTCAGAGCATAGCTGCCTCTGCCCCCAGTCCTTTCTCTCTCAAGCAGGCCTTCTCCTCATCCATTTCCATGCCCTGTGGCCTCCCCCAGTACCCTCAGGCCTCTCCTGTCCCACCATGGGGGCACTGCTGCCTGTCCCACATGCCTGCCTAGGTATACAGCCCCAGATGCTGCCCCAGAGGTGGCAATGGCATGCCCTTACCCCACTTTCTCTCTGCAGATTGGGCCAAATTCCAACCCTTTCCTCAACAGACTCCTCAATCGGGAAACCATCACCCGGATCTCTTATAAAAGTAATGTCAGGGGGGCACCAGCATGGCTGGGCAGTGGTGGAATCAAGGACTGAGGGGGCAGGGGATTGCACGTTGGGGTGAGGGGCACTGGCAGAGTAGGTGGGGGGACAGGGGGCTGTGCGTCAAGGTGAAGGGCTGGTGGGGGAAACAGGGTCCTGTGGGTCAGGGTAAAGAGTACTAATTTCTGTTTCCACTCCCAGATGATGCATACCTGCTGCAGGACCTGCACATGGAGCAGCTGTACCCTGAGACATTTGGGTTCATCACGTACCAGGGCTCCATGACAGCGCCCCCCTGCTATGAGACTGTCACTTGGGTCCTCATCGATCAGCCCCTCAACATCACCTCTGTGCAGGTGAGGACCAAGTCTGAAGGACCCTCCTCATTTGCAATGATCCTGATTTCTGGGGACTATTCAAGGGGCCACCCCCTGGTTGATCCAGTCCCCGAGATCCCCACCCTGGGAACCAGGGCCTAACACTATCCCTTTGTGCCCCAGACCCCCTGTCTGGGCCTAGGGTCTATCCACCTCAGGGATCTGGGCTTCAGGGAGCCCCCAAAGGGAAATCTGCTGCCCCCCCCCACCCCCT
>NW_005842208.1:428579-430404 GCF_000455745.1 Alligator sinensis | reverse complement strand
TCTTTCCCCCCACTCCCAGGGAACCAGCAGACCCCACTCCCCTCCCTGCACAGAGATAGAACCAAGGCATCCTGGTGGGGGGGGAGGGAGGGGGGTTGGGGGAACAGTGCATCGGGTTCCCACATCCCATCCCCTTGCAGTAGTTGTAGCTTAGGTCATTTCTCCTGTTCTGTTAACCCTCCTTTTTCCTTCTTCTCTTGCAGTGGATGGTGCCAGACCTGCCCAAACTGTCAGCTAGCAGGCAGTTCCTGCACCTTCTGACCAGACAACAGGCCCCTTTCCACAGGGGCAACCGGGGAGTCCCCAACAATATGAGGGTCCCAGCCCCTTCCCCCTAACCATGATGCCATCCCCTATCCCCTGAAGTGACAGGTGCTACGCTGGGTCACTGTTCGGAGGTAGATTTTGGGGTGGAATGAGGGTGTGGGTGTCTGTCTCAGTACTGCCTTCTCTTCCAAGGCTTCCCCAGTTTAGCTGTGGAGGGACCATACCCCACAGTTCAGAGATCAGAATGCCCCTAGAGTTGTCCCCGGGGCTGATGGTGGCTATCAGCCCTGCATCCCAACACTAGGGAGAGGGTCCTTGTCT
Source organism: Alligator sinensis (assembly GCF_000455745.1). NCBI lineage: Eukaryota > Metazoa > Chordata > Crocodylia > Alligatoridae > Alligator > Alligator sinensis. The sequence goes on along the minus strand of NW_005842208.1, from coordinate 429,816 downwards.
TAAAGTTTGCCTCCAGGGGCTGGATTAACCCCCTTAACTCAGTGCATCTCAAGTCTGAGAGGGGATAAAAAGGGTCATTCAGGCCTTGACAGCTGGTGGCATCCCAGATGCTGCTTGGGGTCAGACTCAGAACATGGGGTCTGCACCCCATTAAGCAAGCCCTCCCAAATCCTGAACGAGAAGGCTGAGCCCAGGCCTCCAAGGTACAGTGTGTGGCTTGGGATGAGGGATGACTGCTCCCCACCACCACCCCCAGGCAGAAGAGGATGGGGTAACCTGCCTTCTGGCAGTCAAGTTAGTCAGAAGAGAGGGGGCCCTAGGGGTAGAGGATGATTTTTCAGGGGGTCTTGCTGCAGGGGTGGGGGGAGGGGGAAGAACTTTGTCTGAAATTTAAATAAAATTGTATGAAGATTATTTTAAAAAAAAAAAAAAAAAAAAGAAGAAGAAGAAAAGAAACCCAAAGCAGTGTCCTCACCTTGAAATAAGGGTGGGGGGGAAACAGGCCCTCTGGGCTCAACCACTGGCTCCCCCCAACCCTGGCCAGCACTGCGGCTAGCTCTAATGACATCCAGACTTGTGTCCGGCCCAGCTCGGGGCAGCCGGGAGAAGACAGACGGACCAGGACAGGCCGTTTCTGTTTCCTTTTGGGTGCTGCGCCAGGCGCCCAGCCCCAGACCCTCTAAGTCTCAGCAGAAGGGCAGCGCCCGGCACCACCCCCTCCCCAGGGGTAGCGGCATCTCCGCGGCGGCCAGCAAACCTAGAGGGAGCAAGGCCGCAGCTGCCCGAGGAGCACAAGCCCGGACGCCTGGGCAATCCCGACTGGGGGGTGGGTGCACCGATCTGTCTCCTCCCCCTTGGACTCCCACACTCATCCCCCCGTGCGGCCCCTTTAAGACCTGGCCTCCCCGCCGCCTGGGTCCGGCCACACGTGCTGCCCCACGTGCTCCCAGCCCCTGAGGCCTCCCTTCCTTGCCGCCGCCTCCCATTGGCTAAAACTGGGTCAGGCCCCGCCTTCCCGCCGCCGTGCCATTGGTCAAATCTAGGTCAGGGAGCCCCGCCTTTCCCACCTGCCCATCACCCACCCCCATGGCTGGGACACGTGACGGGCGTGCCCCCCTCCCCCTCGCGGCGGCCGGCGCTGGGGCCCTCAGCGGCAGCTCATTGGCTCTGGGGGGAGGGGACGGTGGGCGGGGAGGGGCTTGCCCGGAGGCCCCGCCCACCCCCGGCAGGCCCCGCC
>NW_005842208.1:408412-428412 GCF_000455745.1 Alligator sinensis | reverse complement strand
GCGCCGGGCCCGCGACCCCAGCGCATGTGAGTGCCCCCCCGCCTGCCGGCCCGACCCGGCCCGGCCCCGCACGACCTGCCCACGCGGGAGGGCGCCCGCCTGCACGTGTGCGCGCCGCCCAGGTGTGTGCGTGCACGTGTGTGCGTGCCCCGGGCTGAGGGGAGGGGGTCGCATGCGTGTGTGCAACCAGCTGCGAGTGTGTTTGCATGTCCCACACTAATCTGTGCGTGTGCATGCGTGCAGCAAGCTGTGTGCTGTTTCCCAGGTGGTGGTGGCTCTGCGTGTGTTTGTGTGCGTGTGACATGTCAGAGTGCGCTCACAGCTGTGCCTGTGTCACCAGTCCTGGTTGGCATGCATGGTGCATGTGCGACAGTTGAGTATGAACCTGTGTGCTGCCTGTTACTGGTCGTGGTGAACTGAAGCTGGGCGCACACACAAGCACTTGTGTGTTGCGGAGGCCTGGTGTGTATTTGTGCATGAGAGACAGAGGATGTGTGTGCTTGTGCATGTGTCAAAGGTATTGCGTGCGTGTGTGTGACAGTACTGTCATGTTGTTTGCATGTGCCCAGAGGTACGGTGTGTTTGTGTAGCTGATAAAAACACAGGGTGTGTGTTTGTGTATATGCAGCAGTGGCATTGTGTATGTGTGAAAGAAGCACAGTGTGCAAGTGTGTCTTTTTGCATATATGTGAACCAGGGGGGCTATGTGGGGCTGTATGCATGTGTGTGTATCTATGAGTCTGTGTGCACCTGCATATGCACAGCTGAGTCTGTGTGTGTGTGTGCATGTCATTGTGTCTCCATGACCCCCAGTTTTCTACAGGGGACATCAGTGCCCCCAGTACATGCAGGGAGCTGGTCCCTAGGGCCACTTGGGTCTGCACGCATGCACCCGCACACGCGGTGCCTAAGTGTCCCAGCCGCTGGCCCCGCACACTGCTGGGCCACGGGACACGGCAGGAGGCAGTGAAACGTGCTCGCACGGCTTTTCCTTCTCTCTGCCTGAGGAGATGCTGCCGAACGCGTGAGCACTCAGTGCGGGGTGGGCAGGGAGGCGGGGCAGGGCAGGCTTGCCGGGCACTGACACTGAGCAAGGAGCAGATGGGGCTGGGAGACGGCAGTGCGGGCAACGGCGGGGCAGCCTCTGCAGGAAACTGGGCACAGACCTGCCTCTGCAAACAGCCCTGGGCTGCCAGCCTCCAGTCTCCCTGCGGGAACCGACCCATCCCAGCAGATGCTGGCTGGAGAACGACCCAGCGGGCAGCAGGTCAGGAACAAGGGACAGCGCAAAGTTGGGGGAGCCCAGGGCTGGGATGGTAGGGGGTTGTGGGTCAAGAGTGAGGGGTATTGGCAGGATTGGGGGTTCCAAGGCTGTGCTAAGTGTGGGGCTGCAGGTTAGCAATGAGGGGCCCCAGTAGGGCAGGGGGCTGCAGGGTGGGAGTGAGGTAAACCAGCAGTCCTCTGTTGGGGTAGGCAGTGTCTGTGAATGAGAAGAGAGCGGTACATGTGAGGCTGTTGGGTGGCATGGAGCAGGTGGGGGCTGCAAGTTGGCAGCGAGAGGCCCCCGGTAGTGCCATGTAGTGCCCATCCACATGCGCGCACACATGCATGTGCTAGTGGAGAGGGACACCCCATCCCCACATGCAGCACCCTGTCACCTCAGGGCCATGATGCATCTTGCTCTCAAGCTGCTGCCCCTGACAGGCCTGAGTGCTCCCCAGCACAGGGCGTGACCTGCAGCCCTCACCTGCCTCCTGCCCCACGTGCGCCAGGCAGAGTCAGGCTTAAGGAATGGGGTGAGGCTGGGCCTCCTGCCTCTGCCACCTGCTTCAGCCTTGTGTCAGCACATGGGTGGGGGAGCCCAGCCTGACATCTCCCCAGGGGAGTCTCCCACCTTTTTCTCTTCCTTGGTATACCAGGAAGGTGCCATGTCAGTGCTGTTGGCAGGGAAGCATCTCCAAATCCTGTGTGACAGCCCCCTGCCCCCACCCCAGTCCTGCAGGGGCATCCTAGAATCCTTTGCATCGGGCCCCTGCTCTCCCCAGTGGTGACCCAGAACCTGGGACTGTCCCCCGGCTTCCTTCAGCAGCTACCTCAGACCCCTTTGCACCAGCCCCTGCTGTTCTTGGGGCTATCCCGGAGTCCTTTGTGCCACTCCAGCCCCTTTGGTGCCAAGCTATGCTCTTCTCCATGCAGTCCCAGAACCCTGTGTGTTAGTCCCCACTTCCTTCAACCATCCTTAAGAATCCCATTTAAGGCCATCCCAGAATCCTCTGCACCAGGCCTTGTCTCATCCCCAAATCCTTTGGCTGAACCCCATCTCCGCTCATTCCAAAATGCTTTGGCCTGTGCCCCAAATAAATCATAGGATCCTTTGCCTCATGACGTAAGTCCCAACTTGACACAAGGGGGTGTTTTTGATTCAGAAGTGAAAGCCAAGCATATTGAACCCCATCCTGTTTTGGGGTGAAGGGGGCACCCCTGGTCTGGGGACAGGTAGGGTGAGCTGGGATGCAGTCACCTGAATATAATGACTTGAGATGCCTGGATTCTGTCCCAGCTCTGGAGAGGGGGTGAAATCTGATGGGTTAGAGCAGGGAGCCAGGACTCCAGGATCCTGTCCCTGCTTGAGGAGGGTCTGGTGGCTTAGAGCAGGGGGCCAGGAGCCTTGACTCCTGGGTTCTGTCCCAGCTCTGGGAGCAGAGTAGGGTGTAGGGAGTTAAAGTTGGGGTGGGGGCTGGGAGCCTGGACGCCTGGGTTCTATTCCTGGCTGTCCCTGCACGTGACCCTGCAGAGAGCGCTCCCGCGGCGCTGGCGTGGGCGGGGACGAGGCAGCTCAGCAAGAATAGCAAAAGGAAAAAAAGAAATAATGAAATAAATCGCATGCTGGCTCAGCAGACCCCTTCCCGCAACCAGGTCTCAGTCCCTCCCCGTGTCTCCCCCAGGCAGGAGGTCCCGCAGAAGGTCAGGCCCGCAGGTCCAACATCGTGCGGCAGCCAGGGTCACCCGAGGTGAACAAGCCTCACGTTTACAGGCAGGGTGGGGGGGGCGGGGGAGGGAGGAGCAGCACGTGGGCCAGGATGGCTGCGCGGCTGCTGCCTGCTGGGGGGGGCAATCCTCCACATCCACCCATCTGCTCCTCCTGCTGCCTGCATGTCCCATATCTTTCTGTCCATCTCTCTGTCTGTCCATCTGCCTACAGAGTGCCTTGTTTCACTGTCCATTCCCTACAGAACTACCAGCCCATCCCCATACAGAGTCCTCTATCTATATCTGCCTTTTTATATCTCTGTCCTTTTCATGGTTTGGATCCAGGCAGCCACCACCCCTCCCACAGGCCCTTCCCTGTGCCTGAGGGCCTGCCAGTGATTAGGGTGAGGGGTGCTCCTTCTCCCACAGCCCCGTGATCCTGGGGTTCCGTGTCCCATCAGATTTAAACTCCAAGTATGCTCGCATGGACACTGGATCCTCAGTGGAGGACCTGACTGTAGGACCTGACTGGTCCAGGGATCCAGGGAACTGCCCCATGCACTCACATAGATGCCCATGCAAGGCTGGGCAGGCTCCTTTGCTGATGGCACGCCGAGAGACCTCGTGCCTGTGTGCTCACACACTCATGCATCTGAACACACACACATCCTGCGAAGTATGGGATTAGCCATGTGTGTACGGAAGCGGTGAACACAGCTGTGCGTGCTCTTGTGCACATGTTCCTGTGCATGCACTTTCCACTCCTGGGCACAAGGCAAGCATGCGCATCAGGTTGTATACACAAACATGTAGTCACTTGTATGAATAAACACAATTGTGGAAACATGCAAGTACTTATGCAAGCAAACACAGCTGCCTGTATATGCAAACAAACAATTACTTGTGCACAGAAAGATGCACTGGAGAACATGTAGCTATTTGTGCACGCATGCACTAATACCCAAGCCTGCACATGAACATTCGCAACACAAGTACTCCCATATACGAACATAATGAACATGAACATTCACATATCAGTACTCCCATATATGAATTTAATGTTTTGCAGGCTCATGAGCACGCATACATATGCAGTCACTTGTGAACACCCCCCCCAAAGCCTTGAGCTCATATACTTGCATGCACCTGAACACTTAGACACCCACCTTTCCCCCCAGTTGTGTGCCCTCCCATCCCATCATCATTGTCATATGTAGGAGGATCCAGGATTTTATAAAGTGGGTGCTGAAGTTTTGACCTACACTGCAGGGCTGGGTGCACTCCTCTACTGCCAGTCTCTCCCACCCACAACTAGGATAAGCAGACCACTTACATTTTCAAAAGTCCCTAAATGGGGTAAGAATCTCCCCCTCTCATCTGCTCTCAGCAACCCCTTTCCTTCACCTCTGTGCTCAGAGGCACCTCCCTTCTCCCCCTGCTGCTGCTGCCCCCAGCTGACCTAGGGGCAAAGGGAGCTCCAAGAGCAGGATGGGAGGGAGATTCTTGCCTTTTTTGGAGATCTTAGATAAGTCTCCAGCTGCTCCTGCTTTGTGACCCAAAAGGTGGAGTACAGCTGCACCACTGCATCCTCTGGATCCTTCCATCACATAGATGCAGTCAGCAGTCTCTTCACACATGTATGTGCCCCACAACCCCTTTGCATACTTGCAAACAGCTGTGCAAGTTCATGTGCAGGCCTGGGTATTAGTGCATGTGTGCACAAATAGATACATGTTCTCCAGTGCATCTTTCTGTGCACAAGTAATTGTTTGTTTGCATATACAGGCAGCTGTGTTTGCTTGCATAAGTACTTGCATGTTTCCACAATTGTGTTTATTCATACAAGTGACTACATGTTTGTGTATACAACCTGATGTGCATGCTTGCCTTGTGCCCAGGAGTGGAAAGTGCATGCACAGGAACATGTGCACAAGAGCACGCACAGCTGTGTTCACTGTTTCCCCACACGCATGGCTAATCCTGTACTCTGCAGGCTCACACAACCCTTGCTCAGGTTGGAATAAATTTCTCCTCTGGGCTTTTAGCCTGGCCAGAGCAATATGAAAGGACAGCTTACAGACAGGCAGAGATAGAACAGGGGCATCTGGATTCCTAGCCATTCTTAACCCACCAGACTACCCTACTTCCTGTTCCCCACTTCCCACAAGCTCAGATGAAACCCTGTCATCCTGACCTGCTGCCTCTCTCCTATAGGCATCATCAAGGAGAAGGAGGGGAAGATGGAGGAAGAGCTGGGGGGTGGCCGGGTAGGACATGGGGCCTTCCTGGGCTCCCTGCTGTGGGAGCGGGCCCTGCCCTACAGCGAGGTGGAGTATGTTGACCTGGACGAGTTCCTGCTGGAGAATGGGCTGCCCCCCAGCCCCAGCAGCCCACCTGGCACCTCACCCAGCCGCATCCAAGCCAGTGCTCCTGGCTCTGCAGGGGCTCTCAGCCGCCCAGCCTCCTGCACCTCCACCACCTCAGCCTGCTCCTCGCCCAGTGATGGCAGCACAGGCAGTGGCTGCCCCAAGACAGGTGGGCGCTGAGGGGACCATGGGGTGGTGGGGGAAGCGGGAAGGCGGGGGCAGGGAGCACATAGATAGTGGGTTCACCCCTCACCCATCCTGCTCCCCCATCTCCCCTACCTCCCCCATTTCTTGCCTCCCCCAGCAGCCATGGGGTCTCTCTTGGGTTTTGGTTGGAACAAATCCCGGGGTTTCCCCAGCATAGGTTTCCCTGCACCCCAACCCAATGCACATGGGGTTGCTGGAAGCGAGGATGCCTGGGTTCTATCCCAGCTCAGAGAGGAAAGTGAGATTAGTAGTTTGGAGCAGTGGGGCTGGGAGCCAGGGCATTTGGGTTCACACTCTGGTTCAGCCCTCTTTCTCAGTGCCTCGGTTTCCCTTCTGTCAGCAGGTAGGGAGTTAGCAGGGCCTGGGGGCCCCTGCCTGCCTTGCCACCAGGGTGATGTGGGGTAGGGGAGGATGCTATGCATAGTTACAACTTTACATTGTGTGTCTGCAGCGCCCTGGGGAGAAAGATGGGGCCCCCTGCAGACCGTCCAGTACTGGCCAGGCTGGAGCCCCCCACTCTGTCCCCACAGAGTTCCCGCTAAGCAGGGCCCAACTAGGGAAGCACACAGATGGGAGACCCCTCTAGGGTGCAGGAGTGGGGGCATGTCCTCCCTTACAGACTGAAGGACCCCAGTGCTAGGGGTGCTGTGCTATTGGAGCTTGGTGAAGGGCTCAGCAGGAGGCAGAGTTAGTGGTGCCTGTGGGCATGACCCTTCCTTGTCTCCTCCCACAGGCCCGGTGACCCCTGTGTCCAGGAGCACACCCAGCCCCGTGGACCCTGACAGCGTGGAGGTGCTGATGAACTTTGACCCTGACCCTGCGGACCTGGCGCTGTCCAGCGTCCCTGGGCACGAGACCTTTGACCCGCGCAAGCACCGCTTCTCCGAGGAGGAGCTCAAGCCCCAGCCCATCATGAAGAAGGCACGGAAAATCCAGGTGCCTGAGGAGCAGAAGGTGAGGCCAGGTGCCAGCCCCCATCTGCCCCAGTGGGGGCACTGGCTGGTTCAGGGAGTAGGGCTGGGGCAGACCTGCCCCCTCTAAAGGCTGCCACCCCAATCTAGCCTTGGGAGGAGTAGCTGAGAGGAGAGGGTGAGCATGGAGCACCAGCTCTGAACTGGGCCTGGTTGGGCTGGTTTGTATGACTCGTTCAATCTCTTCCTCTCCCATTGATTTATTTACCTTTTTCCCATTTTTTGCTCCCAAACATTTATTTTCCATCTTTTCCTTTCCTGGCTTCTCTTCCTTCCCCTTGTTCTGCCTGTGTCCCTCTGTCTGTCTCATCCCTGCTGTCTGTCCATCTCTTTCATTTTACCTGCATCTGTCTTTTATTTTCTGTCCCATATTTTTCTTTCCATCCATCTGTCCATACTAATTATTCTGTCTGTCTACTTCATTTATTCTCTGCCCATCCAATTGTCCACCTTGTATATCCTCTGTCCATCTATCCCTTCTCCCATGATTCTGTTGCATCCGTTGTTCTCATTTCCACTCTGTCCATCCATCCCTCTTATGGTTTTCTGCCCACCCACCTGATAGGATGAGAAGTACTGGAGCCGGCGGTACAAGAACAATGAGGCAGCCAAGCGGTCGCGGGACGCTCGGCGCCTCAAGGAGAACCAGATCACGGTGCGGGCGGCCTTCCTGGAGAAGGAGAATGCTGTGCTGCGCCAGGAGGTGGCTGCCATCCGCCAGGAGCTGTCCCGCTACCGCTCCATCCTCTCCAAGTATGAGGCTCAGCACGGAGCCTTGTAGGCACAGCCCTGCCCACCCTGTGGACACATGGAGTGGAGCCCCCTCTGATCAGGTGGGGGCTGGCCGGGCCCCCGGGACTTGGTCAGCAGCAGCCCCCTAGGACTGGCAGACTCTAAGGCTTGCCCCACAGGGCACAGACACCCAGGGACAGGGGCAGACTGAGCCCATGGATGCAGCGCCCCCTTCCCAGCTTGGACACATTGGCACAAAGCCTCGTTGAAGAGGATGGGGACCAGTGTTGATGGGGACAGCTCTGATCCAATAGGGGAGGGTCAGTGCCAGGATGCCTGGGTTCCCTCCCAACTCCAGGAGGGGAGTGTGGTCTGGTGGGTTAGACCAGAGAGGCTGGGAACCAGGAAACCTGGGTTCTGTAACAGCTCCAGAGAAAAGTGAGGTCTGGAGCAGTGGAGCCAGGAGCCTCGAGGATTTGATTCTTCCAGCTCTGCCTGTCCCCACCACCTTGCTCTGATTGGTTGGCAGGCCACTTAGCAAGAGAAGTCGCTGTCCCTGCTCTGTCTCCCCCTGTGATACTACACTTGGGGAGTGAATGGTAGGGAGCTTCACTGCTGAACTGTTAAGTGACTGGCCTGAGACTTTGTGAGGTGCCTGAACCAGGGACAGAACCCATGTGTCCTGGCTCAACCCTGCCTCTAAGCATCCAGCACTGGAAGGAAGTGCTTTGCTTTACAGTAGGGTTGGCCATCTTCTAAGTGGCTGTGGGGACAGCACATCCTGCAGGCCATACCAGCAGAGGTCACCCCCCCCCGAGCTGCACATCACATGGATGCCCCCCTGCTGCAACAAGCACCTGCTTCAGTGCCCACTTGCTGCTGCAATGAGCCCATGTGGACATTTCCCACTGCCCACCACACGCCACATGGCCCCAACCGCACTGGTGTGGAACTAAGAAGCCTGAGAACAAAAGGGGAACCCAGAGACTATGATGGGGGGGCGGGGCTGCAACTGGTCCAGAGCCCCAAGGAGCTGCAGCTCCTTGGGGGCTTAACCCCCTCCTTCCCCACATGGGCTGCCAATTACAGCACAACTCCATGCACCCCCTGGTGGCTATTTGGTATTCCAACACTCAGGCGATTCCCAAAACAGGCACACATTGGGAATGGCTGGAGGGACCATGCAGGGATCTGGCCCAGGACACCTGAGTTCTGTCTGAAATCTGGCAGGGGTGCGGGGACCTGGTGGGTTACAGCAGGGGGGGCGGGTGTTGCTGGGAGGCAGGGCACCTGGGTTCTGTTCTAGCTGTACATAGGAACTAGTCAAACACTGACCCTGTTTTCTGTATAATGAGAGCTTTGCTTTCATTGTCCTTCCCACCTCTCTGATAGAACCCAGGCATCCTGTCCCACCCTGCTTCCCTCCCAGCGCTAGGATAGCACCCAGGTGTCCTGGCTCCCAGCCTTCCCCCTGCTATAACACACCAGATCCCATCTCCTCCCCCCACCCCCCCTTTGCACTCTGACCACTTTACTGCCCTGGGTCCCCCTCTTGCCCAGTGCATATTATATTTTTGGTGTGGGGGGGATGTCTTTCCTCCCCACCGGACCAGTACAAACGGGTTTGCCGACCATGCCCCAGGGCTGGCCGGCCAAGGGGTGGGTGGGGGGCAGGTTCCCTGTGTACTTTGCCAGGGTTGAGATGTGAGCTATATTTTGGTAAAACTACTTGGCCATCTATGCCATCCCACCTGCCCTAGGCATGGCCAGGACCCCTGCATCCCCCAGGCAGCCCAGTGAGACCGGGGCATATCCCACCCGCAGGGGTGTCCACTGAACAATGTGGGGGGGGGGGCACATGCCCACACCAGCTCAGCCTGGGTGCTGGGTTGGGGGTGGCTGTGTTGGGTTGGGACTGCGGGTACTGGGGCGGTGGGAGGGCAGGAGGGGCATTTTGTACAGACACTGGGGGTGGGGGGCAGGGAAAGTTTTTCTTTTCTATATAACAAATGGAGGCCAGTCTGGGTGGTGAGGGGGCTTACACCCCACCCCAGCACAGAGCAGGATGAATAAAGAGACTGGACAGGCAAGAAGGAGGCTCCAGGTGTCTTGTTCTGAGTAGATATGTGTACCACCAGCACTGCTGTCCCCTGTTTGTGTGTTTATAGGTGTGTGTGACAGTCAGGCCCTGCGCTGGTGTGCGGGGGTGGCACAGAAACATCCGTGGGGATGCCTGGGAGGAAGTGGCCCCTGCTACATGTTCCCCTTGGATGCCCTCTCCCAGAGGAGCCCTGTGGGCCGAGGCCCAGGGGTCCAGCACCACCCTGCTGCCCCTTTCCCAGCCTTGCTGGTTTGCTCTCGCTTCCAACCCACTATCCACCCCAGCCCTGGGCTCCCCCTGCCAGGCCTAAAAGCACCCACTCTTCCTAGGGGAAATGAAGGGCTGGCACAGGACAGGCTCATGCTATTGCTTTATTGCATAGGTCTAAATTGCTTCATAACGAGGACAAGACAGAGTTAACAGTGAGGGTGGCTGCAGCATACACAGGGTTAACAGGCAATGCACAGGAGACAGGACACTGCCCAGCACCCCCCTGCCCCAGCTGGATCAGGCCCCACCCTACAAGCCCAGAAGCTGGCAGAGCAGAAACCTGCATATCACCAGGACCTGTGAATGTGGAGAGAAGATGGGGCAAAAATACTCCACTCCCCAAGTGCATCATGGGATAGCAGGGTAGCTAGGCAGGGGCCAAGGGCAGGCTGCCTAGGGAAAGGACCTATGAGGTTGATGGGAAAGGGGAGCAGGGTGAGGGGTTTTGTAGCAGCTGGTAAGACAGACAGAACAGGTATCAGACGGACAGACAGCTGCCCCACCACCATCCCAGCAGGTGGGCAAGCCCTAGCAGGCAACAGCACAATGTGCAGGCTCAGTGCAGAGATTGCCCCCCACCCTGCTGTGCCCCAGCCATGGCCCAACAAGGTCCTGCCCTTCAGCCACGCAGGGCTTCATTTAGCCCCAGCCCCTGCTACCAACAGTGAGTCAAGCACATTATCCCCTGCACCCCAGGAGGCAGCGACCCAGGGGAGTGCCAGGCTTCCTGCCTTCCCACCCTCCTGTATTCTGGGTATTTGCTTTAGGATGTCAGGAAACCTGGGTTCCCCCCAGCTCAGAGGGGAGAGCAAACCAGTGGGCTCAAGGAAAGAGGGACCAGAGGCCTACATTCTAACCTGCCTTCACTCCTCCCGTGCCTCAGTTTCCTGTTCCACCTGCAGAGGGATGGGTGGGCAAGCTGAGCCTCAGCCCCACCCACTGTGGGAATAACAGGCTCTTGGGATTCAAGCAAAGGAATCCCAGCCCCCCCTGCAGGCTGTAGGGCAAAGGGAAAGTCAAATGGTACGGGACACTGTCTCCTGCCCCTCTTGGTGGCCACCTTGAGCCCCTGCCCCCAACCCCCTTGCTTTGCTTCCCCTGCCCCCACCCCAGGAAGGGCCTGTAAGAGCTGACCCAACTTGGAGGCTGTGCACAGTGGCATGGGGGAGGGGGGATGACAGCCTGGGGCCAAGCCCCAACACCCAAAACCAACAGGGAAAGAACATGTTGGGTCAATATTTTAAGAGGACTGACAGCCAGCATGCCTCAGTTGCATCCCCTCTCTGGGAGACAAGTAGTCTGATGGGTTACAACTGGGAACTGGGAAACAGCCAAAGTTGACAAACAGGGAGTCACCAGCCACTACCCCCACAGCCCTCTGCCTCCATGTGGAGAACTGTAGCTGCACTGGTTACACCCGTCAAGGCACCAGGGGCAAGACGGGGGAAGCTGCCCCACCCCAGAGGGCTGCCACTGGCATGGCAGGGGCTGCAATCACCCAGCTTCACCTGCCCCAGCAGGCAGCAGCCTCATCTCACTGCTGGTACAGGGAGATGCACATCCTAGGGGCTGAGCATGGTGACCAAACATTTAATGCCTTTCAGCATCACCCCCACATGGCAGGGGCCCCCACTCTACCCCAATACAACTCCCAAATCTATCCTAGTGTCGTCATCCCCACCCCGCGTTGCCTCACTGGGCAGGGAGCACATTAGTTACATTCATCCAGTGGGTGGTTCTCTGGGAACGAAGCAATAAATAGGCAGCATTAGACAGAAGCAGGAGGCCTCCAATCTGCCCCTGCCTCCTCCTGCAGGAGGCCAGAGGCAGGGGGTTACAGTATAGTCCCTTCTGGTCCTCTACCCGCTACACCTGAGAGGGTGCATGGTCAGTACCTACTGCAAGAGGCTCTCCCTTAGAGGTGCAGCTACAGGGAAGATGGACCCCCATGCGCCCTGTCTCCCTCCAACCAGATCAGCCAAGGGGAGGAGGGCAATTGCTACTCCCTCCCCCACTCCCACTGCTGGACAGTCAAGTCCTGGTGAGAGGGTGCAGCCCTGATGGCTCAGCAGACTCTGACAGAAGGACAATGGAGGATGGGTGCATCCCAGCCCCACCCCCCGCCCCCCACCTCAGCAGGAGGAGCCCCCAAGGCGGGCAACACCAGTGATGAGACGGGCAAGGCCGCAGTGCACCTGGGCCTGGAGGGGGCCATACTCCACGCGCTCACCGTCCACGGTGAGGATGCCCTTGCGTGTGAGGGGCTCCAGGCGGAAGGCGCGCACAGGTACATGGCTGAGGTGGGGGCAGGCCTGCTCAAAGTGGGTGCCCTTCTCCATGGCCAGGAAAATACGGACAAGAGCGGCACGTGACACCCCAGCTTTGACAAAGCAGAGGTGGATAAGCCCATCACTGAGGCAAGCGAAGGGTGCTGTGAGTAGGTCAGCACCCAGGTGTGTCTGGTAAATGGCCAGGACTAGCACAAAGTCATCCTCCACAGTCACCCATGATGGGGGCACTGGCTGCCCCAGGGGCACCAGCAGGTCATCTGGAGGCCCACCCATGCCTGTGTCCATGCCCCCGCCTTCTGGGGCACCTATCGGCTCCTCAGGTGCCGGCTCAAAGATGAAGCTTTGGGGGTGCAGGGCTGAGGCCGAGATAGGAGGGGGGGACCCCGGGGATGGGGAAGGGTCATCAGGGGGCTCAGGTCCACGGTGGCGGAAGGCCTGGCGCTCTTCGCACAAGCCCATGTCTGAGACAGCACGGTGCAGAGGCAGGCGCGTCAGGGGCAAGCGCCCATTTGCAGCCACAGTAATGCTGCGGGAAATGGGGCGGTGGGCTGGGCCATCAGGCGCAGGCAGGTAGGAGAGGCGTCCACGGTAGGTGTGCAGGGAAGCCAGGCGTACCATGGTGCCCAGTGTGAAGCGGGCCGAGCCCACGCGCCGGTATTTCTCACTCTCGATGTCTACATCTGAGACAAAGCCCCAGGCCACACTGAGGAAGGAGAAGCAGCGGGTGCCTGATGCCATCGTCACTGACACCAGGTCCAGGGGTGCCACGGCCGCGTGACACAGCAGCACTGTGCAGTTCTGCAGCAGCTCCAGGCCCATTGCCTGCTCCAGCCTGCAGATGTTAAGGGGGTTAAATGCTGGGGTGAGGGGTTACCAAGAATTTTTGGAGGTCAGGAGGCAGCAGCCAGCCCATTTGAAGCTGGGGGATGGGAATGGCTGCCTGCAGCACCCCCTTCCCAAGGACAAGACAGCAGTGTAGGGGGAGGCAGGGAAAACCACCTCAACGTTGCACAGAGGGAGGGGCTGGAAGGGAGTTGGAAAGTAACAGGCCCAGAGACCCTGGCACATCCCAATCCCCAATTGCTCAGCCCTTCCACTCCTCGTAGAATCCTGTACCCCGCAACCCTCCAGGCATCCCCCACCCTGTACCAAGCCATCCTGCACCACAATGTTCCTCCCCATTTGCCCCAGCACTCTGTGCCCCCATCTACTTTGCTCCTACCCAGCATTGAAGTTGATGGCTCCAGCCAGGGCATTCCCTGAGCCGCAGGGCAGGATGCCCACCGGCATGGTGATGGCCTGCTCCCAGTCTGGCCGCTCCATCAGCCCATTGATGACCTGCAGAATGGATAGGGGTATCAATGGCAGGGGGGGAGGGGCTGAGAGCCAAGATGCCTTGGGAAGGAGGGGGCGGGGGAGTGCAGAAGAAGGAAGTTAAGACAGTTGGGGGAGGAGAGTTACCTCATACAGGAGCCCATCCCCAGAGAGGGTGACGATCCCATCCCACTCTGGCAGGCTGATGCCTTTCACCAGCTCCCGGGCATGGTTTGCTCGCTCTGGGGCATCAGAAGAGATAGGGACATCAGGAACCACACTTACACATCCCCTTGGAGCCCCCCTCCCTAACAGAGCCCTTATCTCGCAGACTCAACTCCACCTACACACTCCTTCGCCCCTCAACTCACCTGTTTGGATGAGGTTGAAGCTGATATCAGCCTCTGAGATCATGGGCAGGATGTGGCTCTGGCACCACTGCAGGGCATTGCCCCGGCCACCAAAAGGGTTCAGGAGCAGCAGCAAGCGCCGAGGCCTGGGCAGGAGGCTCAGGCTGATGTCTGCAGAGAGAAGGGACACATGGACAGGAAGAAACCACTCCCAGCACCAACACAGGTCAGATCCAACTGCCTCTGGGGTGGGGCAGACTGGGGGCTGGTGATACTGGTGCAGCTGAGAACAGGAAATGGAGACAAACCCTGCACATAAGGCCACGTAAAGGAAAGGACTTTGAGAGCAAATGGTTATTACCTGGGCTGGCAGTTTTCCAGGACACCCGAGTTCACACCCAGACCTTGGGAGGGAAGCACCAAGGGCTTTCAAAGAGCAGCAATCCACACATTAAGTTGAGCAAGTGAGGAGTCCTGCCCTGCTCCTCACAGCATGTCCCCCCTGCCCTGCTCCTGCTCTACTCCTAAGAGCTGGGAGGCCCACGTCCTCCCTCAAGCTCCAGGGAAAACAACGGATGTACTGGGAGAAGAGATAAAACTAGGGACACCCCCACCTCCCATCACCTCATCACAAAGGGAAAACCATGACACTGCCACGACTTTCCTCCTCCTTGCAGGTGGGGAGGGGGCAGGAGCCTGGATGCTGGGGTTCTGTCTCAGCTGGGGGGCAGGGGATAAGGCCTCCTGGGTTCTCTCCTAGCTCCACTTCCATGGCTGGAGGGGGTAGAATTGGACTCAGTTCCTTGCTCTGAGTCAGAAGTTCCCTTATTATCTTATCGGTAGAACTGGTTGCACTTTATACCCAGGACAATATGAGGGGTAAGGGGAGGAGCTGACTGGTCCCACCCTATGCCTCCCAGATGAAACATGCTGGGGAACGCCCCCCCCCACCCCACGTTCCTTCTACCCACTACCTATGGCTTAGATAGGGGCGCCATCATGCTGAATAGGCCCAGAGTCACTGGTATCAGGACCTTGCAATCACAAAGCAAAGCTCTAGCGCTGCCCTCTAAGATGAGAAGGGTGAACTGAGGCAATGTTCATAGGCAGCAGGACCTGCCCATGGGTTATTACAACATCTGGAAACAGAATCAGGTATCCCTGGGCCCAGTACAGCACATCCCATCTCTGCCAGAATATGAATGTGTTGACTCTGAAGCCCACAAACTGCAATACACCAGCTGTAGATACCGAGTCATGAAATGAAGGCCATCATGTGTGCAGACCCATGTGGGGGTGTCAATTGGCAGCAGCAGGTAGCCCCTAAGCCCACAACCTGCCCACTCCCACACTACCAGCAGGGATGGTGGACAGAGCTTCCATGTGCCCTCACAGGGTAACTAGGCACAGGGCGTAAGACTGCCTGCAAAGATCACCATGGTGCCCAGTGTGAAGCGGGCCGAGCCCACGCGCCGGTATTTCTCACTCTCGATGTCTACATCTGAGACAAAGCCCCAGGCCACACTGAGGAAGGAGAAGCAGCGGGTGCCTGATGCCATCGTCACTGACACCAGGTCCAGGGGTGCCACGGCCGCGTGACACAGCAGCACTGTGCAGTTCTGCAGCAGCTCCAGGCCCATTGCCTGCTCCAGCCTGCAGATGTTAAGGGGGTTAAATGCTGGGGTGAGGGGTTACCAAGAATTTTTGGAGGTCAGGAGGCAGCAGCCAGCCCATTTGAAGCTGGGGGATGGGAATGGCTGCCTGCAGCACCCCCTTCCCAAGGACAAGACAGCAGTGTAGGGGGAGGCAGGGAAAACCACCTCAACGTTGCACAGAGGGAGGGGCTGGAAGGGAGTTGGAAAGTAACAGGCCCAGAGACCCTGGCACATCCCAATCCCCAATTGCTCAGCCCTTCCACTCCTCGTAGAATCCTGTACCCCGCAACCCTCCAGGCATCCCCCACCCTGTACCAAGCCATCCTGCACCACAATGTTCCTCCCCATTTGCCCCAGCACTCTGTGCCCCCATCTACTTTGCTCCTACCCAGCATTGAAGTTGATGGCTCCAGCCAGGGCATTCCCTGAGCCGCAGGGCAGGATGCCCACCGGCATGGTGATGGCCTGCTCCCAGTCTGGCCGCTCCATCAGCCCATTGATGACCTGCAGAATGGATAGGGGTATCAATGGCAGGGGGGGAGGGGCTGAGAGCCAAGATGCCTTGGGAAGGAGGGGGCGGGGGAGTGCAGAAGAAGGAAGTTAAGACAGTTGGGGGAGGAGAGTTACCTCATACAGGAGCCCATCCCCAGAGAGGGTGACGATCCCATCCCACTCTGGCAGGCTGATGCCTTTCACCAGCTCCCGGGCATGGTTTGCTCGCTCTGGGGCATCAGAAGAGATAGGGACATCAGGAACCACACTTACACATCCCCTTGGAGCCCCCCTCCCTAACAGAGCCCTTATCTCGCAGACTCAACTCCACCTACACACTCCTTCGCCCCTCAACTCACCTGTTTGGATGAGGTTGAAGCTGATATCAGCCTCTGAGATCATGGGCAGGATGTGGCTCTGGCACCACTGCAGGGCATTGCCCCGGCCACCAAAAGGGTTCAGGAGCAGCAGCAAGCGCCGAGGCCTGGGCAGGAGGCTCAGGCTGATGTCTGCAGAGAGAAGGGACACATGGACAGGAAGAAACCACTCCCAGCACCAACACAGGTCAGATCCAACTGCCTCTGGGGTGGGGCAGACTGGGGGCTGGTGATACTGGTGCAGCTGAGAACAGGAAATGGAGACAAACCCTGCACATAAGGCCACGTAAAGGAAAGGACTTTGAGAGCAAATGGTTATTACCTGGGCTGGCAGTTTTCCAGGACACCCGAGTTCACACCCAGACCTTGGGAGGGAAGCACCAAGGGCTTTCAAAGAGCAGCAATCCACACATTAAGTTGAGCAAGTGAGGAGTCCTGCCCTGCTCCTCACAGCATGTCCCCCCTGCCCTGCTCCTGCTCTACTCCTAAGAGCTGGGAGGCCCACGTCCTCCCTCAAGCTCCAGGGAAAACAACGGATGTACTGGGAGAAGAGATAAAACTAGGGACACCCCCACCTCCCATCACCTCATCACAAAGGGAAAACCATGACACTGCCACGACTTTCCTCCTCCTTGCAGGTGGGGAGGGGGCAGGAGCCTGGATGCTGGGGTTCTGTCTCAGCTGGGGGGCAGGGGATAAGGCCTCCTGGGTTCTCTCCTAGCTCCACTTCCATGGCTGGAGGGGGGAGAATTGGACTCAGTTCCTTGCTCTGAGTCAGAAGTTCCCTTATTATCTTATCGGTAGAACTGGTTGCACTTTATACCCAGGACAATATGAGGGGTAAGGGGAGGAGCTGACTGGTCCCACCCTATGCCTCCCAGATGAAACATGCTGGGGAACGCCCCCCCCCACCCCACATTCCTTCTACCCACTACCTATGGCTTAGATAGGGGCGCCATCATGCTGAATAGGCCCAGAGTCACTGGTATCAGGACCTTGCAATCACAAAGCAAAGCTCTAGCGCTGCCCTCTAAGATGAGAAGGGTGAACTGAGGCAATGTTCATAGGCAGCAGGACCTGCCCATGGGTTATTACAACATCTGGAAACAGAATCAGGTATCCCTGGGCCCAGTACAGCACATCCCATCTCTGCCAGAATATGAATGTGTTGACTCTGAAGCCCACAAACTGCAATACACCAGCTGTAGATACCGAGTCATGAAATGAAGGCCATCATGTGTGCAGACCCATGTGGGGGTGTCAATTGGCAGCAGCAGGTAGCCCCTAAGCCCACAACCTGCCCACTCCCACACTACCAGCAGGGATGGTGGACAGAGCTTCCATGTGCCCTCACAGGGTAACTATGCACAGGGCGTAAGACTGCCTGCAAAGATCGATGAACACGCATGTCTGTAGCATCTTGCGGGTGGGATCTGAACCAGCTGCTCCCTACAGACTCATGGGCAGAGCCCATGCCATGTTCTGCCTCTACCACCTACACCCTACAAGGCTGTGGGCCTCCAGTTCAATTTCCCCATCAAGGACAATGGCCCTGCCCAGCCTCCACATGGGTGCAGGGAAAGACAACACAGTAATTACTTTGGAACATGTGGTCACCATACCAAGCAGCTGTGGGCATGTAGGACAAAGCTACTGCGAACACCCTTTCCAAAGCTAGAACCCTGTATTCTTGGTTTCCAGCCCCTCGATCTAACTCACCAAACCCTCCCAGAGCTGGGACAGAGCCTGACATGCTGGCTCCCAGCCCTCAACTCTAGGCAAGAAACTTTAGTGTCCTGGCCCCTGTGCACCTAGGCTCTGTACTGAGGGGAACACAACTACCAGTAATTGTAGCCCTGGAGCTGGCACTACCTGATGCGTCTCCAGCAACAGCAAAAGCTGCTCTACTCCATCACTGCCCATGCTGTGAAACAAGGGGCCAGACGGCACATCCTGTTCCCAGGAAACAAGCCCCCTCCCCGAAATCAGTGCCCTACCATGGGAGCCAAGAAACCCCTTCACTGCAAAACTGTCCAGCCCTTGGCTTGGCCACATCCCTCAGCATGTCCTGCTATACCAAACTGACCTTTAAAGGGGCCAAGACATCTGGGTTCTAACCTCACTCTGGGAGGGGAGTGAGGCCTGCTGAGTCAGAGCAGGAAGATGGAAGCCAGGACTTCTGGATTCTCAAGAGGCAACAAGCTCCTTCCCATCCATGCTTCAGTTTCTTCTACATACTACAAGGACACTAACACCCCACTGCCATGTCAGGGAGGGGGTAACGGAGGGGAAGGGAGCATTGGAAGTCAGCTCCTAGGTGCAGACACAGAAGCACAATCCCCCTTCCCCTCATGTTTCACCAGCTGCCCAGGCCCCAGGGAACTTAGCCTCTCCATCAGACATTTCACCCTGGAAGGTGAAAGGAGACACACAGCCAAAAGTACCTTGCCAATGGTCATGGGCCCAGCACATGCCTACCCTGACGCCACCTGAGTTTGCCCCCTCCGTGACCTGGATCTGCACCGCCCACAGCTGTCAGTTTGAAAAGAGACAAGTTTTGGACCATTTCCATCCTTTCTTAGTCATCAAGAGACACTGCATGATTTCAGGTAAGGAACTAATGCCTGGGAGCCAGAACACCTGGGTCCTCTTCAGCTCCAGGAAGAAGCAGCAGCATGAGCAGCAGACACAGCGCTTACCCGTTTCACTGGAGACAGGGACACCCAGCACTAGGCACTTGATGGCAACTGCCCACTTCTCAGCCATGGCCTGGTTCTTATTGTAGTTGTCAGCCCCATCCACCTGGAAGGTGCGTGCTGTCCGCTGGCGCGCCCGGCCCGAGCCCATTGCCACCTTCCTCTTCTTCAGTGGGTAGGCATAGACCGTGAAGTAGGCAGCACAGTCAGTGGTCACCCGGCTTCGGAGTGTGTGACAGCCCACCACATCAGCCAGCGCTACCACTGTCCGCTGGTCTGTCTCGGGCTTGGGCACTAGGCGCTGGATGTGCAGCTCCGTGCACGTAAGGCTCAAAGCATAGCGTGTGCCCTTTGAGGGGTAGATCCCAAACTCGCCATGCAGCAGCGTCTCAGCACCATTGTGGTATGGCCCTGGAGCCAGCTCCATCCTTCCCGTTCCTGCCACAGTCTCTGGCCCCATGGACTCCTCTGGGCTCAGATGCCAGGAACGACTGGAAAGACAGCTCAGCCACCTCTGGGACACTGTTCATGCTCCATGGGTGCAGCCTGTGGGACAGACACAAACAGCCGGTCAGAAAAACAGCCAGGAAGCAGCCTGGGGGCCACCCTGCAAATCACCCTAGCCCAGGGCCTTACCTTGCTCAACACAGGGAACCACCTATCCCAGCCACCCCCTCCCCCAGTGCAGCTTTCTCCCCAGGGGACCAAGCAGGGCAGAGGAATGAAGCCCAACCTGCAGGGCAGCTTGGAGGAGTGGGGCGTTATGTCTGCACCAGGCACCTGCAGCCACACAGAAGCCTCAGCTCCTGGCTGCTGATGACCTTTTCCCTGGGAGTGGCCCAGCCCAGGTGAGGAAGCACCTCCTTGCACTGCCACTCCCTCTCCCTTCCACCAGCAGGCCGGGCACAAGGCAGGTCCTGCCAGAGGGCTGGGGCAGAGGCAGGGGTTCATGACTGCTCTGAGGACGGGGCAGAGAGGTAATGCCCCGGCCCCTGGGACCCGGCCCGCGGGGGTCCCAGCGCCCCCAGGATCTCCTGCTGCCTCCACACCTAGGCCCCTGCTCCTGGCCCCGACGGCTCCAACTCCTCCGAAGCCCCCTGCCCCGGCACCGCGCCCTGCCCGCCCATGGGCGCGGGAGCGCGAAAGGGGGCGCTCCCCTCCCGCGCCGGGACAGGCAGGCGGTGCCCGCTACAGGGCAGTGCCTGCCA
>NW_005842208.1:399377-408233 GCF_000455745.1 Alligator sinensis | reverse complement strand
CGACAGTGGGCGGCCATCTTGGGCGTGGGCGATCGCAGACAGCTTCGCCTTCCATTGGAGTCAATAGCAAAGCGGGGACATCTTTGTTGTGGGCGAAAGGAATGGCCTAGTGGAGTTCCGTGAATGCGGTGCGGCGGCCATATTGGGAAGGGGCAATTTCTAAAGGAGCGGACAGGGAGACCATCTTTGTTATGGGAACCAGGAACGCTCTCCACGGAAATCTGATCGCCACGGGCGGCTATCTTGGGTGTGGGCAAAGGAAAGCCAATGGCGAAGGCAGCCATTTTTGTTAGGGGAACCAGAAACAGCTCCTTTTGAATCAAAATCGGCGTGGTGGCCATCTTTGGTGTGGGCACCAGCTACTGCTTCACGTTGTATGTTGGAGCACTAGCCAGGGGCCATCTTTCTTGAGGGCAATGCCGTGCTGCCCCTGGCCTGGTTCCAGATGGGCCTGGCCAAGCCTCATCTTCTGTACGGGCACGAGGAACTCGCTGTGTGGCCGGGGGGCAGGAGATGAACAAACCAAGACACAAAGGCGGAGGGGACTTGCACCTTATAGACTAATCATCACGCAGAGGGAAACGGTGTCGGATCCCAGCATGCACCACTCCATGGCCAACAGAGGGCTTGTACCTCCCACACAATGCCCTTCTGCTCCACTCAGGCATGCCTCGGTTACCCCACGTGAGGATAGGGACTCCTGGCCTCCTCTGCCAAGCACCAGCGACTGTTGCTAGACGCTAAGATCCTCCTCGAACTGACAGCTGCAAATGCAGCTGCTCTGAGAGGAACTATAGGCATCTTGTCCACTCCTTTTCCAGAGCTCGCCAGATTGGGCGCTGGCTATAGCACTGCCAACCCAGCTCCTGTATCTTACTCTGCCATAGATGCTCCATCTGGCCTTGAGCCTGTCCCTTAGCTCCTCTGTGCTTCCGTTTCTCCATCTATAAGAAGGGGGAACGTTCACCTGGCCCTGCCTTACACAGAGGCTGGGAGGATCAAAATGCCAAAGGGCATAAGCGCAGCCACCAGCAGTCTCATAAGCATCTCAAACACGTAAACCTTGTTCCCACAAATTACCTGTGTTTGTGGTTAGATGCTCAGGCCTCGGTCAGTAGCTGGCTCTGCTCTATCTTACACCAGTATCCACATATGCTGAGTGGGATTGAAGTATGGCTGGTCTGTTCTGTATCATCACAGTCAGTCTCTGATGCTGAATTCCTGACTGGTGAAGAAAATTCTGCACTTTTGCTAAATGAGGGCTGGCCAACCTGCAGCATGAGTGCCAAAAATGGCACAGGCAGCTGTTGCGTGTGGCATACATCAGCTCAGGGAGAGAACAGGCAGCTTGGGCAGTGAGCAGAGTGAAGAGCAGAATATTGGGTAGGAAGCAGAGCATCAGATTGGCAGAAGAGAGGGGAGGGTGCAGGGCTAATTTGTATCATACTTGCCAAAAAGGTTGGCCCCTGCTGCTCTAAATGCAGCTATATGCTGTAGATCAGGGATTCCCAACCTTTTTAGGCTGAGGACAGGTAAGCCGTGGACTGGAAGTGACCAGCAAGCTGTGGACCAGCAGTGACTGGAATACTGTGAGCAGCTAGCCAGCCCTTTTTTATACTCAGTATAAAAAAGGTTGGCTGCTGGTCTGCAGCATGCCAGTCACTTGCAGTTTGCCAGTTCACGGTCACTTCTGGTTCAGCAACCAGCCCTCCTGCGGACCAGCAGCCAACCCTTCATGGCCTGGCACTGCAGCCCGGGGGCTAGGAACCCCTGCTGTAGATGATACCATAAGCAGAGCCCCTCTGTCTCTTTTCTTCCCCACTATTTGAGCTTATAAGCGGCTGTGGGTTGACCATGAATAGAACCTGGTGAAAAAAAATTCCAACTGGGGCATTTTCTGTGCGGAAAGGGCAAAAAAATTGCAAGGTTTCCTACATCTGGGCTGACTTTATCGGACCTCTCTGAGGGAAATGACAAAGGTTTGGGCTCAACATAGGCAAGACGTCTAATGTGGAACAGGCAGTCACGCACCCCTGCCCTACTCAAGCCCCCAGCCCCAGTAACGACCTTACCTTGCCCTGGAGAACACAGCGCAGTTTAAGAACAATGCTGAGATTTCAACCTTTCATTTGCATTTTAGGATGAAACAACATTTCAAAATCTTGAAACTGCCTGTGGGACAGGTGCTGTTGTTCAACCAGCACCAAGGGTGAGCTCCCTGGCTGGCCTATTCTAGTCTATTCAGATGCACTTTCTAGCTCAAGCTGGCCAGTGCCTCCCCTCCCTGAGCCCTTGGCTCGGGTCTGTACCAGTGATTCTCAACCAGGTGCCTTAAGACCCTTTCAGGGATGCCCGGCAATGCCCGTGCTGTTGGGTGCGCAGAGGTGACTCGCATGATGAACCCAGAGGTTTTTCATAGCAATCCGTGGTGTGACCCTGCTCTGGGGGGTTCGGAGCTCTCTGCAACGGCACAGCTACTCTGGGATTTTTCTGTAATAAAAAACCCACAAATGAAACGAAAGAACCAGCATTTTCCAGGGGAGTCTCGAGTGTACGCCGGCGGGAACTGCGGGGCTGCCCCGAGCACCTCCACGGCCGCTCCCGACCCTGCTGCGCCCACTCGCCCGGGTTAGAGCGGGTAAGTCCTCCACCACCACAGAGTGCTTAGGCTAGAGCGGCCCCCAGTAGGCGCCTGTGCGCGCTGCGTGGGCCATAGAGGGCGCCGTTCCCACGTCTCCCATAACCCTCCGCGCGAAGGCCTCTTCTTTCTTTTGGTGCCCGCGCTGCTGCTGCTGCCGCCATGGTGAGTCTCGCGGGGGGTCAATCCACCGCCATCCGCTGCTGTGGAAGAGGGTCGCGGGGCGAGCGGGGTGTGAGCCGGGGGAAGCGGGGGCCTGCGGGCGGCCGGAGCGGAGCCCGTAGCGGGCAGCGTTGTCGGGGAGGTACCCGTGGGGCCTGGCTGGCAGGGGCCCGAGCCACCGTGTGGGGGGAACCGGGGTCGGCGCTGCACAGGAGGGATGCCTGTGGGGACTCGGTGTGGTGCCCCGGGGAGCAGGGGCCGCGCTGTGCCAGGGAGGGGTTGGGCTGGGGTGGGAGGTAACAGTGCAGGGGATGGGGAGGGTACTTGGCACTTAATGAGCAGAGGATCTGTTGTGATGAGGGAGGCAGCACTGGGGGGCTTTTGGGCACCTGGTAGTCAGGGGAAGTAGGGGCACTTGCGGGGGGAGGGGAAGGGAAGAGTACCTGTCCGAGGCCTGTGTGGCAGAAGAGGCCCCTCTGGATAGGGTGAAGAGGTATGTTGGGGGGGGGGGGGCAGCTATTGGGCATGCTAGGGGCACTTGAAGGATAAGAGCTGGGGGTGTGCAAGGTCTTGCCTGTATTGTGCCTCCTGGTGTAGGGGCACTGAGGAGAGGATGGTGGGGCAGGAGCCCTGGTACATGTGCTCTCCAGCACCCCCTCATACAAGTGCAGAGGCAGCGTGGTGTGGGATCCTAGGGGCCAGATGGTACTCAGCACTTAGGAGCCTCACTCTTACTATAGGGGGTGGACATTCGACATAACAAGGACCGCAAGGTTCGCCGCAAAGAACCCAAGAGTCAAGACATCTATCTCCGCCTCCTGGTCAAGGTAAGCCCAGGCTTCCTCTTTCTTAGACAGCTTTCCTGTGTCCAATAGAGTGTTAGATGGGGGGAGTGGGGGCCTGTGTCTGGGGTAGTGGCAGTGGCACCTGTGTTCTTTCCCAGCTCTGGTAGGAGGATGGGATTTGGTATGGGGGAGGGGCAGCTGAGAGCAAGGACACCTGGCTTCTATTCCTGACCACTGTTGCCTCCCTGTGGGATGTGCTCAGCTTGGAGTAGGGTACCTTCTTCAGTGCAGAGCCCCACTGCTCAGGGTGTGGTAGAGTGTTCAGGTCCCTGTGTGATAGGGCCTGATGGTGCTCTCTTCTGCAGCTGTACCGCTTCCTGGCCCGCCGCACTAATGCCAGCTTCAACAAGGTTATCCTGAAACGCCTCTTCATGAGCCGCACCAACCGGCCTCCGCTCTCCCTGTCCCGCATGGTAAGTGGGGGTTCCTGCCTGTCTGGGGAGTTGAGTCCAGTCATGACACTTGGTGGCTGTGGCTCTGAAAGTGTGTGCTACTCTAAGCCCTTCCAGGCTATCCAAATCGTCTGGCACTTCTGCAAGTAGAGCAGCATCTCTCGAATCGTGCTTCTGTAACTGCTGTGGCCCTGTGCATGAGCAGTTGGCATGGCTGTCTTGTGCTGCTGGGGCTGCAGTTTGCCACAGCCCTGCAGCATTGGGGCTACTGCACCACTGGGCTTCTAATAGCCTGGGGTGAAACCCAGGCTGTTCAGCTGGTGCTGCCCTTGCAACAAGGTCTGCAGCTCAGGGCAGGGGTGTCTAGAACCTGGAAACCCAGAATTCACTCAGGCCACAGGTTGGTTGGTCCTTTTGGCTATGAGTCTAGGGAGAGGTAGTCCATATGCCTGATCCCTTGGCAAGCCCCACTAGAGTCCCTTTGCCCTTCATGTCCTCCAATGCAAGGGAGGTAATTAGTTGGTATAGCAGGTACTGACCATATTCTTCCTAGCACCTGTGCAGTTGGTTGCTGTCTGCAAAGTGTTGGATATTGCAGCTTCAGGAAGGCACGTACCAATTCGTCTCCTGCAGAACTGTCATCTTGGTCTGAAAGCAGAAGCCTTGGACTGTTGTTATTCTGTCCCACTGTCATTGATCTAGTGAGCACTCGGGTAGCTCACAGAGGATTTGGGTGTGATCCCCGTTCCTTAATAGGAATGCAGTTTGAACTCTTTATTTTCTAACATCAAAGCATGTGTTTTGACATGACCTGCAAAACTTAATTGTAGGAAAAATGGTTCAGCACTGATGATTTAGTCAGTCCTGCACAATTAATCGCTTTTCCTGGTCCCCTTAAATTGACGAATTAATCAGATTTCGCTGTACCAAAGCCCACACCTCCAGTGCCCCAGGGTAAAAAATCACAGAGAAAACTACTAGTGATAGGCGAGTGCAAAGACCTGATTGAAATGAATAGCTGTGTCCCAGCCCTGCAGGCACTCTTCACTCCCAGCCAATAGTCCCTCTTGCTTCTCCTCCAAAGCCAGACTCCTAGGTTCTATTCCCAGTGAAGCCTCTGGTTGCCCTTTGTACCTGTCGTGCAGTGCTATGGGTGAAATCCATTTTATAGGGAAGGTTTCCCTGGGACTCTGTACTGTGGGACCTGTGAGCAAGAGACTAAAGGAAGGGGGCCAGAAAGGGAGACAACCTTACCCCTTTTCTGACCTGTGCTGCCTCCTGCAGATCCGCAAGATGAAGCTCCCTGGGCGGGGGAACAAGACAGCTGTGGTAGTAGGGACAATCACTGATGACATACGCATCCAGGACATTCCCAAACTGAAGGTAAGGCCCAGCCTGTGCAGGTTAAAGCAGGAACCTGGGAGCCAGGACACCTGGGTTCTACCGGGGATTGGGAGGGGGTGGGACCCAGTGAGTTAGAGTAGAAAGCTAGGAGCCAGGGTGCTTGGGTTCTATCTCAGCTCCAGGGTGAGGGGGATCTTTTGGTTTGGAGCTAGGGGGTGGGAGCTGGGATGCTTCTGTCCTGTTCCCAGTACAGTCATTAGGAGAGAGTTCCAAGGCCAGTGCCACTGACCCAGTTCTTTCCTGGCAGGTGTGTGCCTTGCGGGTGACGCGGGGAGCCCGCAACCGCATCCTGAAGGCAGGGGGCCAGATCATGACCTTTGACCAGCTGGCCATGACCACGCCCAAGGGTCAGGGTACCGTCCTGCTTTCTGGTGAGCGCTGCTTCAGCCCCTATGCCAGCGGTTCCCAACCTTGCGGTCATGACCCCATTTGGGGTTGCAACGATAAAAAATAGGGTCACAAAGACACTCAACAGTGACTGGTTATACGGGGATCTGGGTTTTCCATTTACTGGGGGCGGGAAATATAGATTTTCCCCCATAAAGGAGGAAAAAAGTAGGAAATGGTGGGTTCCCCTTGCAGGCTTGCAGAGTTCCAGTCTGCTTGGGGCTGTGGGGAGCAGGAGTGGGCATCAAATGCATGTGAGCACGCACACTTACACATGGCAACCAAGTAGCCTGGACTGCAGCTCCATGTAAATCTTGGGCAAGATGGACTGGGAGTGGTGCCCAGCTGGGCTGGTGCATGGGGCTGGGGCAGGAATGGAGCAGGATAGATCCATAGGCAGCTCATCCAGGAGGAGGGCTGGCTCCCTGTTGCTGCACACTCCCAGGGAGGGAGGGAGGCATGGGGGGGCATGCCCCTGCGTGCGTGCGCCCCCCCCCCCCCCCCCCCCCCCCGACTTGTGCATGGGGCGGTTGTGGGCTCAGGCGGGACCCAGTGTGGGAAGGCTGGGAGGTTCAGTGCCACTGCTGGGAGCTCCACACCACCATGGCAAGGTGGTGGGCGACACAGCTTCATGCTGCTGCTGCTGCTGTTGGGTGGGCAGGGGGCACCTCACTCTAGTTGGTGTGGCCGGCACAGGGCTCCCAGTGGTGGCACTGAGTCTCCCCAACCTACTGCGTTGCATCCTGCCTGCTGGGCTGCAGAGGCCTTGGGGGGCAGTGGGGGAGGGGAGTAGGGTGGGGAGCCCCAAGCCTACATCTGACCCCCACCATGGCCATGCTGCCTGTTTCAGTTTGGGGGGGTTGGCTGGCTCTGTGCTCCACCCCTGTGGTAGCTGGGGCTCATACACTACTGGGGGGGCAGGGGGCTGCAGGCCCTCTCCCATGTCCCATAGCCCTGGCAGCTAGGGGAGGAGCGGCAACGGGATGTGGGTTGCAAGTGAGGGGCACCAGCAGGGCTGGGTGTCGGAGGTCTGGGGGTGGGGAGCAAGGGACCGTGCTGAGGACACGGGGGTCATGCTGAGGAAAAGGTTGGGAAGCACTGTCCTGTGCTGTGGCCCCCTCTGGCAAGGGTTCACATGCTGAACCAATTCCACACACAGGCTAGGTGCACTGTGCTGCAGGGAGAGGGGTGGGGGGGGTGCGTAAGGGTGCACCTGGCAAGGAGGCTCTCTGTGAGCAGCCCTGCTGTGAAAGCAGCTGCATCTGAGCACTGGGTCAAGGTTCACTTGCATCCCATGTGCCCAGCCTGTTGAGTGCTTGGGAAGTCACACTGGCATTCCTGAGGCCCATTGTCTTCTGTTACTTAGCCTGTGGGGTGGGGAGTGGCACCTTCTCAGAATGCTGCGTGAGGTCCATGCCCCAGAGCAGCAGTTGGTAGGGCAGATGTTCATGGTGCGTCTTTCCCCTCCCCAGGTCCCAGGAAGGGACGTGAGGTGTATCGGCACTTTGGCAAGGCACCTGGCACTCCCCACAGTCACACCAAGTGAGTACCCCTCATCCCAGGCAGTGCAGGGCAGTTACACTGATCTCCCCCAGTGCTGTGAAACTGCTGCTGCAGTGGGACTAACATTCCTAGGGGAAAAGGATCCAGTGGAGGCAGGGAAGCAGGACACCTGTATTCTCTCCCATCTCGTGGGGAGGAGTGAGTCTGTTGGGTTAGAGTTGGGCAGCTGGGAGCTAGGGTGCCCAAGTTCTAGCCCAGCTCTGAGAGGGAATGGGGTCTGGAGGTTTGAAGCAGAGTATGGGAGCCTGAACTCCTGAATCCTATCCTAGCTCTGGAAGGAGGAGAAGGATTCTGGGAGTTGGGAACCAGGATGCCTGGGGTCCATTGGGGTGGGGTGGTGGGGGATCTGGTCAGGGGTGTGGCAGAGTTACTTAGGGCTCCTGCTATTAACCCCTTTCCTCCTTAGGCCCTACATACGGTCCAAGGGGCGGAAGTTTGAGCGTGCCCGGGGTCGCCGTGCCAGCAGAGGTTACAAGAACTGAGCCAGTGTCATCCTTCGTGTATAATAAATGCCGTGGGACTCCATGTAGCCACCTCTGCCCTGTCCTGTCTGGGTTGGGGGTTGTATTCCCGCCCCCAGGAACTGGCTGCAGCACAGGGCTCAACCCCTGCTCCTCCTTGTCTAGCCCAAGGTGGTGGTCTTCCCACCCCACTAGATTTCCAAATGTATCCCTGTGCATGAGGTGCTGGCTCCTCCCAGGGCCTATGGTGGGTACTGCAGAGTGAATCCTGATGGGGGAGAAACCTTCAGTACATGAGACTGGTGTGCCCCAGCAGCACCCCCTGCTGGTGCAGGAAGTGAGAAACAGCCCCTTTTGGCACCTTGACTTTAAATTGCCTCAGCAGCAGCTGTCCAAAGGGGTGGACAGATGGGAGTTCCTCTCCTGGCCTGTTTTCTGTAGTGTCTGTGCCCTCCTTTACTAGGGTCCTGTGCTGGGTTTTAAATGAGAGATGTAGGGCCCTCTCCTACAAGTGGCTGAATACAGCTTTCTACCACATTATGGCCTCTCTCCCCGACAGTTGATGGCATAGCAGTGATAGGGGTGGTGAAGTCTACTGCCTGTCTCTGACTCAAGAGCGGGGGGTGTCATATACTCTGCACCTCCACCATGGCATGAGTGATGTAGAAACTGGAATGTAACCTAGGCAACAAGGCAGAGAGCACAGGAGTCCTGGCTTCTGGTTTCCCCCTTGCTCCTTCCTGAATTGGGAGAGTTCAGGTATTTTGAGATCCTGTCTAGAAGGGGAAAGTGTAAATAACAGGATGCTGGGATTTTACTTCAGCTCTGGGAGGGGTATCAGAGTAGGGGTGTCTGGTCTTCTGGGTTCTCTGACAGAATTTGGCTTCAGTCCTCCTGCCTGTGTGCCTTGATTTCAAGATGTAGGGGAAACCGTCTGGAGACACCCCCTCCACTTGTACCCCTAAATGCCTTCTGCATGGTCTAGGACCCCAACAACCTTTCCC
>NW_005842208.1:394909-399367 GCF_000455745.1 Alligator sinensis | reverse complement strand
CCCTACTTATGTAGAGGAGTGGCCTGGATGTAGTGTCAGGGCTGCTATGGGGCTGTGCCCCTCTCTCACCCCAGCCTTACAGGAGAATTGCAAATCCACCTCAGCAGGGTGTGGAGCATCCTATCCTCCACTTGGCCATCCCCATGATGTTGTACAACAGGACCCAAGCCCACCCCAACTGTGTCCCTGTACCCCACATGGCCAGATGGTATACAGCAGGGGTGTCAAACAGGCCAGATGTGGCCTGTGAAGCCATACAATGCAGTTGCTGGTGCAGCCCACAGTGCAGTGTCCAGGGTTTCCATTGGCTATGCTGCTTGCTGGAGCTGGGTCCTTGGCTGTGCTGCCCATGCCTCAGTGGGTGGTGCAGCCTCAGATGTAACCCCAGTGAGTAGTGCACGTGGGGCAGATCAGGACCCTGCTCCAGTGAGCTGCAGAAGTAATGTAGCCCAGGACCAGCTCCAGTGGGGCAGCCTACTGGGGCCGGGTCTTAGACTGTACCGCCAGCTGCACCCAGCATCTGGACTGGCTCAGGTGGGTACCATCTGCACTGCATCAGGCATGGGAGGGGAGGGGGCTATGGACTGGTCCCATGCCACTCATCTGAGTTTTACACCCCTGCTGTGTAGAGCCTGGAACTGCAGACCCTGCTTGTCTGGGCTGCCCATATGTTGGTGCCCTGCCCCTGGAGGCTTGTAGTGCTCCAGGGCAGGGGCACTGGAATAGGACAGGGCTGCAGCAGAAGCTCCTGTACCTGGCACGCATGGCTAGAGTGCAGCCTTGCAGCATACATTGATAGAACCAGTAGCCAGCAGGGTTGCTGGCATCTGGATGCCCAGCCTGTGGCACAATCCAGCCCCACTAAGGGTGCACCCACCATGCCTCAAGGGTCTCTATATAGCTTTGGCTGCCCCATGCCAGCACCTGTGGGTGTTGGGCCCGGTCTCTGCCTCGTTTTCCCCACCTGAAACCTGCCCAACCCAGGGCCCCCAGGGATGGGGCAGTGCCCCAGCTGAGACTCCCATGGGCCCAAGTGGCTCTGTCCCGTTCCCCACGGGACCTCCCCCGGCTGGCACAGGCGAGTCCTCGGGCCTACACCTCTTTGAAGGGCCACGGTCCCTGAACATGCCTCCGTGGGCAGCAGCAGCAGCTTCCACGCCCCAGGGCAGGGCTCTGCCCCAGTGCGGGTCAGTCAGAGCTTGGCATTCGGGAATGAAGGGGTTACCGTGGGGTTGCACCGTTGTACCAAGCGCGGGGGGGGGGGGCGCTCTGGACTGAACCATCACTGTCAGGCCCCCTTGAGCCACCCCACGAGCTAGGCCCGCAGCCTCACTCCGTCCAAGATGGCTGGTGACCCCAGCGTGACTCTCCAGCCTCAGGCAAGCAAGGCGGGGCTTGTGCCAGGGGTAAGGATGGCGGCCAAAGGCAGGTGTGGTGAAGGAGGGTGAAGCTATAAAAGATGGCTTCCGCCAGGACTCTAAGATAGAGGGCAGGGAGGAACGCTATGAGCAGGGGCAGCAGGGAGTGTCCAAAACAGGGAGGTTGGGGTAGGACAGCAGGGCAGAAGGGACAGAGGTGAGGAGCTGGGGGATGGTCCCCACCTTCCACAGCTGTGCACATTTTCACATGCTTGTGCATGCCCATGCTTATTCACGTTCATGGATCCTGGTGCATGTCATCTGGGGTTCTCAGCGTTGCCATTGCTGTCGTCCTCGTCTGGTGTTACGGATGTGCTGTCAGTGTTGTTGAAGTATCAGGAACTGGGGTGCTGGTAAAGTCACAGCCAGGAGATCTCAATACTAATCTTGTCTTAAGGAACCACCACAGGCTCAGTTTGGTTGCAAAGATTCGCCCAGGTTTCTTGTCTATAAGCACAACCCTAACATGTTTTGGCCTAACGAGTACATCAGACCAGGAGCTAGGGCATTTGTACCTGTGACAAAGTGGTTGGCACAACACCAGCCAGGCTCCCCCAGGCCACTACAAAATTCCCCTGCTTTCCGATTCTCTTTTTATACGATGATCAAAACAAATTATGTATTGCATTCCATCTGTATCCTTGTGAAATGGGCTTGAGGCTGAAGTTAGTTGCTTATTCCCAGTTCCTTATCCCCGGTTCATTTTTCAAAACTAATTTAGACCCATATACTTATCACAGTGGCAGGGGTCGTGTCAGTTGGCATCCTGGCATAGCCGAACCACACTTTGGACCTGGCTAGTCTCTGGTCAGATGCATCCGGTGGAGTTTCCTAGTGGTGCAGAGGTATTCTGATGGGTGGCCCAAGCAGAATTTCTAGTCATAATCCCAGCCCAAAAGCCAGTTCCTTATTCAAGCCATTATACATAGTATAGTGGGCATGGGGGCTGTTAGTTGGCAGCCTGGCACGGCTAAACCGTGCTTTGGGCCTGGTAGGACTGTGGTGCGGGTTCTTTGGGACAGTCCCCCAGTGGCATTGATAGGAAGTTTGGGGTGGCCCAAGAAGTATTTTACCCCATAATCCCATCCTAATCTGACCTTCATTTAGGGCTCTGTACTTTATGTGGGATATTATTTTACATATTATTTAGTACATATAGATAGCTAATGAAATTCTCTCTCTTTAGGATGTGTAATTCATTAATAACAAGCTTTTATTGGGTCTAGATTAGCTTTGAAAAGTGAACCTGGAATAAGGAACAAGGAACTGGGAATAAATAACCAACTTCAGCCTCATCAAATCGGCTTGTTTCATATCCTGACCTGGGTGTTTCCATTCGAGCCTTATCCTAGTACTGGACTATCCTACTTTGTACTGTCATCTCTCCTTCCCACCTCTTGGCAAGAGTGCTCATCTGGCCCGCATGCTAAATTTTGTTTGTGAGGAGTTCTTGCACAGGTTAGGTTTGCTGGTGAGGCCTACTCTGACAAGTGCTTTAACAAAGCCTTTGCGTGAGCAGCATATATTGATCAATATTCCAGGAAGGTCTACAGTGTATGTTCTTGCATGCCCCTGCACTTATGTATGTTGAGGTACATTCGTGCACACCCATATACACTCACACGTGTGGACACCTTCCCACATGTACCAGCATCCCCATGCACAGCATGCATGTATCGAAATGGGCACCCCTGCGCACTCATGCACAGGCACATACTCTCACTCCTACGCACACTTTCTGTGTCAAAGCATACTATATTCTTGCATACCCATCAACTGTCTCACGTAGCTCTGCACATTTGTGTGCAAACACACACACACACGTTGGTGCATGCTTGTGTATACTCATGCACATCACTGCACACTTCTGCCTGCACACACCTCTGTGGATTGCAGGCTCGTGTATGCACATGCACACTTTTGCACTCACCTGCATGGTTGGTCACACACACACATTCACTTGGTGCACTGTGAAATTAATCATAAAGAACTCTTATGGGCAGGGGAGGGAGGATGGCAAAGCTCCACTTGGCTGAGGGAGGCTGCCAATGAGCCCTGGTGCTAGCGGGACAAAACCCTGAGGATGCTCACAGGAGAGTATTCGGGAATGGCTCCACAGCTGCAGACTGGTGCACAGAGCCCATGCCTGCCAGTCTGAACTCCTGCCTGTGGAGCCTGGACTCCGCTGCTCCAAGAGGAGTCATGCATGAGCACCCATCTGTAGAGGACCCAGGTACCCTCTGTGTTTCTCTGGGGCTAGGAGAGTGCTAGTTCTGCAGAGAGGCTACCCTGTCTTGGCAGGGGCCTTTCTGGTTGGAAGCAAGTGGCTCTGTTTGGCAGGTTTGGACAGGACTCAATGAGTCAGACCTACCCGGCTCCCCACAGTAAGAAAGCCATCAGTATCTTGCATTTTCTTTGGAATCAAAGCCAAGTCGGTGGGATATAACCAGTGCTACCACCAGGACGCTGGTGGTGCCCAGTGCAACAGAGCACCAATCCTTGGGACTCTGGGTCTGGAATCCTGGTGTTTTTGTGGCATGGGTAGCACCTGGGGAATCCTTTTGGTGCTCTCTTCCTCTGTCAACCTCTTGGTCTGGATTCCTCATGCACTCCTAGCAGCTGAGATCAATATTTGGCCCTGAACACACTGCAAACTGAAGTGACTTCAGATTCATTCCTAGAGAGGTAAGATCAGGGTCCAGCCTTGATGCCACTGCAGTCGGGGATGATTCCAGATTCAGTTCTGAAAGCTGAAATCAGAATCTGGCCCCAACCCCACTGTAATGGGGAGCGACTTCAGATTGATTGTGGGGCAGCTAAGATCAGAAACTGGTCCTGACCTCGTTGCAATTGTAGGCAACTCAGGATTGACTCTAGGGAGCTATTGCCAAGACTGGGCTCTGACCCCACTGGGGGTGTCTACATGTGCTATTAATTCTCTGTAAGTTTACGGCACAGTAAAAGACTGTGCAGTAAGCTTTCCTTGGTAGCATGTCTACATGTGCGCCAGTCAGAAGTAAATTTGCTTTCAATGGAAGCG
>NW_005842208.1:394439-394878 GCF_000455745.1 Alligator sinensis | reverse complement strand
ACTACTCCTTCCCTGCTCTGCCCCAAGAAGCCAGGGGGAGCTCTAGGCTCCCCTGGTGCCAGCCCTGGGCTGGCAGGGGGCACAGGGTGAGGCCTGGGCTGGGGGTAGGGGTGCAGTTGGCTCCCAGCCCCGCATGCCTACCCTGGGCAGATGCCTCCTGCCTAGCCTCTGCTCCCAGATTAGAGCAGGCGCTGGGACACCATCCCCTGCCCCTGCCCTGGGCAGCTGCCTGCTGTCCAGCCCCTGCTCCAATGCCCCAATAGGAGCAGGAACTTGTGCGGGCCGTCTCCAGATCCCATCCTTGTCGCCATGTGCGGGCGGCGGGGAGCGATCCGGGCCCTTTTTTGCGCCGCACGGGCTGTGGCCAGCAGCCCGGGCTCGCTGGGTCGGAGAGAACAGGCGACACGCTGGAATTAGGCACGGACGCATAATGGTTGAT
>NW_005842208.1:382660-394414 GCF_000455745.1 Alligator sinensis | reverse complement strand
ATCACTCCCACGGAGTTGTCGAGGCTCCGTGGATCCTTTTGCGCGCAGGGAGAGGGATACGTCGAGGATTGCGAACGGCAACAGGGAGAGGCTGGAGGCTGATCAGACCCCTGTTGCCTGCTTGAAATGCGCTGGGTCCAATAGGCT
This sequence comes from Alligator sinensis, assembly GCF_000455745.1. Taxonomy (NCBI): domain Eukaryota; kingdom Metazoa; phylum Chordata; order Crocodylia; family Alligatoridae; genus Alligator; species Alligator sinensis. Next base: position 394,267 of record NW_005842208.1, on the reverse strand, counting down.
CTGCAGCGCTTAGAGATCTTCACACTGCGTGAAGTCTCCTCCTCCTGGTGTTCGTGGAGTCCTCCCTTGCGGGGGTTCTCCTCGGAGGTCTCCAAGTTCTCCAACTTGGGCGGAAACCACTCAAGCTTTTTATACGGCTAGCAAGTCAATCACTAGCCGCCACGTGTGAATAATTTAACTCAATCCAATAATGGGGCTCGAATTATCATACAAATGGCAGGAACTCTTTGCACCAAGCATTTCTGTGCTGCAACAAGAAATGCACCCTGCAAAGAAAGCTACAATTTGGCGGGAAAATAATTCAGTGGTGCCAAAGCACAGACAAAACAAAAATCACACCCTTTGGGTTGTGACAGAACTGAGTAGCAGGCAGCTGCCCGGGCAGGCGATGGTGTCCCAGCCCCTGATTCTATCTCAAAGCAGAGACTGGAAAGCAGGCAGCTGCCCAGGGGAGGGAACAGTTCCCTCTCCTCCTGCTGCCTGGGCTGACTGGGAACAATTTGTTCCCAGTCAACTGTCTATATGTGCACTACTGCACAGTAGCTACTGCATTGTAAATCTACTACCTGTAGTAGCCAACCACGCAGTAGACTAATTTACTGCGCAGTAAATGCTGCACATGCGTAGACAGTGATGCTTTTCTTTGCAATAGATTAGACTACTGCGCAGTAGATTAGCCTACTGCACAGTAAAGAATCTCATGTAGATGCACCCACTGTAATCTAAAGCAACTCCAGATTGACCCCCTAGGATCTGTGACCAGGATTGGACTCTGCCCTATGCCTGGGAGGCTTGGCAATGAACCAGGCTAGGCACAGCAGGTGCTCCCAGGTGGTGCTGGGGTGTGGTTCTTGCACAAGCGGGCTCTGCCTGTTCTCCCTGTATTCCTCCTGGAATTGGCTGAGCCAAGTCCAACTCCAGCTCTAGCTCCCACGCCTGGTGGCTCCCAGCCTTGGGCCCCACCCCACCTCATACCCTGGGGAAGCCCCGTTCCAGCGTCTCCCAGCCACACGGTGCTGCGTGTCTCTGCTTTGGGCTCTGAGGAAGGCAGTATCCCCCAGGCAGCAGGACCACAGACTGGGGCTCACTGGGGTCTGCTTACTACAGTCTGCAGGCACCAGGCTGCAGAAGGGAGCTCCCTTGGCATTGCTGCAGGCGCTGGCACCTCTCCTCCTCCAGGCACAGCACAGCACTGGCAACGCTCCACACTCCCATTCCTACTGTCCCTCCAGGAGGTAGGACCAGACAGGCACTGAGGGGAAGTGGAGGGGTCTTGGGGAGGGGAAGGGGGGGCATGCACAGATGGCTGGAGGGACAGATGGGCTGGCAGACAGGTGGAGGGGTGGGGTTGTGGGGATGGGGTGAAGGACAAATGGAAGGCTGTGAAGGGATGGGCAGAGGGACAGGTGGATATGTAGAGGGGATGCAAGGGATGGATGAAAGGGTGGATAGAAGTTTTGTGGGGATAGATGATGGACAGAGGGATGTGGGGGATGGACAGAAAGATATTGGAAGGATGAATGGATGGAGAGAGGGAGTTTGGGGGTGGATAGAAGCATGGATGAATAAAGAAGTGTATGGGATGGATGGAGAGGGAGATGCAGAGGGATTGATAAAGGAATGAATGGAGGGTGCAGGAGGTGGATGGATATATGGACAGGCCACAGGTGGATAAATAAAGGGATAAAAGCTGGAGTGGTGTGAGAGAGAGCTGTAGTGGCAGGGTGTATACAGAGTGTGAACTGGCATGGCCAGGGCTAGGCAGCCCCCCTGGGCTCTGTTCAGATGCTGATCCTTTCCAGCCATTGACTGAGGCAGATCACTGAGCTCTTGGACCTCAGTTTCCCCATCTTGAAAATGAGAGTTCTTGTCTTTGTCTGAATGAGGCTTTCTCCTGGGCAGGGACTGTCTCGCACAGTTTAGAAAGTGCTTAGGACAGCAGTTCCCAAACTGTGGGTCCCAGCCCCAAATGGCGTTGCAACATCAGCAGATGGAGTTGTGGGGGCTGTGGGTTAAGAGTGAGGGGCCATGCTGAGGAAAAGTTTGGGAAGCACTGGCATAGGATAACAGCCCCAATTTTAGTTACTCTAGGCTGGAGCAGGGCAGAGTGACAGCACTGTGACCTTGTTCAGGACTTTTAATTGCTAGTGTGACACAAGCAATGCTAATTAAAATGATTGTAAGAGAACAAAAGAGCCCAGGTGTCCTAAGTTCCCTGGAGATCACCCTATCTGTGCTCTGTGGGCGCTGGGGATACACTTTGCCAAGGCCCGTGGGAGATGGTGCATTAGACAACAGTGCTGGTTTGTTTGAGCTGACAACGCTGCAGGAGCTAGTGTTACAAAAAAGGTAGTTTCACAGCAGAGAGGCAGGCTCTTGTTTCTTTTTCCAAAGCAAGACATTTCTGTGGCTACGCAGCCTAGGCCATTAGCTTTAAGTGGCTTGTGCATTAACTTGTACGTGCCTGTTGTTAGGAGAGAAAATGTTAATGGGTGCCATGAATCAAGAGACTAGGTTGAAGGCAACAAGTATGATGATTGGCCTGCAGTCAGGATAGCTAGAGGGAGCAATTAAATTTCTTCTTGGGAGTGAGAGTTGGCTTGTGGAAAATGCTGCCCAAGGGAGCTGGCAGTCTGGAGGGGGAGCAGCTTGCACAGCACAGAAGTGGGGGCAGGTCAGGAACAGCATGTGTGATAGAGGTTGTTGGAAAGCATGAAAAACCTGCTAGCAGAGAGCAAGGGAAATGGGCTCCAGCAGAGACAGGGCTCCCTAGAGAGTACAGCCTGCTAGAGAGGCAGGGGGGATTGTGTAGCAGGAGCACTCCCGGTTGTGACTGTGGTGCTCAGGAAAATGAGCTGGTCTCCCTATTTGAGAGAATAAGCAAGACAGCATCAAGAAAATAACCAGCCATGCCTACTGCTGGAGGGATGCAGCCTGAGCATTAGGCAAATGACTGCCTGTGCTGCTCTGAAGGCCATATCCCAACCCCCATCCTGGCCTGTTCCTTGGTCACCTCCTACTTAGGCATTGGCTCTGCCAGTCTCAGAGCATCATCATGGTGCCTCTGTGAGATGAGGCAGTGGAACTGCCCTTGCCCAGCAGATAGTGAAACTGAGGCACAGCTAGGGTGACCACCTTTTCACAATAGTAAAGTGCGACACATGCCCCCTCGCTGTTCCTTAGACAAGCCGCCTGTGGCTCCATCCCACTCCCTGGCCAGGTCCCATGGCTATGCATTTCTGCCTGGGCCCCATTCACCACCCTGCCTGGGCAGCACCCACAGCCCCAGCTGCCAACCCTGACCCACTCCCTCACTCACCATGACCACCTCATTCTGCTCCCCCCCTGGGGGAGCTGCTCTCCACCACTGCCTGGCTGTATTGCTGGCCACATGCATGTGTGTGCATACGCACATGCACATGGCACCCCCTGTGTACTGCTCCCCCCAGCCCCAAGCAGCCCCTTGCAGGCTGGAAACCAGTAGTTTCCCATGATTTTTCTCATGGCAAACAGAAAACCTAGATCCCTGCACATGACACTGGGACAATAGTTGACTGTATCGAGGGGAAACCAGGAGTTATCCAGCCCAGGACCAGGACTTGATGTTTACATTTTGGGACTGTCCCACCCAATTAGGGATGGGTGGTCACCCTAGGCATGTCCTCTAATGTCTGAGGACCCTGTGTGTGTCATAGAGGGAACAGGACACACACGAATTGTCACCATCTTTGAGGTGTAGCTGCTGGTGGCCTCTGAAGCCTTTAGTATCTCCCCACATTGGAAACCAGCACCTCAAGCCAGATGCCCATTGGGTGATTTGAGTGAGATGCTATGGCTGGCAACACAAGCAGTTGGTGGCAGAGGGCTCTATGTTGCTCTCAGCTGCTAGATTCATGAAATGGTCCCTTCTTTTCCCAGGCCTCTTCATGAGCCTTCCCCTTTTGCCATCATGGTTAAGGCAGGCTCCTGCAGGCACCAGCCTCCTTCACCACACAGCCCTAGTCCAGCAGCTGGACTGCTTGCTCCTGTGAACTGAATGTGGCAGGGCTGTTGGAGGAGGGAGGAAAGGGAATAGTATGCAATCCTGAAATTCAAGGCCATATCATAAAGTGGGGAGGCTGAATGGATGTCGCACAGGCAAGGAGAAACCAAAACATATGTACTGGCAATAGCTGGTTCTGGATCAGTGCCCTGTTATGCTGGGTGCTATACAAACACAGAACTAAAATGCAAGGAAAGAAGAGAGGGAGAGGGAAAAAGAAAGAGACAACTCAGGATGTACAATTGGGACAAGTGGTAAAGGGAGTCAATGGTGTTTACTGTTTGCTTTGAGCTGACTCAAACTCCCAGTGTACACTAGGGAAAATGTGCTCATTGTTAAAAATTCCACAGCTTTCCTCCTTCAGCTGAAAGGCAGACAAAGGCCCTCAGATCCCTAGGTCTGAGGGCACCACTAAGGCTTCCTACAAAACAATTTAAAAAATGTAATGTGAAAAAATGCAATTTAGGAAATGTAATTAAAAATGTGATGTAGAGGGTTTTAAAAAAAATCACAAAAATCTCTTTTTGTGTCCCCTGTAATGAGGCAGATAGGCTTTAACATGGCTGCCGCATGGCTGATGGCACATCTGGCATCTCTGGGAGTGTGTCCTCCCCTGGTGTAGCATTTCTGGGCTTCTCCCCTAACCAGGAACCCCCTGCTCAAGCCCTGTTGTTGGGCCAGGATCAAAGCCACAGCACCCTGCAGACCAGCCTGCTAGTTTGACTGGGCTTGGCACCTGTGGCTCTTCCCTTCAGAGCCTTCCTAAGCAGAAATGAAGGTGATGCAAGGGATTTAGGGATGACTACGAGTTGCCAGAGGACTGCAGCCCTGAACAAGGCAAATACTCCCCTAGGGTGCATCAGGTGATGCATTTCCAGGCATGAGTAGGTGTGCCACCCTGCTAAGCCTGGATGAGACTTGGCTCTGGAATGTGGGGTACTGTTTGAGACACTTCATAGATTGTAAGGCCGGAAGGACATCGGAAGATCATTGGGTCCAGCCCCCTGCACCAAGCAGGAAAGATAACTGGGGGTCCGGTGACACCAGCAATGTGACTGTCTAGTCTCCTCTTGAAGATTTTAACTTGACGTTAAAGAAAGAGGACCTCCCACAGCATGTGCCATGAGTCACTGACTGGGTTAAAATATGCAGCTTTCCTTCAGTGAGGATTAGCAGAAAAAGCAATTCAGTTTTTTTATAAGGAGCAAGGGCTGGAAGTTGTAGAAGCTGCCGTCCAAGGGGCTTGTGGGCTCAATGTTGGGAGGGAGCGCTGATTGCACAATGTGGAGGTGAGGGGATGGTTTAGGAAGCAGTGGGGGTGAGTGAGATGGTGTGACCAGGGAACATGGAGCACTTGCTCGCTGACACTGGGCTGCATGAGTTGGTAGCATTGGCATGGAGGGAGCGACTTGAAGGGAGTGCCACAGGATGGTGCCAGCACCAGAGCATGTAGCATCTGAGGATTCATTTGGGTCAGGTTCCTGCCCAAGGAAGCTCCCAGGTAGTCATGTGTTATGTAGTTGGTGGCTTCCTAACAGCAGAGGGTGGCTTGTCGTTTCCCAGTGAGCCTTGGCCCACCACTCCTATATAACAAATAGGCCTGTGAGGGTCCAGGCTGGTCCAGCCTCTCTGCAGGAGAAGTGGACTGTGACTGGTGTGAATTGGTGCTCAATTGAGCTGTAAAGGGTACTGTGTGACATGGAGCCTGTCTCTGTGGGAAGGGGCTGGAGCCACTGGTTCAGGAGGCCCTGCCAGACCTGTGTTCAAAGGGGAAAGGATCTGTCCAGACAGAGAAAGATCCATCTTTCTGTGGGGTTTCCTCCACCACAGCCCCAGGGGTCTGTGTACCCCTACATTTTCCTTCACATGTTCTCAGTGCTCCACACTAGAGGGCTGGCCTTTAATTACAGCCCACAACTCTTGCCCTGCTGCAGGTGAACTCACCTGGTGCCTCTGCTTCCCCATGTGTACATGCACTCTGGGGATGCAGTGAAGATGTGCTCTTCCCCAGCTGGGCCAGCCCAGCAAGCAGAGTATGTGTTGTCAGGGGAAACCTCCTAGACAGGTGGGGTGGAGCAGGCACTCAGTTTGCAGGAGAGGGAGGGAGCAGCTGAGGCTCCTGAAGACAGCTGGAGCCACAACCTTCTGTCTGTTGCAGAGGTGCGTGCATGTGTATTTGTGTGCATGTGTGCGCATGTGTATGTGAAGCCAAGAGCTTTCCCTGGTATCTGATATCAGGTGTGGGTGTCGCTGTGCGTGTGTGTGGGGGGAGGTGATTGACTGAAATATGCCTGTGTATATGTGTGAGTCAGAGACAAGTAGGGAGAAGAGGGGGCAGGGGCAGGACTTTCCCTATAGAATCACTTCTGGGTTAGGGGCCCTGCAGGAGGAGGCATGGATTGTAAGCAAAGCCTGTCTCTAGTCTGATTCCTTCTGGCATGAGGGGACAAGATCTCATCTGCTCTGCCTCACCACATCTGATTGATAGAAATACCTGATTCCAGCCAGAATCAATTGGGAACCCCCACCTCCCATGGACTCTGCTGCCCAGACAGTGTCCATAGGGTGTTATAGATGGCTGTGAAGCCATCTTGCAGGTGCCCATGGGGCTCAGACCCTCCACAGCCCCTGGTGCTTGCTGGGGCCTTGTTCCCATCCTGGAGTCCTGCTGTGCATCAGTTTCCCCAGCTGCAAAATGGGAAGAGGGGTCTTTTCTTTAACTACATATATAGTGACCTCTTCAAGGGGGTATGTGTGCATGCAGTGCAGAAGGGTCCCAGTCCTGATGGCTCTGGGTCTGTGCAGCAACCAGAACCCAGGATCAGGACACCATCATGCCAGGCACTGCCTAGGGCCAAGGTCACCAGGATCACAGTGCCATTGTGCCAAGAGTTTTCACACACCCAGGGAGAATACTGAGAATAAACTTTGCCCTCAAAAGATTCCAAGGTACAGGGCTAAACAGTATTACAGGCATGGCATGGTGCCATTAGTTCCCCAAGGGCAGTGGCACACCTCGGGGCAGAACTCAGACATCCTGGTACCCAATCCACCCCTGATGAGCTCTTGTGACAAACCTCCCATAAGTCACTCTGCTCCCTTTGCCCACTCTCCTCAGGGGAATGCCACATGACAAGCCTCTGTGGCCTGCTTTTGGGCCAGGGTCCAACTGGAGCTTTGGGCCTTTGTTTAAACCTGGAGAGGTAGGATTTAAGAGCTACCCCCATGGCCCCTGGGCAGCCTGGCTGAGTAGTACTGCTGTGGCAGAGTGCAAGGAGCTCAGGCTGGTAATCTGGGGGGCTCTGGTTGCCCTGGGCTGGCAAGCATCATAGTTTCCTGAGGTGCTAGCATCTGGGACTTCCTGGCAAGGAGCCAGGATGCCAGGACGAGTCAGACAAGCACAGCAAGTCTGGATAAGTGCATCTGGGGGCAGGACGCTGCATACTGCAGTCAGTCATGTGCCCGTGATCCAGTCTAAGTCTACAAGATGATGTGGGGTGGGGTTGTGTGAGAGAAGCTGAAGGGCTCCAGGAAGCAGAGGTGAGGATGGAGAACTGGGTAGGGCTGACCCGTCCTCATGGGAGGTATGGAGTGCACATGTACATGCCCGACACACAGATCAGTTGTGATTTGGGCGAGAGACAGCACACACAAACACACACACACACACACCCCGCCCCAACAGGCAGCAACACTGGTCTTGTATTTACACACACGCGCGCACACAGCCCCTGTCTGTCTGTCAGTACTGGATCAAGGTTCCCAGAGGTGCTGTGGCTTGGTGCCATGTCCTTAGTGTGGCATCTTCTACAGTGCCAGGATGTTCAAGGAGTACTTCCAGTACAAGGGCATCAGTTTCCCCGAGTTCATCTACTCTCCATGCGCCCTGCAGACAGTGGAGAACAACTTCCAGGTGCTGGACGATGATGTCTTCAACGTCACTTATCAGAAGTCAGGTACAATCCCTGCACCCCATCCTGCTGCTCAGGGAGAAGGGCCCCTAGACCACTCCCACCTCCCCAGTCAGGTTGCCTGAGTTCTCTCCAGCTCTGGGAGAGGAATGGGGACTGGTGGACTGGAATAGGGGGGTTGGAAGCCAGGACACCTGGGTTCATTAACTCTATGCCCATTAGTGTTCTGAAATCGGGTGGGGTCAGGGAAGGCATATAGATGTGTGAGGAGGTTGGGATGATCATAGCAATAGTTGCCATAGTGATGGCTGCCACCCTAGGGACAGTGTGGATGCTGGAGATCCTAAGCCTTATCCAGAGCAATGGGGACCCCAGCTGGTGCCAAACTGTGCCCAACTGGGATCGTGCCCCCTGGTACGAGACTGTGCTGGGCCTACGGAGGGCCCGCAGAAACCACTCGCCACGCCTCATCAGCTCCCACTTGCCGATCCAGCTCTTCGCCAAGTCCTTCTTCAAGTCCAAAGCCAAGGTACGGCAGGAATTGGAACCCCATGGACGCTCTCCCAGAATGCCCTACAGTGGGAGTCCCTGTCATGTCCCCTTTCCCTCCACAGGTCATCTACACGATAAGGAACCCCAAGGATGTACTGGTCTCCCTATACCACTTTGCCCAGATGTTCCACCCCTTTAAGGACCCTGGGTCCCTGGACCAGTTCTTGGAGGAGTTCCTCAAAGGGGATGGTGAGTGCTGGGGGATGGCAGGGGAGGCCCACTGACCCGGCCCACCCTGTGACTCCTGCTTTCCACCCTCTAGTGCCGTTTGGATCCTGGTTTGACCACGTACGGGGCTGGATGGGGCTGCAGGGCCATGAGAACTTTTTCTACATCACCTATGAGGAGCTGTTGCAGGTGCAAGTTGGGGGGATATCCTGGGGGGCTGGAGGGGAAGTTCCCAGGGAGAGGACTGGAACCCTAGTGGGGAGAAATTGGGGGAGCCCAGGGTGTGGGAGAGGGTCACAGTGGAGGTGCTGGGCTGGAGAGGAGGGGAGCCCAGAAGTGGGTGCCCCGCAGATTCCTTGCTATCTCCAAGGTGTGCCCAGGGAAGGGGAGGGGGGGTTGTATGACCCCTAGGTCTCCCCATTCTACATTCTGATCCCTGAAAAGTGAAGCTTTTGCAAGAACCTCTATTCTCCATAACCCTCCTCTCATCCCAGAGCCCCTACCCTGGTGTCTGGCCTGGCTTTTCCTTGCTTTGGGGTTGAAGCCCATCCCTGAAATATCCCCTATGCCAGGACCTGCGAGGCAGCGTAGAACAGATCTGCCAGTTCCTGGGCAAACAGCTGGATGAGCAGGCACTAGACTCGGTAGTGGCCAATGCCTCCTTCCAGGCTATGAGGAAGAACAAGATGAGCAACTTCAGCACGGCACCTAGCTTCATACTGAACAAGAATAGCTCCTTCCTGCGCAAAGGTGCTGTGGCGGGGTGGGATGTGGGGGACAGAGCAAGGCAGGGACACCACAGATGAGGCGCCAGGGGCTCCCACGTAGGGATGAGGGACACAGCAAAAAGCAGGGCTGGGAGAGCAGGGAGCTGGACATTGGGGGTGAGGGGCACTGGCAGGGTGAGGGGGCAGGGTGGGAGAAGCACAGCAGGGTCTGTGGTGAAAGGATCCAGCAAGGTGGGGGTTGCAGGGGAGGGGCTCAGCCGGAGGAGCCTGTGGCTGACAGGCACAGTGGGGCCAAGCCTGTGGGTGACAACATGGCAGGGACGCCAAGCTGCATGGTGCTGATTGCTGGCCCCCAATGCTGTGTTGGCTCTTCAGGGATCTCGGGGGACTGGAAAAACCACCTCACGGCTTCTCAGAGTGAGCGCTTCGACTGCGTGTACCAGGAGCGGATGCAAGGTCTGGACGTCACCTTCCCCTGGGACAACCAGTGACTCCCTCACCCCCACGCTGATTCCTCACCCCAGGGAGCTGCCACACAGGAGCACAGAGCCACAACTAGAGCAGGGGCAGCAAGCCAGGATGCCTGGGTTCTGTTCCCAAGTATAGGAAGGGAGTGGGATCTGGTGGAGCTGAGCAGGGGCAGGGCTGGGATCCTGGACAAGTTTTTTTCTCCCAGCTCTGGGAGGGGGAGTAGGGTCTGGTGAGTTTGAACAGGGGTTGAGCCAGGACATCTGGGTTCTCTCCAGGGGATTCCCTGCAGAGAGTGGGGTTCCCTAAATTGCTCATCCCCACCATTCACATATGAACCTGAGTGTGGGGCCCCCAAGGCAGCACCTTAGAGCTGACTCCACTCTTAGTGTTGATTCCTATGAGGGTGTTGTGGCCCCTCCGATCCTTTCTGGGCCTGGATGGTGAGGAGAGCCCCATGAAGTCACTGCCTGCTGGGTTTGGCATCCTGTAACCCTTAAGTGTGTACCCACTGATTGCAATAAACCCAGCTCGCCCTGGTCACGCATACAGGTGTGTCAGGGCCAGTTCTATAAGGCCCCCCTCAGCACTGAGATGGGACCACCTGTGGGAGGGGGGCAGATTCTGTGTCAGGAACAAACCTCCATGAGCCCTGGTTCAGTGCATTTCCTTGTGTTTATTGGACTCAGGCTGCTTTGCCACAGGTATGTATGGGGGAAAATATGCAGGTATAGAGGACATGGGGGCTAGGGGTACAGGGCTGTGGGGGTCACAGATGGTTGGAGTATTAACAGCCCCCCACACCTCTGTCTCAGATCAAGTGGGTGTGTTTAGGAGAGGCACTTGGGGGAAAGGGCCATCCCTAACCCATGAGCATCAGGGTGATACTGGGGCTCTCCTCAATTCCTGCAGCCTCAGTCACATCACAGACACTGTGTCCCAACCCCAGCCCCAGCAGAAGGACCTGGCCCTGAGCAGACACACAAGGCAAGCCCTCCCCCACCAGGGATCAGCTTCCAAAGTCAGGCAGCCCCTGAGACCATTGCAAAGCCCCAGGCATGGCCTCGTGGTCAGCAGACCCCTAAGAGCAGAAAGCCCGAGAACCTGCCCCCCTGTTGATCCTATTAGCTCTAGTACCCCCATTCCTGCCCCCCAGGACTCCTGCCTGGGCCTGCTTTCAGGATGCTCAGGGGCTCCTCTCCTCCCCATGAGGAAGGAAGGGGGGGCAAGTCACCATAGTTACCAGCCCCCACCTGGGTATCCTGGAGGGTAGCAGGGCACATGGGGGACATAGCCAGGGGGACATACAGCCCACAGGGAGGAGCTGTCCAGGCTGTGCAGGTCCCAGATAGGGGTCCAGAGTGCCCCTCACCCCTCGGTGCCTGGGACAGGGAATTGGGCAGGGGAGGGCCATGGAGGGTCTCACCAGGGCTGGGGGCAATGGTGTCAAAGAGGTCACCAGGGTCAGGGCTCAGTGTATCCAGGGCAACAGCCCAGTTGGGCCCTGGCTCTGGGGCCGTGAAGGCTTCTGCCACACCCAGGAAGGAACCAGGAGGGGACATGGGGCCAGGACGCTGGGGCTCCTCAGGGGTAGGAGGTGTGGGGGCTGCATGGGGCTGCTGAGACAGAATGGAGGAGGCAAGCTGACGTGTGGCCGCTTCAATGTCTGCGAATCTCCTGAGGAGAGGAGAGGAGGTTGTGAGCTTCCCCAAACAGTGCCCTGAAGGGCTGTGATCTT
>NW_005842208.1:382032-382629 GCF_000455745.1 Alligator sinensis | reverse complement strand
CATGCCCGGACTAGGTACCCTGGTGCTGAGAGCATCACTCAGCAGTGCCCTGAGGGGCTGTGAGCTTCCCCAACAGTACACTGAGCAGACACCTGGTGCTGCAAGCTTCCCCAAGCAGTGTCCCAAGGGGCTGTGAGCTTCCCTCAGCAGTGCCCTGAGCAGACAACTGGTGCTGTGAGCTTCCTCCAGCAGTGCCCTGAGGGGCTGTGAGCTTCCCTCAGCAGTGCCCCGAACAAACCCCCAGTGCTGCAAGCTCTGCCAGGTGCAGCCACCTGGTGCTGCGCACTTCCCCCAGCAGTGCCCCGAGGGGCTGAGCTCCCCCCAGCAGTGCCCTGAGCAGCCACCTGGTGCTGCGCGCTTCCCCCGGCAGCGTCCTGAACGGCTGCGAGCTTCCCCCAGCAGTGCCCCGATCCCAGGCTCCCACCTGCTGATCTGGTGATGCAGGAAGCGGCGGTGGTTCACCCTCCTCTTGCCGGGGCGGCTCCGCCGGGGTCTCTGCAGCGCCCGCAGGACGTGGGTGGAGGCGGCGGTGACGAAGGCGAACAGGTCCCGGCCGCGCTCGGCGGGCAGCGGTCCCGGGCGGCCGCCGCGCTGCAT
>NW_005842208.1:379429-381393 GCF_000455745.1 Alligator sinensis | reverse complement strand
CCCCCCCCCGCCACAGGTGCCACAGCCCCACTTGATAATCACAGCCTCCCAGCAGACTCCCTCCTGGCAGTTTCCCCCTCCATGTCCCCCTGGTCCATGTCCTCCTCATCCTCTTCGTTGGGGTGGTGGGCACGGAAGGCCGAGTCGTCCTGGCTGTCAAAGCAGGAGCTGCTGAGGAAGGCAGTGGGGGAGGTGGGTGGGGGTGAGCGGTGCCCACGCTGGTGTCCCCACTTGATAATCACAGCCTCCCAGCAGACTCCCTCCTGGCAGTTTCCCCCTCCATGTCCCCCTGGTCCATGTCCTCCTCATCCTCTTCGTTGGGGTGGTGGGCACGGAAGGCCGAGTCGTCCTGGCTGTCAAAGCAGGAGCTGCTGAGGAAGGCAGTGGGGGAGGTGGGTGGGGGTGAGCGGTGCCCACGCTGGTGTCGCAGCAGGCTGTAGGCACGGGCAAAGGCCTTGTGGCACAGAGCACAGCGGTGCGGGCGATCACCCTGGTGCACCTGACGGTGGCGTGCCAAGTCGGCCAGGCGCTTGAACTCCCTCTGGCACAGGACACACTGGAAGGGGCGGGCGCCCGTGTGCGTCACCTGGTGCTGCGTGAGGTGGGACGGGCGCCGGAAGCGTTTTCCACACTGGGCACAGGCATAAGGCAGCTCACCTGTGTGGATGAGCCCGTGTGCGCCCAGGTCATAGCGGCTCTTGAAGGCCTTTCCACACACCCCACATGTATGTGTCTTCCGGGGTCCTTCCAGCCCCTTGGCCACAGATTCCTCCTCTTCCAGGCCCCTCAGTGCCAGCTCCCCCATCTGCTGGGAGCCCTTGGGAGCACATGAGCACTGGTGCGGCAGCCCCCCAGCAGTGGCAGTAGGGGCAGCACGGTGGACACGGCTGTGCTGCTTGAGGTAGGAGGGCAGGCGGAAGGTCATATCACAGTCTGGGCAAGCAAAGGGCTTCTCACCTGTGTGCACCAGGGCGTGGCGTGACAGGGACCAGGGCCGAGCAAAGGATTTGTGGCAGACATCGCATTGGTGTGGCCTGGAGCCTGGTACCCGCAGCCCCAGGCCTGCCTGGCCCTGGGCTTTGAAGCACCGGTGGGCCTTGAGCTCGCCCTTGGTCTCAAAGGCCTCATGACAGGCCAGGCACAACAGGGTCCAGTCCTCCTGCAGCAGCACCTGCTTCTCCTCCTCCTCCTCAGTGTCAACGCCTGCTGGTGGCACCTGCCCCTCACCCTGGTGCCTGACCTGTGTGCGGGGAGGGTGCTGGCGGGCGTGGGTGCGCTCATGTCTGGTGAGGTGGGCTGGGCGGCGGAAGGCCTTGGGGCATAGAGAGCACTGGAAGGGCGCATGCCCACCATGGGTAAGCCTGTGCCGTGCCAGGTAGTAAGGGAACTTGAACCGCTTCCCGCAGACCTGGCACTGGTGCCCACACTCAGTGCCCGCTGGGGGGCCAGGTGCATCATGATGCCGGCGCCGGTGCTGTCGGAGGCCATGGGGCCGGGCAAAGCGGCATCGGCAGAGGGTGCACCGATGCGGGGGCAGGGGGACAGATGGGGCTGGCGGCTCTGGCACCGGGGGGCCAGTGGGGGGTGGGGATGTGGGCGGCTCTGCCTCCATGGCCCTGTATGGGAGGGAAAATGGGAACGGCGGGGGTCAGGTCAGGAGTAACGGGTGATGGGAAATGCCCCTCTCAGCCAGCTCCCTGCGCCAGCAGCACTGGGGTTAGGACCTGGGGGCATTGCCCCTCCTGAGCTCTGCACCCTGCCCTCCTCACAGCATATGCCACCCTCCCTGCCCCAGAGTGGCCACCCTAGCCCCAAGCAGCCCAGCCCAGCTCCCCAGCAGCGCCAGGGAGGCTGGGTGGAGGTGACCCCCTATTTTCTTTGGGCTGTACCCTGCTCCCTGGGGGCAGCCCTGGGCAGAACTCAGGCCGCTGCTGCAGCATTAAGGAACCTCCCACCCCCTGCCC
>NW_005842208.1:375866-379295 GCF_000455745.1 Alligator sinensis | reverse complement strand
AAACGCGCTGCTGGTTTTGCACACGCGAGTGCAAACGGGCAGGCACCGGGAGACGGGGGGTGGGGGGTAGGGGCTGCGGCCAGGACGCCTGGGTTGTGTCCAAGCCCTGGGAGGGGGTTACAGGGGCTGGGGGCCAGGACGCCTGGCTTCCACCTGCAGTTCTGGGGCTGGCATTGCCTTGCCTCCCCCGCACCGTACCTAGACACCTGGCAGCCCCGGGTGAACTTTTAGTATTGACCCCCCCCTCCCCCCGCCGCCGCATTGCCAGAGACAATGATAATAATAATCAGACAATGGGGCGGTGGGTTACCATTTTCTGTCCCCTTTTGCCTGGGCCCCTGGTTTGCCTATGCCTGTGTCCGGCCCTGTGCCGGTGCTCAGAATCTGCACTCCCCGTTTTCCCCCTTTGTAAAGACAGGGCAGTCAGGGCTGTGCCTCCGTGCAGGTGAGATCCCAGACCCTGCCTGGAGAGAGGCACTAGGCTGCCCAAGGATGCTGCTGCCCATCTGGTTGCCATGGGGTCCCCTGCGCTGCTCTGAGACCCATGTAGCACAGCCGGTCCCGAGCCCTGCAGAACCAAACCTGGCATTGCACCAAAACCGGCACTGGCCTGAGCTGCAGGGGCCACGGTCCAGGAAACCACTCCATCATTCCGTCTGCTGCCCATGGCCCACGTCTGCCCTCCTGTGAATTGGCACCAGAGCAGCTAACCTGGTCGTGCCATTCACCCTTTGGCAAACAGAAGTGCATCGACTCTTCTTCAGCTTGCTGGGAGCTTCCCCAGCTCCTGTGACAAAGATAAGCTATCCAACCAACCAATGAGAAGCTTGGCAAGAACCTCAGCCAATTCTTTTTACACTCTTGGGTATCTTGGTTCCCCTGGTCCTATCCAATTAGCATAATTTAGCAGTTGCTGTTTGATCCGCCACCCAGTTGCTGGGGAGACAAGAAAGATTTCCCTGTCTCCTCTAGCTTCTTCCCTAGGGAAAAGGCATCCAAGAAACAGAGCAACAACTACTGGGAGTTGTTCCCACCAGATTGTGGAATTATTCAACTCTGCCCTGCAGATCACTTTGCCTGCCAGCCCTCCTGGCACTGGCTGTTCTTCCCCTGCTGGCCCAAGATCTATTGGGCTCCCAGGACCCTACCTCTCCACTAGGACTTGCACAGCAGAGCCCCAGTGCAGTCTGACTCTTCCTCAGTCAGCCAGACTTGCTGAGCAGGTGAGATGGAGGCTTGGCCACAAATGGTTCTGATTATTACCCCTTGGGAGTCCAGCTTATCTCATGTCATCTGAACAGAAGTGGCTTTGGTAAGCAAGTGTAAGAGTGATGTAGCCATGATGGTCCATAACTTATGTGAGACATAAGGATTTCCTAGGGTGATATGGTTTACTGGACCAACTATGTAGTTGGGATACAGTTTTCAAATGCAAGACATTGCATTCTTCATGGGACCTGATGAAGAATATTTTGCATTCAAAAACTTGTCTCACTTCATCTCAACTACATAGTTGGTTCAATAAAAGATATCAACCCCAGAAATTTGTCAGAAAGGACACAAGTGTTCACACACCATTCCGTCATTCCCATACCCATGTGTGCGCCAACAAGAGATAGTATCCCACACACAACACACTCACTGTCCCTCTCTCCCCCTCAGCAGGGGACAGCACAGCTCCCTTCCACACACTCTCCTTCTCCCACCCAGGGAAACAACAGGAGGGGGTTGGTGGAGGAGAATATTTATTTCCTCACTTTCCCACTGCAAGCTCCTTAGAGGCTGGTTTGTTTATTTATTTTTTTACAAACAGAAGAAGGAAAGAGGAAACACTACACTATGTTCTTTATCCCTTCCTGATTTCTGAATGCATGGGCATTCAGGTGGCATGGGCAGAGCCTGACTGGCCTGGCCTATTCAGACCCAACTCCAAATTACAGCCCCTCTAAACAGCATCTCCCCTGCCCTCAACCTGCCCCAGCATCCCTGCCCACTGGGGAGAGCCCAAGCTGCAGTCTGAGGTTTAGGATAGTCTACAATAACACCCCAGCCTGCAGGCCAGGAACCACTGCAGCTACCCCAGGAATCTGTGACAAGCATGTTTACTGGAGCCCCAACAGCAGGGGTGGGCAATTATTTTGGGCAGAGGGCCACTTACTGAGTTTTGGCAAGCCATCAAGGGCCGCATGACAGGCAGCCCAGGGCAGATATATATTAATTTTCTAAATTTTTTAGGGGCCCTGCAGGCCAGATAGAATGGTCTGGCAGACCGCATCTGGCCCATGGGCCGCATTTTGCCCACCCCTGCCCTACAGGAACAAAACAGGTGGTCAGCCCCACACCCTCCAGCAATACAGAGGATAGGGGATGGACCACCTCTTCCAGGATGTCGTAGGCCCAGAGGGGATAGCTGAAGAGAGTTGAGGTCAAGCTCCACCCCCTCCTCATCCCCTCCCCCCCCCCACACACACACTTTACTCGTCAGTTGCTGGTACATGGCTTTGAAAGAGGGCTAGTGGCACATCCCAGGTCAGAAAGTGTACAGCCCTGCCCCCAGGGATAGTGAGGGGCTGGGGGCACAGTGTTGCTGCTTGGTGACTGGTGGCATCAGTGGGATCTTCTCCAGTGAGTCCTGAGGCCCCCTGCAAAAGCACCATGTGGGACTCCATGTTGGCATGGTGTGGCACCCTGGAACCTGAAGGGGAGTGTGCCCAGCAAGGCCCAACTCCTCATGACACAGTTCAGCCTCAGCATCCTTCCACGGGGGTGTCCTGGCATGTCCATACTGGACTAGTGCCAGTACTCTGCTCTCCTTTGAGGATGGATTCACAGCACCCAAACCCCAGTGAAGTTAATGAGACAGTCCCTGCCCTGGGAGGGGGAGGGTCACACCCTGCTGAGGGGCCAGGTGTCATATTGGGGATATCACTACACCGAACATGGGAGCCCCCACTGCGACCAGCTGGGCCCTCCCTAGGGATTTCTTGGGTCTGGCAGAGCAGGCTGGACAGACCCACTGAAGGCCCTGGGTCTATCATAGCCTGGCAGCCCAGTAGATTCCCCCGCTCCTACCAATCAGCCGTGGACCAGGGGTCTATGCATGGAGGGAAGAACAGGCCCTGAACAGCTCTGCTGAAGGCAGCCTACACATGCTAAGGTGGCCCTGCAATAGCAGAACACCACCTTGCTGTCTGGAAAGGCCCTAGGGAGATGAGCTTGCATCTAGAGACCCTACATAAACAAAGCAGCCTGGCCCCAAGTGATCTAGGGATGCTTGGCATGCCCTGCATTCTCCAGGGATCTGACCATGACCCCAGCACCTTGCAGACACCCCGGAGGTACAGCCCCTTACCCAGGCCTGGACAAATGACCAGCCATAACAGGACAGCATGGACAGGGGCCCTACTATAAGACAGCTGCCACAGCAGG
>NW_005842208.1:374428-375854 GCF_000455745.1 Alligator sinensis | reverse complement strand
AATACCCTATGATAAACTCCTTCCCTGTGCAGGTAGATGCTATGGTAACATGCCAGTGTAGGAAGGGAGACACTAAAGGGATACAGTGCAGGGAAATGCTACAGTCACACACCCACCTGTGCAGGCAGGCCCTGTCGTAACACACCTGCCTATACTGCCCAATGCTGAGAAGAGACCCTATAACCACCCAGCACGTGCCACCAGCCCCTCCCCTCTTCACACAGCAGATGCCTCCCGACAGGGAGAGTGCAATATGGCAGCCAACAGTTAGGCAGGGGGCTGCACTGGGGGTTAATCAATGCCACGGTGGAGCTTGAGGTGGCGTGAGAGGTTGCTGAAGGTGATGAAGCCCTTGTGGCAGACGCTGCACTGAAAGGGGCGCTCACCGCTGTGCAGCAGGCGGTGGCGCTTCAGGTAGCACTCATGCCGGAAGAACTTCCCGCACTCTGCGCACTGGTACGGCTTCTCGCCCGTGTGCACCAGGACATGCCGGTCCAGGTCCCTTGGGCTGCGGAAGAACTTCTCACACTCTGTGCACTTGTACAGCTTCTTCCCTGGCCGCGGTGGGAAGGCACGCAGCTCCAGCCGTGGCAGCAAGTGGCGCTCCAGCTCCCCCCCACCGCCCACACCATTGGCTGGCGCCTGGACGGGGCTGCCCGGGGTAGAGGGCCGCAGTACAGCATGGCTCAGTTGGTGTGCCTCCAGCAGGGGCACAGCACCAAAGTTCATGCCACATATGCCACAGGTGAAGGAGGCGTCACCTGTGTGGGCAGCCAGGTGGGTGGCCAGGGCACCAGCATTGGCAAAGAAGGTGCCACACTCACATTGGTATAGGCTGTCCAAGGGGCGGGTCTCCTGGGGCTTGCAAGCCAGGCAAGCACTCTGTCCCAGTGGCTCAGCCTGGCCAGCGCAGGCCTGGCAGGGCAGCAGCAGGGGACGGTCCTTGGCGTGGGTGAGCTTGTGGCGCTCCAGCAGGGATGGGGCATTGAAGTCCCGCTCACATTCGGGACACTTGAAGGGCTTGATGTCAGTGTGAGCCAGCCAGTGCTTGCACAGCTCAGCAGCCAGGCAGAAGTGGCGCCCGCAGGCCCCACACCCATAGGGTGCCGTTCGCCCCCGCCCATCTCCACACAGGCGCTCCAAGCAGTGGGTGGGTGCAGGTGGAACAGGAGTGGCCCCTCCAGATGGGGTGCGGTGCTGCCGCTTGAGATGGCGGCCCAGGCTGCTGCGGGAGGAGAAGCGCAGCTCGCACACATGGCAGCAGTAGGGCTTCTCGCCCGTGTGCACTACCTGATGGTGCAGGAGTCCCGTCGAGTCACGGAAGCCCTTGGGGCAGAGGGTGCAGCGATAGGGACGCTCACCTGTGTGGCTGCGGATGTGGTTTACCAGGCTGAAAGAGGGTTTGAAGCTCTTGCTGCAGGTTGGG
>NW_005842208.1:361630-374418 GCF_000455745.1 Alligator sinensis | reverse complement strand
GCTCTTGCTGCAGTGTGGGCACTGGAAGGGCTTCAGCTCTGTGTGCCGGGCAAAGTGGCGCCGTAAGTCTGAGCGGTACCGGAAGCTTTTGTCGCATTCAGAGCAGTGGAAGGGCACACGGGCACCTGTCCCATTGTCCGTCAGTGGGGCTGGTGGGCAGGCATCCTCTGGGGCTGAACAGAGAGCTGTGGGGGCCTCCCCTGGCCCCTCTGCCACATCCTTACCATAGCACTCCATGCCCGCTAGGTCCCACAGGGGCTCTGGGAAGTAGAAACCAAAGCAGTCAGTGGGGCTGGAGGTGCCCTGTCAGCTTCCCCACTTGCACCAAGGGGACCCTTGAGGGAAAGGGAGCTGTTGGCACGCTACTGGCAAAGGAGGCGTCCACTCACGCAACTCAGTAACAGCCACGAGAGACAGGGAAACCGGGACACACAGAAATCCAGCAAGTGTACCACACTGGCATGGAGAATCTTGGGTACAGCTGGGGAGAGACCCCAGGGTTCCGGGCTCCCAAACCCCATCTCCTGCTGCTGTAACCCACCAGATCCCATCTCTATCCCAGAACTAGAAAAAGCCCAGGCATCTTGGCTTCCTGCCCTCACTGTAATGCCCATGAGCACCCAGAGAAGTTCCCAGGTGGGTACAGAAGGATGGAGTGCTTTTTTTAGCATGGCTGACCTGAAGGTGTATTAACAGCTGAAGCTGTGTGTAAGGAAGGCATCGGCAGAAAAACCTAGGTGAAGTGAGAGCAGGAGGCTGGGAGCCAAGTACCTGGGTCCCTAACTCAGCTAGGGACTAGGGAGGCAGGACCCTTGGGGGCTGGGGCAGTCCTGGGAGAGGAGAGGGGTTGGGGGTGGGCATTTTCCAATGCGATGGCAGCAGTAGGTCCTGGGGATGGGGCCTTCTTGCCATCTTCGGGGTCCAAGTGAACTCAAGTCAAAGCCAGGAACATCCCTGGAGCCCATTAAGCCAGTTCACAGGACTCCTGCCTGGCAGCCCTCCTCCTCCGGCTCACCAGGCCTCAGTGTCTTGCGGACCTGGGAGGGAACCCAGGAGTCCTGGCTCCTGGCCTCCCTGCTCCTACCCCCAGCCCCCTCCCCTGCCTGAGCTGGGAGGGAACCCAGGTGTCCGGGCTGCCCCCTTCTGCCGGCGCCCGCTCCCTCCTCAGCCCTACTCCCCTCCTCTGCTGCTCTGCCCGGGCCCCGAGGGGGCACTGCCGGCCCTTCCCCGGGCTGCCCCCTCCCGCGGCGCGGCTGGCGGCAGGGCGGGGGTCCCGCCCCAGCCTCGTGGGGTGGGGGCGTAGCACGAGCCCCCGGATTGGACGCCCCCGGGCCCTGCAGGGCGCCCTCCTCACCCGGGCGCGCTGCCCGCCGCGCTTCCTGCCCAGGCCCGGCCTCCCCAGGAAACCGACCGAACCCATCTTTACTATGGGCAAGGCAGAGTGGGCAGCAAGGAACTACCTTGGCGGTGGGCGGGCAAGGGAAATGTAGCACAGGGTCGCCATCTTGACTAAGGGCAAGGAGTGGGCACTGTCACAGAAGCACCATCTTAGCTGAGGGCACGGAGGGCACGCTATTGGACAAGCACCATCTTGGCTATGGGCAAGGAGGAGCCATTTTGACTAGGGGCAAGGTAGCAAGCACGCATGTACTTAGGTGTAGGTATGGACTCGTGTGTGTTTCTGTGCGGACGTATGTCTAGGTGGGCCTGCAGGATGGGGCTTGAAGGAAGTCTCTGGCAGGCTGAGGACACAGCCAGTGGGTGACTTCTTGCCTGTGGGCCAGGCTGTGTGTACTTGGGGGCTGGGTTGGGGCTGGGATTCACCAATAAGGGAACTCAGTGCAACCCCATCTCTGTAGTGGGGAGAGATCCGTAGCTCACCCCTCTGTAGAGGGCATCAAACTACACGGGATGTAGCTATCTCTCTACCCTTTCCTTGATCCTCCAGAGAGAGAGAGAGGGGAGAAGAGGATATCTGGAGCAGAGCTGGGCAGTGGGGGCTTCCCCTGCCTACAGTCCATGCTGCATCACCCACCATGCACGGGGCTCCTCCCTATGTGAGCCCTGCCACCCAATGTGCCATAGGCTGAGTCCTTTGCAGGTAGACATGCATCTGGAGTTTGAGCTGAGCTGAGCTGAGCTGAGCGGAAAGATGGCCTGGGAGAAGGAGGCCAAAGTGAAGCAGAGATCGGGTCTGTGGCACACTTGCCGCCTCTCCATGGTGGGGCAAGAGGCACTCATGAAGGCGGTGTTGCTACCAGTGCTTCTGTACACCACACTGGTCTTCACCCAAATGTGTCATCCGCAAAATCCAGAGAGCCATGTGCATCTTCTGGGGATCCAGAATGAAGAAGGTGGCAAGGAAGACCCTATACAAAGAGAAACAGGCCGGGGGCAAGGGGATGCCATACATCTACCTTTTCCTGTGGGCACGGTATACAAGCCAGATCTGCAAGCTGGCGACTGGGCCAGAGACCAAAACAGCTTGTCTTGTCAAGTATTTTACAGGTCATCTCCTGAGACCATGGGGGCTGTAAGCTCCAGCCAGGGAGAGACCGCGCACCATGGAATACCCCAGGTTCTACAAGGTACTAAAGGATTTCCAGAGTGAGTATGAGCTACAGAAGGAAAGCCCAGAGACCATGTTCCACAGGAAGATACAGAAGGCAGTCAGAGACAGAGATGGGCTATCAACTGTGGAGCTGCTCCCTGATAACAACTGCCAGGCTGTCTCGGACTGGATCTTCCACAAAGACCTAAGAAAAGACCATAGAAACTTGAACTGGCTCATAGCTCATGGCATACTACCAGTGAAGATGTAGAGGCACAGAGCAAGACGAGAGTCTAGACCCAGCTGTCCCAGGGAAAGCTGCCAAGGTGTGAATGAGACCATTGACCACCTTTTTTGGCTCTAACCCTATGCCAAGGGAGTGTGGAAAAAGGTAGGCTGGCTCCTGGAGAAAGTTACAGGAATCAGGCTAATGACAAGGGAGGTGGCTGTATGGGCACCTGACTAAATATCAGGGGTCCCAGACCCACTTTGACCTGTTTGCATCCTGCGTCAGGAGCACCCTGTGGCAATGCAGGAACCTCTTGATGTACAGTCACATTAAGTTTGAGCAAACGGACTGTGTTAAAATGTTTCTGAGCAAACTCCAGTCCTACTTCCAGAAAACGGTGGGAGAGGACAGAGAAAATGCAGCCAACTCCATCTGGAAAAGGGACACGTGGCACAGGGTGTTCAATCCCCTCGGAAAGGGAAGTGGACAGGGAGAACAAATGGGACAGCAACACAACTGGACCTGAAGACAGCGAGCAGGACAACAACAGGATCAGTAGCAGTGAAAGCAACAGCAACATCGACAGCGACAAAGACTGTGAATGAACTGAGAAGGGAAACTCCAAGTCAGAGCTGGGACTAAGAGACTGTATTTGGGTTAGGGAAGGGCAGAGGGTGGGTGTGCGTGGGCACAGGGGAGTGGGTGGTTTTATTAAGGTGGTTTGGAAAAGGTGCAATGGAAGTCTATGATAGAAGGTGTGTGTGCGTATATGTGTGTGTGTATATATATATATATAAAAATTTAATAATAAAAAAAAATGTGGAACTGCAAGGGCAAATCCAGGAGGTGGTGGAGAGATGCAGTCTTACCCCTGTCCCCCTCCACCTCCACTCCTGGCCTGCCTGATGTTTAAAGCCAAGTGCCTGGCACTGACAGCAACATTTCTATTCAGGCAGTAGTGAGGGAATCACTTGACTTCATGACTTATTATAGTCTGAATTTTGATTCCTTCTAAATTCTTCATTCCACAGGTGTTAACAACATTTTTCCTTGTCTAATTGCCTTTCTTCTACAATTCTGCTGTCTGCTAGCAGCTAGTGACTCCTAGCAATGAAGATCCTATTTCACAGTCCTGCAGTCTGGTTTTAACTGTACCTAAAAACATTAACTCAGCTGTGGAAACATGTGAACATGAACTCAGGTGTGGAAATAACTTTCAGTGAAACACTGGATGCACTGCCAAGGTGCTCAAGAAGGCTAGAATTTGTTTTATGAATCTGAAAAAGAGATGGACGCTTAATTCTAATGACTACAGGACTAAGAAAAACAACATCTTTTGATTGTTTTTTGCCAGGTTGGTTGTATTTTTGTACATAATTTATGATATAGCAAATTAATGCCCATTCCAATAAAGTTATATTTGATTTTGCTTTGTTCTTAAACCACACCATCAGCACCACCCCCCACTTTTCAAAATCTGAGATCTACCATGGAACTGCCTCTTTGTAATGTGTCACTGTTTGCTTCTGACTGCACACATGCCCCCATGGACGCAGGGATTCCCAGAGTTCAGACTCCTTCCATCCCATGGGACCAGGCTACAGGTGGAGATGAGACCAGTTAGGGGCTGTCTCCTGGTTCCAAGACACATCCAATGAGGCTGGACATCCAAATTGGGTGGCTATAGGGGGATGGACTGAAGCTGGCTCAGCGGTCACCCTAAGAAGTCGGAGCTCGTTTCCATCAGGGTAAAATTCCCTTCTGGCTCAGGTTAATATTCATTCACAGAGATCAGTTTACTCACAGAGATCTCTGGGTTTCCTCCCAGAAATCATCCTGGGTGTCACCTCTACTGTGGGTGTGTCACACATGACTTTCCCCTTGGGGTCTGGGTGCACCTCTACAGACCAAAGATCACCTCATCTAGAGGTCACAGATTCCTTCATGCTGCAAGTTCAGAGTTTCCTCAGGGTTTAGCGTTCACAGTGGGAACTCGCCTCCCCACACAGATTCTTTCCTCTGGGGCATGTTAGGAGTTCATCCCAAGGGTCAGAAGTTATTTATCAGGGTCACAGTTTACTTTCCCTAGCAGCTGGAGGTCAGCCCTTGCAGATCAAAGTCTCTTCCTGGGGGCCACAGAGCTCCTTGTGCCGCATAATCTCCCTATGGGTCCAGATCTCCACCCCCATCTCTTCTCAAGGAGGTGGTTGACAGGAGTCCCAGGCCTGCCTCTCTGGCAGTAGGCCTACAGGCAGCGTACATGGGTGGAAATGCTGTAGCACAGGGAGTGAAGAAAGTCCCATCCTTGCAGGGGACCCCACGGTGTTAGCAGCTGAAATCCCAGATGGCCACCTCATGAGGGCACTGTGGCATGACTTTGTCCATGGGCAAATCTAGAATTTTGAAGAGCAGGGTGCAAGTGATGTGCTGAATCACCGTATAAGACAATGCAGAATTTCTCCAATTTAAAATAAACTAGGAGTTTTACAAACATGCTAGTGGCCTAGGGCTGTTATGCAGTTTATGTACCAAACAAAAGAAACATAATGAGGGGCGTAGTGGGGCTGACTGCCAGTTACAGTGTCATAGAGTCATAGTAATAGAGAAGTAGGGCTGGAAGGAACCTCCAGAGGCCATATAGTCTTGTCTATCCAAACCACCCCATACAAATCATAATCTAAACTCTGCATAAGACTACTGTCAAGCCTGACACAACAGAGACCTAACACCCTACCCTGCCACAGGTAAACCATGGCAGCCAATGTCCTGCTTCTATAAAATGTTGTCAATATATGCTCAAGAGTTCCCAGGTAGATGATTATGCCCTCCACTACAGAGAAAAACCCTACAGCCCGTACCAATCTGACCATGGGGTAAAATTCATTCCTGACCCCAAACACGGCAATCAGTCTAATCTTGAGCAGAGGAGCAAGACCCTCTAGACAGGACCCTGTGACTTTGGTCCCAGCAGGAACACTGACACACCCCACTGTGGGCAAGGGACATAGCTGTATCCCCCTGCCAAGCCTAGCAATGGACAGAAGTGCTCCCTGCACCATCACATGAGCCCCCAGACACTCCACCATAGCACCAAAGGGGCCCTCACTAACCTTTTTTCATTGCCCTGCCACCTCAAATGCCCCTGGCTCTACTCTGTCCTGTTATCTCACATATCCCCATACTCAGCCCCACCTCGTTGTGTCCCATAGCCTTCAGATCCCACCATTTCACTCATGGTCCGTGAATCCTACCCAGCCCCTCACTACCCCCTGCACAGAATCATCCTCATCGTGCACCAGCCCCGCAATTCCTCAACCTCCCCCTCACACCCCACTGATCCCTTCCCTGCCCCTCTGAGCATTCACAATTCACTGCAGCCCCTCACATCCCCTGGCCCCCCTCACCCACAATCCCTCTTGCTTCTAATCCCCCTTGCATCCAATTTCACACCTACAGACCCCCACCACCCACTTAGACCCAAACCCCATTTTTCCTCACACCTCCTTACTCACATAATGCCTCATCCCCTCCTCATACCACACTCCTCTACCCCACAGGCCCTCTTCCCCCAAAAGCCCCTTAGTGCCCATGACCCCTATCCAGCCCATAGCTCCTAGGAACCCATTCCCCTCAAGACCCCTCCCATACAGTTCCCCCAGCCCCTCATGGTCCCAACCATGGGGAAGGTCTGTAACTGCCTCCCCTACTGCCCCCTGGCCCCCACCTCTTGCACATCCCCAGCATGCTATAGCTGACAGCTCTCCACACTCAACATACAGAAACAGACAGTTGGGACTGGGAGAAGACTTACTTCAGCCACTGGCAGCAGCCCTACCCAGGGTGACCAACCTCTCTAGGTCCGGACATGCCAGGCTTTTTGCAATCCTGGTTGCACTGCTGGTTCAACCTCTCACAGGCTCTGTCGTCTGCTGCAGGAAATGGTCACTTACCCCTTCACTTTTTTTTTTTTTCAATTTTATGTATTCCAGGCCAAATTAGCCAAAACTAATTCCAAATCCAAGAGTGCAGAACCGTAAGAAACCCTTCTACAGGCAAACATCCTCCACCACCATCTGGGGCTTCAGATGTTCCCAAAACCGTTGGCGTGCATCCTATTTGCAGGCCCAAGCCCAGAGGCTTGGGGTTCAGATGCCTCTGAGTTTTGTTTGCCCTCAGCCGTAAGGCCCCAGAGGCAAGCCAGGGAGAAGCCTCCCATTTCCATAAAGTGGGCTTAAAGCCAAAACCCTCCCACTCCAGCAGCTAAGTGGGAGGTTTACTATACATTACCTTGACTGGTACTATTCCATGTCAGGAGAGCAGTCTTCCCCAATGTGGCTAGGAAGCCCGCCTCCATGGTCACGGCGTTTCCCTTGCCAGGCAAGCATAGACTACACTTGATCTGAGCCTTCAAGAGATCTCTTCACTTCATCTTCGCAACTCCCTCCTTTTCTGACTGCTCTGCCAATGCCCAACTCAGCCTGATTTGTCCCTGTTTCTCTCTCCTCCCACCTCTGATTTGTTGTGGGTTCAAATCCCTTAGAACAAGGCAACCCAGTACAGGATCCTAGGTAGCAGCACACCTGTACTGGGCATGCTGAGTTGTGAACAAGTAAATATTACCAGAAGTAATAGTCTAGGCCTAGTCTAGGATAACTTTAAGTTTCCCTTAAGTATGGAAGTCACTGGAAACACAACAACTGATTCCAGGTGTAGCACACCCAAAATGTACAAACCATTTTGTGCTATAAGGTATGTTTCACGTCGCTGTGTATCTTGTTTGGCTGTAAAGCGTGACCGTGTTTTCTGTGTGACATAGTACTGTGCCTCCTCTAGGACTGGAGATGACCACCTCCTATCCCCCTCATTGTGTCCAGACCATTGCCTTAAGATTCTTCAACAGAACCTGTAAAACCAGTTTAGTGACTCTGGCCTAAAATCCTGGAATGCTGACCACATTTGAAATGATTGGTCTGCATTAGCAGTGTGCCAATGATACTGTTTCTTGATTGGGACCCTGTGATGAGGTCAGAAAAGTTATTTAAGGTTCAGGTCACCTGTGTTGGGGGGGACTGTCTCTTTTTTTTTTCCCCTGGGTCCCCTGCAGAGGGGAGGAGGAACATTGGAATGCTTGCTGGAGCTTGAGGCCAGGTGAGCCAGGGTTTCAAGTCAAGTAGCTATATGGGGTTTGAACTGGGAGTCCCGGACAGGAGCTGGGCAAGCCCCCATAGCCACTCAGGCAGGAGCAGAGATTGGTACTCCACCACAGCTTGGCAGATTTACATCAACCTACCAAAGAGCCCTTTGCAAGGCAGAGGGAACCTGCGCCTCTAGTGGACAGCAATGGCGAAGGAGATGATGCACCCAAATTCCCAGGGACGAACCTCTTTTGGGTCATGACTCCCACTCTTGGACTGTTGAGCCTGGGTTTGAAGGCTCCCCAAAGAGAGGTAGGGGTGATACAGGGTATACTTTGAACCAGGACAGTGTTTTTGTTTTGTTTGACCATATGTTGTGTTCTGGTGTTTGCCTCTGTGATAAATCAGGGGTTTGTGTCATGCTGCTTGCGAGGGAAGGGTTGTTGGTTTTATTGGACACCCTAGTGATTCATTTAGTGTTTCCCAGGTGGTCTGGGGGGGGGATCAGCCCAAGGTGAAATATATTTAGTACCCCAAAATTGAACCTGGCTCTTGTTGCTGCTGACAGGTGCTCAGCAGAAGGGTCACACAGGCAGGGATGGGAGAGCAGGTCAAAGGTTAATAATGAGTGCTCCAAGTAGGGTGACAGAGCAGAGCACACTGGCCAGCACCCACTGAGTCCAAAGAGTCAGTGGATGCTGCCCAGTGAAACTTTACCCAGAGATGAGAGTAGTAGATAGCAGGATAATTATAAAAGAAAGCCTAGCTTGATTAGGGGAAGATCAAGGGCTGCGAACACCTATGGACTGAAGAGACTAACAGACACCAAGTAGATAATACTGTAATGAGCCATGAAGAAAATTGACTCCCTTAGATCCACCTGAATAGAAATGTGCAGTCTGTGCCACGCAATTTATTTTAAACTTTCAGGTTGTGGACACAAGAAGACTTGAAGCCCTTTCAAAAGGAGGAGGTTTCTTAAGGGCAGCAGCTGATACATTCTAATTGTTATGCATGAATAAGCTGAGAACTGTGTTATTGTTATTATCAACATATCATTAACATAATATTGATATTAATAACAATCAATATTTATATTAAGTGCTACACTAACTGATATATTATAATTAGTTACTAATAATTTCTCATTAATCCCTAAATGCTCACCACTAATAATTATTATCATTGCTGCTTAGTAAAGATATTGATAGTTATTACAGTGATTGATATGGGTATATGTAGAGTCATAATTAATTATAAATGTATCAAGCAATTACTAATAATGAAATGTTAATGCATAACATCAATCCTGACTGTCACTGGCAAGAAATTGATTGATTGATTAATTAATCAGAAACCATTAACCACAAATCCCTCATAGAGCCTTAGACATCAATATTACATCTGATGAAAGTAATGTTAATTAGGAATAAAAAATTTATCATCAGTCTGTAATGACCACACTGGCATTATCCCTGGTTCATGCAGTGATCAATCAGTCATTAATAATATGTCTAGTAAATAAATAGCATTATATGAATTGTGATTTTGTTTTATCAACAAAAATAGTGATCTGTCACCTTTAGGAAATAACTGAATATTAAGTATTTTTACACTGTGGGTGTGATTAGCCATAAAAATTAGACATCAGTACAACGCATTGATGTTAGTTGTTAGAACAGAACAGAAAGATAGTACATAATTATTAATAATCAACAATCAATTACTAATACATTGAAGTAAATTATTATACTATTTTAACAGAAGTATATCTAGTTACTAGTAATATATGGTAAGTTATTACATATAACAATGATTTTATAATTGTATACTGAATTAGATTAATTCATGAGTATGGGTAATTAATCATTAATTGTCAATAATGCATCAGCATCAGTTATTATTATGGCTGAACAAGTAATATATGTATCAGTATGACAATAGTAATTATTGCATATCATTAATCAGCAAAATAATTTAGCAGTAAATATTAACATTTTATACTATTACCAGAATAAATACATATTACTAACTGATCCCATAACCTAATTTCACTTAATGAGTTTTCCTGTACATCTGTATTATAAACTAGTGTTTTTGCCAATTTTTGTTCTGAATTACATCAATCCACATTTATTTAGTCATTAAGCACCCCTTTAACACACTCAATTATGTTCTTACTTTTCCCAGCCTAGGAGAGTTTCATCCTTATTGCAGGTTTGCTTACACTCCCTGTGTGTCATATTGGTTGAATCACAAGTGGATTCTGTGTGAGTCAACCCCTGTTTTAAGGTTCAGTATTTGGTAAAATAGTTTTGTTCACCCCTCTGCCTCCCAACCTCCCTACTCCCCCCCAAATATCAGGCAGTTCCTACAGATTATGTCCTTGACCTGCTCTGGACTTTACAAAACCCCACAAGGGAATCCAAGAACCAAGGAAAGGACTAAAAAGGCGTAATACACCAAGAATAACATACAATAAAGCACAGTAAAAGCTGCAGTGAGAGCAGCAGCTCTGCCTGGGTATGTGCACTACAGGGATGGGAGTCCAGACTGCTGGTCCCAAGCAAAGGCCACCTCTGTGTATGATTCAAATGTGACTTTAGTGGTTCTTCTGCAGGAAAAGCAGGTCAATATGTAATGTGAACAACACAGTGCCTCCAAAGTACATCTCCTGAGAATGCTGTGATTGTCCTTAGGCATGCAAACGCTCAGTCAGCAGACATCTCTGGATCTGACCCAGCTTCCAGCTAAGTAGAACCTGAGGCCTTCAGTGTACCGAGTTGCGAGATACTACTGCGGAAAGGAGGCTCAAGGAACTAAGATGCTGTTCACCAAGACTAGTTCTGTATGTGATCAGCATTAGCACTCAACACGGCACCAAGAGCCGGAGTAAAACGCGGGAATCTGGACTCTCAGCAACCCCTGCTTCAATCCATCAGTCCCCTGACCCCTCCCAGTACCAGGACAGAACCCAGGAGTCCTAGCTTCCAGACCCCTAACCATGAGACCACGAGAGAACCAAGGCAAACCCCTGCCAATCTAGCCCTGAGTCCCAACCACCTCAGCCCTGCCAGTGTCACTCATTTCTGACCTGCAACCTCCCATGCCAGCCTAGTCCTGCCCCACCCAAACCCATTGGTTCCCATCACTTCTGACCTACAGCCCCTCGCCAGCCCAACTCTGCCCCCCCTTCCCTGCCACTGCCCCTTATTCCCTCTTCCCAAGCAGAGAATGTAAAACCTGCTCAGTGCCGAGACCTCTCCAAAGAGCGTGCAGCTAGTATTCTAGTCTTGTAAGCATGGGACAGGCCCTGAGTGTGAGGGGAATTTGCTGGCCTACAGTTACTGCCCAGCTCACCTATACCCCAGCAGGAGACTTGTGTGGTGGGGGTGGACCCCTATGCTGCAGGCACTGGATGGGCTCAGGCCTGGCTGGCGATGCAAGGCTGCTGGCTTCAAACACCTTTTGTTTGCTAATCCCTTACAGCCCTGTGCAGAGCAGCACCTGGCACCATGGTCCAGAGTTTTGTGTTCAGTGCTACAGACACACTGAACTTTGAGCCAGATGCAGAACCACAGGCAGCACCTGTCTATCCTGTCTCATACACACCCATCTCTCCATCCAATGCCACAGCAACCACTCCTGCATCCATCTGCACATGATTGTCCACTTGTCTGTCTCTCAGTCCCCCTCACTCTCCCCCTACCTTTCCTTGTCTGCCAATCCTTCTGTAGCCATAGGTATGCAGTCTCTCCCATCTCCTGTACTCCTTGCTTATCCTTGCTATTTAGACCTGGTCCTGGTGGTGCAGAGGGAGCATGTGGCATGGATATGGTGTCCTGATGCTCAGGATGGGTCCCTGTTTCTGGTGCTGGGGAGGAGAGGGAGGAGGATCAGGAACACCAAAGGCACCCTGACCCCTGCCACAGGTGTCATCCCTGCACAGCTCTGCCAACTCTGCCCAGCAGGCCAAGGGAAGGCACCATCTCTGGGGGCCCAGCCTGGTCCTGGCCATTTCTCTTGGCTGGCTGGTGCCATGCCAGGTCGTGCCTTCCCCCTGTCAGCCGGGAGCATGGAGCTGTGCAAAGAGATGCACCCGCAGGCAGAGAGGCAGCTGAAGAGGCTGAAGTACTGCTGGCGTGGGCATGGCCAGACTGGCTTGAAGTACCGCTGGTGTGGACATGGCCGGGTTGGCTTGAAGTATTGCTGGTGTGGGCATGGCCAGGTTGGCTTGAAGTACCGCTGTTGTGGGTTCATGGCTCATTTGGCTTGAAGTACCTCTGGCACGGGCATGGCCAGGTTGGCTTGAAGTACCACTGGCGTAGGCATGACCGGGCTGGCTTGAAGTACTGCTGACATGGGCATGGCCAGGTTGGCTTGAAGTACTGCTGGCGTGGGCATGGCCGGGCTGGCTTGAAGTATTGCTGGTGAGGGCATGGCCGGGCTGGCTTGAAGTACCGCTGGCATGGGCATGGCTGGGTTGGCTTAGAAGTGCTGCTGGCATGGGCATGGCCGGGCTGGCTTGAAGTATTGCTGGCGAGGGCATGGCTGGGCTGGCTTGAAGTACCGCTGGCATGGGCATGGCTGGGCTGGCTTGAAGTACCGTTGGTGTGGGCATGGCCGGGCTGGCTTTAAATACCTTTGGCGTGGGCATGGCCGGGTTGGCTTGAAGTACCGCTGGCGTGGGCATGGCCAGGCTGGCTTGAAATACCTTTGGCGTGGGCATGGCTGGGTTGGCTTGAAGTACCGCTGGCATGGGCATGGCCGGGTTGGCTTAGAAGTGCCGCTGGCATGGGCATGGCCGGGTTGGCTTAGAAGTGCCGCTGGCATGGGCATGGCCGGGGTGGCTTAGAAGTACTGCTGGCTTTGG
>NW_005842208.1:355200-361154 GCF_000455745.1 Alligator sinensis | reverse complement strand
GTGTGCACACGCATGCACACGCAGGCAGGGGTAGGGATGCGTGCAGATGGACGGGCAGGCAGGCAGCATCCAGGGATGAGCACAGGTGTGCACACACCCATGCACTCAGAAACACACATGCATGCACATATGTGCACGTGCACACCCGCCTCCACACACACACGCTCACACACACAAAGTCGTGGGCACTACATGCACACATGTTCTCGTGTACACCCCGGGCCATATAGACCCAGAGGAACAAAGGCTCCAAGTGAAGCAGCACTACCCACACGGTGGCACACACAGGTACTGTCATGTCACTCACACACCTGGGCATATCTGCACAGACACTCCCGCTGCCCTGGTGTCACCTGCCATGCATGCACAATCACAACAGCCCTACGGCGTCGCACACCTTGCAGAGTGGCCTCAGAGCATGCAGTAGTGCACTCACAGGCACTGACAATTATGCTCTCCAGTTGTGCCCAACCACGCATGCAACACTGATTTCTGCACAGCTACCTGGGAGGCGTATACAGCTTAGAACTACACACAATCGCAACAATGCCATCACAGTCACACCAGCAGAGAGCTTCTCCAGTACCCATGAACGTAGCCTTGCTGAATCAGTTGCTGTTTTACACAACTCCACACAACCACAACTAAGTGGGTGCTTAATTGCACCACACTTGTGAAGACAGAGACACAGGAATAGGCATACAGATCTGATACTACACACACACACACACACAATTGCACTGTGCTGGCACTTGGCTCTCACACATGTGCACACATGCATGCACACACGCATGCATCCGAGCTCTGCCCCTCTTCTCTCTTCCTGGCTAGCACAGGGCCAAGGGGGCACTCCATGGGCAGAGATGCCTGCCCCAGCCTCCAGCATTCACCCCCACTTTTCCTGTAACTGGTTTAAAGGCTACCTCTGTCATGAGCATGGTGGATCTCACTACCCCACACATGGAGAGCCCATGGGGCCACCTTGCACAAATGCAGCCAGTAGCAGGGGTTGGCTGATGGAAGGCATTTTTACTGGTGCCAAGGGGCTAAGAGACACTTGGGAGGGAAGTGGGAGTTGGTGGGCAAGCAGTGCCTGTAGCCTGAGTGTAAATGAATTAGGGTTAGTGTGGACTTAGTTGGACAGGGCAGGGGAAGTTGAGATGAGAAGGAAGGCAGGCTGGGGGTAGTGGCTGTGTGCTGCTGCGAGATGGAACTAGGATGCTCTGGGAGGGGAAACAAGGTCTGGTGGCTTAGAGCAGGGTCCTGGGACTTTTACCTAATCATGCCCTGCCTTGGGGTCCTGGCTGTAGGGGAACACACCGCTGTGGTTTGGAATGGAAGAGACCAGGTGGGCACTTCTCCTGCTCACCATCTCTCCTCCCCCAGAGTGATGCTCATGTAGATGAATGGAGTTCCTCATGGAGCGAGCCAAGCAGAGGGAGCGCAATGGTGGGGAAGCAGATGTGTGCCCGTCACGGGGCAGACAGGAGTGGGGGCCACACCTGACCCTGGAGCCCACAGGAGGAGCCAGCTGCTATGACACTAGTGCACATCACCTGCGGGTGACAGGGACCTGGGCCCTGCCCCCCAGCACCCTCTATGCCCAGCCCAAATGGAGCAAAGCCCAGCGCTGCCCAGACCGTGGCACAGGCACCCCA
The DNA here is from genome assembly GCF_000455745.1 of Alligator sinensis. NCBI lineage: Eukaryota > Metazoa > Chordata > Crocodylia > Alligatoridae > Alligator > Alligator sinensis. Next base: position 359,496 of record NW_005842208.1, on the reverse strand, counting down.
GCACAGGGCAGGCGGGGAGTGGGGCCTGTTCCAGAGCCTGCCAGGCCATGCTGGAGGGCAGCATGGGGACCCAAGCTGCACTCAGCATTGACTCCAAGACCCCGAGATGGGACCACCACAGTGGTGACGCAGGTCCCAACCCTTAAGCCCCGTGGCCCCTACCATGCCCGGCTGGCAGCTCCTGGCTGGCTCCTTCCTCTGGAAGAGGCAGGAGAAGGTGTCCAACCAGAGACAAGGGGTGTGGCTTCTGAAGACCAATCAGAAGATGGTGGTGGCAGCCCTGAGGGCCACCTACTACTCATCGATGAAAAGGGGGTACCATACACGGTGCCACGGCAGGAGCTAGAGGTGGGGCCAGGGGCAGGGCCAGCACAGCTCACATCTCCACGACGAACACACTTGTGCCCCGTGTGCCTCCGTGCTTTCCTGTACCTGTCGGACCTGGAGCGACACAGCATCACCCACTCAGAGCTCAAGCCCCATGTGTGCCGGGCCTGTGGCAAAGCCTTCAAGCGCACCTCGCACCTGGAGCGCCACAAGCACATCCACACTGGGCAGCGCCCCTTCCGCTGCAGTGTGTGTCAGAAGGGCTTCCGTGAATCAGGCGAGCTTCTGCGGCACCAACGTGTGCACACAGGCGAGCGTCCCTTCCAGTGCCCACTGTGCCGCCTGCGCTTCACCGAACGCAATACCTTGCGACGCCATGCCAAGCGCAAGCATGCTCATGATGCCTGCTGTCCAGATGCCTGGGATCATGGGGCTCCGGGGCTGCCTGGTGCTGATGGCAAGAGCCAAACAGGCTGGGGGGAACCAGGTGCAGGGCTGGAAACACCCTAGTGGCACTGGGACCCCCTGTACCAGGGTCCCTGGGAGCATAGTGAGTGGTCGAACCTAAAGAGGCCCCAGCTTGGAGCCACCCCTAGCCCCTGGGATAGGGCTACAGTGGGGTGCCAAGAAGACCCCAAGGGACATGGGGGAGATCTAGTTGGGGGAGCCCCTATTCTAGCTTCCTCCAAGGCAGGACTCAGTGGCATGGGTGCAACAGGTGCCCACCCCTAGCAGGTGGCTGTGTCTGTTGGTGGGAGGGTGGTGCTGGTGTCCCACACATGGTAGAGGAGCACACGTGTGGCCATGGTAAGGGGTTGTCTGTCATTCTGGGCCCAGATGTGTGCTCGGTGATGAGGTGGATGCAATAAAGGTTCCAGCTCTGTACAGCAACTGTGTTCTGTGTTCTGAGATGGAGAGATGGTGGGAGAGGGGAGGGGCCAAGGCTCTCTTTTGGGGAAGGGTTGGGGATGGGATACCAGGCTAGATGGGCCTGAGAGGCTGAAGCTGGGGCAGATCAATCTATTTAAAAAAGGATGTTCTCAGACCCCAGATGTTAAACTAGAATAGAGACTACAATGTAAGAGTATAAGAATTTTAAAAGATGTTAACAGTTTTAAAGTGAATTCACTTTAAACCATTTCTGTAATTTCTGTTTGCGCAATGGTGCAATGGTTTGGGAGTGGATTTCCCAGGCACAAGTATAGTAAAGGAAGTAATGATAGCACTAGTAACTTATAAATGAAGCTCTATTATTAAAAATGAATGTTTCCCCTCTCCCTTATTTGAAGACAGGGATTTAGAAGCAGGTAGAACCAAATCTGAGTTTAAGAACTGTAAGTCCTTTGAATATATAAGCTAGCAACCCTGCTGACAATCAGAAATTCTGCAGAATATTAAGACACTAAAGCAGCCTTAACTCGGACCCTTACCTTGACATCCCTTCCTCATGTTCTGGTTTCTCCAGAGAGCAATATGGGCTAGGCAGGGGTGTCAAACATATGGCCTGCAGGCTGGATCCAGCCCATGGACTTGTCATCTGGCCAGTGGGGCTTCTAGAGGGGCAGGGTAATTAGGGAGGGGCCTGACACCAACTCTTAAGGTACAGAGCTCTATTGGGGACATGTGCCAGCAGCAGCACTGTACCTAGACTCCTGGCGGCCCAGGGAAAACTTTTAGTATCAGGCCCCACTTCGCCAGAGATAATGATAATAATAATTTTAAAAATTACCATTTTCAGGCCCTGCAGTCTGGATCTAGCTCAAATTTGACACATCTGGTACAGGTGGAAGACTACCGGGCTGGGCCTCAGGCCTGCTTCCCACCCCCCGCTTCTATTCGTGTCTCTGCCACTGGCCTCCTTGGCCAAGTGACTTCCTCAGTTTCCCCACCTGTAAAATGTGGCTAATAGCAGTCTACTTTATTATAAGAGCTAGCAGTTCCCCCTTCAGGGCTGTTGTATCTCATAGTTAGGCTTATGGGCTGTGGCCTTAATTTTAAACCAATTCTTTTCTATTTCAATATTTATTTGACAAAGATTACGTTTTGTATTAAAATAATCAATTCAGGTATTTAGCTAAGTATTAGCTCATTTTCTGTTTGGACTGGTTATTTTAGTCACACGGAGGTATTTATTCAAAATGTCAAGAAAAAGATTTCTAACCAATGAGTTAAACATTCTGTTTTCAAAAAATAACAATTTTTTTCAATGGAAATTTTACTTACGAAAATACGTTTAGGAGTCTGCTTTTCTCCTACTTGCCATTTGGATTGCCCAGTTTTGTCTCATGATGGGGCTTGTCCAACTTTTTTTAAATGGTTTTTAATTTAGATTTTTCATTTTTATGAATTAAAGTATTAGCAAACTAAGTATTTTTAATGTGGCACTAGCTTTATCTCTCCCTCTCTTTTTGATTAAAACCAGTAATTTTCCCCTTATGGTTAAGATGGGATGATATTTTTTCTTTAGCAGGAGTCTGATATGAAAAAAATACCATTACTTTTTTGATCAGAGTTAAGGCTACTTGTGAGTTATATTCACATTTTAAAATATTGTAATTGTATAACAATGCTTCAAGGACATGCCTTATAATACAATGTAATGTGATGTGGTGCAGTGCAATGCAGTATGCATATGTAGGTGTTACATGTGTGCATGTGTGATAATTTCAAGTTTGTGTATGTGTGTACTTAAGATACCCTGGTTCCAAAATGATACCTTTTATTAGACCAACTGAGAGAGTTTTCCAGCTTCTACCTCTGTGCAGAAAGGAAGTTTATTTCTTACATATGGAGACTTTTTTGTACCATTGTGAACTTTCCCTGAGCCTGATGAAGGGCGAATGTGCCCAAAAGCTTGCAGGAAAAGATATTCTTTTGCAATGTTTCAGTTGGTCTAATACAAGGTATCATTTTGGAACCAAGAGTTCTAGATTTTTGCAGTTCTTTTTGTCTCAGACCAACACGGCTACCACATACATCCCTTAAGATACCTGCCATCTAACTGTGCTCGCACACATGTACAGTATAAATAAATATATTTAAAGACTTTATTCTGAAAACAGAAACACGTGATAAAATTGTCAGTTAAAATGGAAAAAACCCGATGCTCAAAATTCAACTATTCTGACAAACCAAGGGGAACAATTTGTGAACTTCCATATTTTCTCAAAACACTTCCTGATGTCCAAAAAGGGAATTTTTCCCCCCACAACTTGTTCAGGAGCATGGGACCTGGCAGATGGGAGTGGAGGACTGGGCTGGGGTAGTGAAGTATCCCACCTCTTAGGACAGTCAGAAGCTGCAGGGGAGGCAGGAGCACCTACGGGGGCAAATGGCCCAGTGCCAGGACCCAACAGGATACCAGTTAGCCAAGGCAGTGATACTGGGGATTAAGGCCAGAATGAGCCATTATTGCCCTGGAGAGGAGGCTTCGCTGCAGGTTCAAATGAAAGCTGGATAGACACCAGCTGTAGAGGCATTAGGCGTTTCCAAGCACTAGCTTTACAGCTGCTTAGCTCTTTGCACAGCTCAATAATCACGTGTCTCGTGGGATGGCAACTTGTGCACGTGTGGCCGGGCTACATTTATTGCTCTTTCACCAGTCTTAATACATGGCAGAAGGGCAGCTCTCCCAGGGCAAGGCATGGGGACCTCTGTGCGCACCCCACAGGCAGCAGGACCCGACCCAGCAGGGGCAAGGCAGAGCGGGACGCCTCCCGAGGGCGGGCGCAGCCGGATCCAGCCCGGGACAGCTGCAACGAGGGGACTTGCCCAAGACCAGGCTGAAGGGGGCGGCTGGGGACGCCCCAGGAAGGTGGTGGAACTCGGGCCCCGCCCACACGGCACGGGGGAGCCGGTAGGGCGCAAGGGCCCCTGGGAAGGGAGGTGTCGGGGAGGAACTGGGGCAGCCCCGAGTCACGTGGTGCCGGCGGGGGGGCTTCCGGCTCCGGCCGCGACGCGGGGAGGTGC
>NW_005842208.1:342644-354387 GCF_000455745.1 Alligator sinensis | reverse complement strand
CCAGCGAGGCCGCAGCAGCGGGAGGGGTTGGGGAGGGAAGGGGAGACCGGCGGCCCCGGAGGCTCTAACGTGCTCCCCTCTGTGCCCGCAGGCGGTGGCCCCCGGGTGGAGATGGAAGCGAATGCCAGTGACGAGGGCATCCATTTCCAGAGCTACCCTTTTGACTTCTTGGAGTTCCTGAACCACCAGCGCTTCGAGCCCATGGACGCCTATAACCACGAGCACGCCAAAGCTGTGGCCGCCCTCCCATGCCCCCAGCCCCAGTATGACTACGCCCAGCCGTCCAACAACCCCGCCACCCCCCCTTTCGACCGTGCGGGCACCTCCAAAACCAAGGATTTCAAGGCTGAGGGGCAACCCCCACCGTCCTCTTCCGCTGCCGCCACCTCTGGTGCAGCACAGCCCAAGAAGGTCGAGCCAGGCACTGCAGTGCCCCCGCCAACCCCACAGTACGCTACCCAGGCTGTGCCAACAGCCCAGCCACTCTTTGACAGTGCAGGCGCGTTCAGCGCCCCACAGTGGGGCATCGTGGACCTGTCGGGCCACCAGCACCTGTTTGGCAGTCTGAAGCGGGGTGTGGCAGGCGTGGGTGTAGCTGCAGGGACAGCATCGGCCCCACCAGATGGGCAGGCTGGCAAGGATGACAAGAACTATTTCCGGCGGCTCAAGTATTTCATTGACCGGCGCTTTCCATGCGGTGTGTGCCAGAAGTCATTCAAGCAATCGTCCCACCTGGTCCAGCACATGCTGGTGCACACTGGGGAGCGCCCCTATGAGTGCTCCACCTGTGGCCGCACCTACAACCACATTTCCAGCCTCATCCGCCATCGACGGTGCCACAAAGAGCCTGGGGGGGCCCGCCCGCCCCCAGCCACAGTCACGGCCACTGCTATAGCTGCCCCCACTGCCGCTCCACCACCTGAGGGCACCGCAGAGCCAGCTGGGGAAGGGGCCCCTGGTGCTAGGGCAGGTGGAGGGGGAAATGCTGGGGCAGCCCAGCCAGATGGCCCCTTCACTTGCTCCCTGTGCTGGAAGGTGTTTAAGAAGCCAAGCCACCTCCACCAGCACCAGATCATCCACACAGGGGAGAAGCCATTCAGCTGCTCCGTGTGTGAGAAGAGTTTTAATCGGCGTGAGAGCCTAAAGCGCCATATCAAGACACATTCGGACCTGCTCCGGGTGCCATGTGGTGTCTGCGGCAAAGAGTTCCGGGACGCTTCTTATCTTCTTAAGCACCAGGCCACCCATACAGGCCAGCGCCCTGACTACAAGTGTGACATCTGCGGCAAGGCCTATGCCGCACCACAGAGCCTGCTCCGTCACCGTCAGGTTCACGAAGGTGCTCCTGTGCCCAAGGATGCTGGTGCCCCTGCCCCCGCAACAGCCTACCAGGGCCCCTACCTCCTGCCAGAGGCCCCACAGGCCGAGGGTGACGTCAAGGCAGTGCCGACCTATAGCAGCACGGCACTGCTGGGGGCCCACCCACTGCTCCTGGGAGCGGGCAAGAGCTTCTGCTGCGGGATCTGCGGCCGTGGGTTTGGGCGGCGTGAGACCCTGAAGCGCCATGAGCGCATCCACACGGGCGAGAAGCCACACCAGTGCTCGGTGTGTGGGAAGCGGTTCCGTGAGTCCTTCCACCTCACGAAGCACCATGTGGTGCATACACGGGAAAGGCCCTACAAGTGCGACATGTGCGGCAAGGTGTTTGGCTACCCACAGAGCCTGACGCGCCACAAGCAGATCCATCGGCTCCAGCTGCCCTGTGCCCTGCCACCTGGCGGCCTACCCCCTGAGGGGCTTAGTTATGGCTGCTCAGACTGTGGGGAGCGCTTCCCCGACCTCTTTCACGTCATGAACCACAAGGAAGTCCACATGGCCGAGAAACCATATGCCTGCGATGCTTGCGGCAAATGCTTTGGCTTCATTGAGAACCTCATGTGGCATAAGCTAGTCCACCAGACAGCACCTGAGCGGCTGCTGCCTGAGGGCACCTGTGCTGAACCTGCCCCGCATGCTGCCCCATCCATTGGCTGCCTAGAGAACGGGCTCCCTGGGGATGTGCCCGCTGCCAGCTTGGCCTCCGTGGTGGCGACTTTCGAGGAGCACCCCATGATCCCCAGTGGGGAACGCTTCAGCTGCAGCATTTGCGGCCAAAGCTTCAAGCACTTCCTGGGGCTGGTGACACACAAGTATGTGCACCTGGTGCGGCGCACGCTGGCGTGCAATGTATGTGGGCAGAGCTTTGCTGGGGCATATGACCTGCTGCTGCACCGCCGCACCCACCTACAGAAGCGCCACTTCACCTGCTCGGTGTGTGGGAAGCGGTTCTGGGAGGCCGCCTTGCTCATGCGGCACCAGCGCTGCCACACTGAGGAACGCCCATACCGTTGCACTGTGTGTGGACGTGGCTTCCTGCGCTCCTGGTACCTGCGCCAGCATAAGGTGGTGCACACGGGTGAGCGGGCCTACAAGTGCGCCCTGTGCAACAAGCGCTTTGCCCAGTCCTCTAGCCTCTCGGAACACCAACGCCTCCATGTGGTGGCACGTCCCCAACGCTGCCAGACGTGCGGCAAGACTTTCCGCTACCGTTCCAACCTGCTGGAGCATCAACGTGTGCACCTGGGCGAGAAGGTTTACCGCTGTGACCTGTGCAGTAAGAGCTTCTTCTACCTGTCGTCCATCCTGCGACACCAGCGCTCCCATGATGCCCGCCGTGACCTGCGCTGCTCTGCCTGTCTCAAGCTCTTCAAGGACCCCAAGTACTTCAGCAAACACCTGCAAACCCACCAGGGGGGGAGGCCCTTCAAGTGCAGCACCTGTGGGGAGGCCTTTGGCAATACCTATGGCCTTAAGAAGCACCGGCACATCCACAAGCTGGAACGCCTGGCAGCCCTGGGCCAGAAGGACCCCTGAGGAAGGGTGGCTGCTTGTGGCTGACAGAGGGAGGCAAGGTGGGGCTGGGCAGTCCCTTGGAGTGCTGTGGTTGCCGTAAGGGCACATGCTGGGTTGGGGGTGGAATGCCCTAGGGTGGCACCTTGTTTCCATTTGTATCTGTCACCTACCAGTGTCCAGGCTCCTGCCTTCTGCCCATGCTGACTCTGTAGATGCCTCATGGCCCATGAGCATAACCTGTCCCAGCACATAGGTGGTTTGCTGGAGGGGCAGATGTTGCCAGGCCTGTAGTGGCTGAGCCAGTGGGATACTCTTGGCTTTGCCCAGTCCCCCTTGGTTGCCCATTTCACTCCCCCAGAGGCTGGCAGAACTGTTTGAAAGATGTGCCCCACCTGGGGAAGACTGACCCTGCCCAGGGAATGGAGGCTGGCAGCAAGACCGCAAACACCATGGCGGGCTGAGACTGACCATATGACCAAAGAGAGCTCAGTCGTGGCTCTGGGCAGGTGAGCGTGCATCCCCCAGTACCCACCTACCGTCCGCATGCATTGTTTGAACAGCTCTGGTGCCTTGTGTCTGCCCAGGTCATCTTCCTTGTCATCTCCTGGGCGTGCGCTGTGGCCAGGGGTAAAATCTGAAGGCACCACTCCGTCGTCCTGCAGGCCCCTGATACTTCTTCCTGCTCTTGCTACCATGGAGGCTATCCATGGGCACATCTTGGACCTAGAGGAGCTGGAGATCTTGGCCAGGATGAGATCGGACCCTCCTCCTGAGGGTGTTGCCCACTCAGCCTCTGCTGGCACCAAGCAGTCTCCACAAGGACCTCACTCCTGCCCAGATCCAGGACTCCCTTTGTGCTTGCATGGCGCCTCCTGCTGGCTGTACGGGTATGTGCTCACTGCAGCATTCACCTGGGCTTATGCCCGGGGCTGGTCCCCAACCCCCTCTGCCCCTCCTGTCCCTAGTGCTTTGCCCACTCCAGCAGGGTCCTTATTTGACCCCAGCTGGCTCTGCCCACAGCAAATGAAAAATGTCAGGTGCTGCCCTAACTTGCTTGCTCCAGAGCATGCTGCCCTCCGGGGCCTTCCCATGATTCCTGCCCCCTCCACCCAGTGAGCCCCAAGGGATGGTCACCTACTCCCAGAATCCTCTGGGGAAGATTACTAGAGTGGCCCTAGGGTTGGACTAGATGATCTCTTCAGGTCCCTTCCAGCCTTACTTCTCTATGATAATGAAGTTAGTGAAAAATGTAGTGCTCTATGACCCCTGCAGTCTGCGCCTCCCAGGTCCCATCATGTGCAGATGAGCACTGGATCAACTGAATTGTTTCACCTGTATTCCTCCACTGACCTGTCTGGTACCATCCATAGATCTGGCCATCTGCTCCACTCCTCTGCCATTGGGATGGACCTCTTCCTAGCTCTACCCTGCCATCTGTCCACCTATCCATCCCCACACACACCCTGTCCATCTATTTATCCATCCCCACAAACTCTGTCTATCACCACACATGTCTCTGGTGTTTTGTCTGTTCCCCTTCACATCTCCCCATCTGCTGCCTCCTCCTGTCAGCATGTCCTTGGCACCCTATGCCTCCTTTCTCCTACTCTCCTTATACTAACCCTACCAGCCTTAGCCCTGGGGTTTCCCTGGGAAGAGACCAAAGAGATGAATGCTGCCATGTTCCCTTCGTCCCAGTGAGCCTTTTTAGTGTCCCCAGCATGAACTCAGCCTGGGAAGAAAGCCAGCCTATTGTCCACCCACACTGTCCAGGCAGGGCATACTTGCCTGGAGCTAATTAGTCGAGTGTCAGGCTTGAGCCAGAGAGAAGCCATTCAAGTTCTGTTGGCAGAGGGTGGCTGGGAGCCCCAGGAGTCATGGTTTCTATCCTAGCTCTGGTAAGGAGGTGGTGAGTCATGGTTAGAGCTGAGGGTCAGGATGCCTGGGTTCTTTCTCCAGGTCTGCCACTGAGACCCTCTTTGACCTTGGGCAAGTCCTTTTCCCTCTCTGTGCCTCATTTTCCCCAGTGAGTCAGCGGGTGTCCTGTGCCAGACCTTTTGGGGAGTCTATGAACCCAACTAGGGCCTGTGCCAGCTGCTTTGTGTCAAGTCCCAGGATCCTGCTCTCCCAGGGTGTGCCAAAGAGCACTTTCAGATGGACACACTTCTGCCACCAGAGCCAGGGTGGCTCTCACTGGTGTTTTTTGGGAGGTCATCGATGCTAGGTCATCATGGGCACAAGGGTCACCCCTGCCCCTCCAGCCCTTCTTGCCAGGGTGACTGTCCTGAATACCAGAACCTGTTCCAGAGCAGCATGGGGTATATGGGAAACTGGCATGCAGGGAGAACACCTAGATTCTCTTTCAGCTCTAGGAAGGGTGTGGGCATCAATAGGCTACAGTAGGGGGCCCGGGTTCTGACTCCAAATCAGGGGCATTGGTTGGCTTAGGGAGGTGAAAGATGGGTGAGGGGTCTTTCATCTCCAGGGGAATCAGCTCCGATACAGACCCAGGGCAGGGGCCTGGCTGGCTTAGGTGGGAAGAGAGACACAGACCTTTCCTTTAGAAATGTGGCAAACAGCAGCATTCTGTTGTCTTGATGGTGCTGGTGTGCACTGCCAGGTCCCGGGGGTCTCCATGCCTCCTAGTCGCACCACTTTGCAGCACCCTCTGTCTCTGAGAAAGCAACTGTCATTCCAGGACCATGGGAAACTCATTTCACCTTCCAGCTTGCCCTTCTGGTTTGGAGCAGAGGGAGGGGCAGCACCATGGCCAAAGTCAGGAGACAGGACATCTACAGTTCAGCCTTTTAATGGAGACTGTTTCCACTGACAGCTGGACTCTGAGGGGGCCTGTGTGCCTGGAACCTGCCACCCCAATTTATTTTTTAACAGCACAGATATATATATATATAAAAATTAAATAAAAGTGTATATATATATATATAAATATAATTTTTCTAACCCTCTGAGTGGCAAAGCTGGTGCCAAGACTGATTCACACCAAATGCTGCCACCAGAGCCATTACTAAAAAGAAAAAGATAAATAGATGCCCTGCAAAAATATGCCCTCTTCCCAGAAAACTGTGATGAGACCGGTTGGAACTCATAGCACCAATGGCTTTCTAGAGCACCAGTCCCAGTGGTGGCAGGGGAGAGGTTGGGGGCAGCGCGCGCGTGTGTTTGAAACTCGAACCCTATCCATTAATGTTGACCTGTTCATTTTCTGGTGATGTACAGATGAAGCCAATATTAAAAACTGTGGATGCGTACTACTGAGAGCAGCAGCTGAGTTTACTTTCCCACCTGCACATGCCTGTTTCCTTTGTGTGCTCTGGGAACTGGCCCAGGTCTTCCAAGGAAGGTGGAAATTGCCCCAGGCTGCCTGAGCAGGTGCCTAGCAAGTCAGATCCCATGCCTCTCTTTGGGAGAAGGTGCAAGAAAGCCTGTTCTGACACAGTGAAAGATGGGCAGGGCCCTCCCTGCTAGGATATTCCCTTCATTAATTGACCCAGCTCCATCGTAAAGACATTTCAGTCTCATGCCCCTGCTGCTCTTACTAGGAATCTACTCTCTGCTCAGATGCAAGGAAATGTATTTCCCACCTGAAGTCAGGGATGTACTTAATACTCGTGTTGGTCTGAGACTAAAAGAAACACAAAAATCTAGATCTCTTGGTTCTAAAATTATACCTTTTATTAGACCAACTGAGAAATTGCAAAAAAAAATCATTTTCTGCAAGCTTTCGGGCTCAAAGGCCGTTCAACAGGCGCTGGGAAAAGTATAGATGGTAAAAAGTCTCCATAGGTAGGAAATAAACTTCATTTTTGCACAGAGAGCTGGAGATGGAAAGCTGTCCCTCTGTGCAAAACTGAAGTTTATTTCCTACCTATGGGGACTTTCTACCATCTGTACTTTTCCCAGCACCTGATGAAGGGCCTTTGTGCCTGAAAGCTTGCAGAAAAGGATATTTTGTGATTTTTCATTTGGTCCAATAAAAGGTGTCATTTTAGAGCCAAGAGTTCTAGATTTTTGTATTTCCTACCTGAATTCATTCCCAGCCAATTTATCCCTGTGCTCTGAGGTCAATGCTGTTAGCTCTGACAGCTTTTCTTTCTGTCTAGCATTCCCTTGCGGTGTAATGTGATTCCCCACTCTTTCCTCCATCTCTGTGCTGCCAAGGCAAATGAGCCCAGCTGTTCAAGATGGATCCTCCCTGCCTCCAACCATCTGAAGGGTCATTCACTTGCTCCCATGTGGATTGGGCTTTCATGATTGTGGGTGACCAGAGCTGGGTATGTTGTGCCAACCAAGGTCCCACCCAGAGTGGTTGAGAAACAGCCTTTCTGATGCTGAGCGGATGTCAGCTTCAGTCCAAACTGTTCCAAAAATCTTGGCTGTTTTAATTATTTACTCTTCTAAAACTCTAGAGCTTAGAGTAACACTTTACCTGTAACTTGTGCTGATCCTCTTGTTAGGAAGGCACTGGAGCCTAGTGGTTTAGAGTTAGGGGTTCTGGAAACCTGAATCCCCAAGTCCTACCTGAGCTCTAGGAGGGGAGTGGGATTTGAAAAGTCGGGAACTCGGAACCAGGGCTCCTAGATTCTCTTACAGCTCTGGAAGGGCAGTGGGATCTGGTGGGTTAGAGCTGGAGGGGGTGGGGTTCAGAGCCAGGATGCCTGGGTTCTATTGCAGCCCTGGGCGGAGAGTGGTACAGCTCCACTTCTTAGACCTGCTAGAGAGAGAAGTACTTGCCTCCATCCTGGAGCTCTGAAGGCACCATTGACTTATGGCAAGTGGGCACAGTCAGCTTTTCTGAATTGCAGCCCCACTACTAAGAGGGGTACTTAGCCTGGAAGCCCCAAAAACTTATGGTCCTAGGGGCCCTACCTGAAATGCCCCCTGGGCTAGAGCCACACATGCCAAGCAGCAACCAAGGGCCTCTCTGCAGAGCTTGTGTGTGCCTCAGTTGTGCTCTCTAGGACCCCTGTATGTCTATGCTCCTGGCTTAGAGGCTTAGGGCCAGGAAGACTTGAATAACACCCAACAGTGAGGGATGGCAAGGCATTACCAGCCTGGGTCCAGGTGGGCCCCAGTGACAACCCTTCTCATCACCTGCTCTTTCTCTGCAGCCTCCACATCACAGCAGCATTGTTGTAGGCAAAACCAGCTGATGTGGCCACGGGACCCAGCACATCCCAGCCCCAGTGACCTGAATATTGACCGAAATGCTGCCTGCAGCCCTTCAACAGTACAGAACACGTGCACTGAGCTAGGCCACCTCCAATCCATACCCACACATATTTTTGTGGAGAGCTCACCCTGTGGCAGGAGCACCAAGGCTAGGGGCAGTGCCAGGACCTGACCCCAGGCTGCCTCCCCCCACCCCTCCAGGGGAAAATAGTACAGAGCACCACTGTCCTCTCAGCATAAAGGCAATAGAAGCCCCTTGGATCTTCTTCCCCCATCCTCACCCCCACCCATCCCCCACAAAGCTGACCAGCTAGTTCTGACCCCAGCACCTCCCAACTCCAGGCAGCAAGGAAGATCCAAAATACTAGTGAAAGTCTCTGTTGGGGATATTTAATGGGAGCCAACAGGGGACTCAAGGAGTTACACAGCTCAGTGTGGGGAGATCTGGGATTATCCAAGGCTGCTGCAATGGTAGGGAGCTCCCTGCTACATCCATAGGTGACTCCTGGGCCATGGGAACTCCTCTAGGGCCCTCCTTCCACAGCCAAAGTCCAGCCCATGGTCCTTCCCAAGCCTGGTAAGTGTTGTGCCATGAGACAGTTGCCCACAGAAGGAAGAGTGTTGGGTGGCAGTGCTAGCCATAGCCCAATTTACAGTGAGATGTTGCATGTGTAGCTCTTGTGCATTGCAAGGCATGGCAGAATGTGTTGAACTGTGCCATCCAGATATTCTGTAAGTGGGCGAGCACAGCTCTGAGATGTTGAGACTGGATTGCTCTGGGCAGTTGAAGGGAGTCAGGCTTATGTCCCTCAGGCTGTCAACTGGTCTCACCCTAACCCCTCCTTCCTCCCTGTGCCCAATAGCTCAGCCAGCACTGATCTAGAAAGGAACCAGTCTTCGTTCAGAAGCTCCAGGTCTTGGGAATTCCACTCCCCCTTGACCACTGTGATCCCCAGTGTTGTAAAACTGGCCCTCAGCCACACAGGCCCAGCAGGGCCATCCTGGACAAACAAGTCTCATACCATGTCACAGCATCACCCTCACAAGTGGCCCAGCTGTATACCAGCGCCCTGCCTGTTTTGCCTTCTCATCTCCAGATATGACTTCTTCTTTGGCAGTGTGTTGATCTGCATTTGTCTGACCTCTGCTCCCAGCCCTGGGATGGTCTGCTTCAGTGTAAACAGCCCTCTCCATGCCGTGGTATCTTGGGAGCATTGTGAAGGACTGGAGAGTGGGGAAACTATTGACTAAAATAGAAAAAAAGAACATTAAGGTTGACACTTCAACACTTCTGGACCCCAAACCTCAAAGGCGAAGTCCCTTAATCCCTGCGCGGGCTCCTGAGCTCTCTAAGGGAAGGGGATTTCAGAGGAGCTAAAGCTCCATTCTTGTTCAGCTGCATCTCTGGAAGCTGCACCACAAGGAACCTCAAGGTCTCCCTGCAAATGTAAAGGTACAAAAGTTTTAGCTCTCCTTAGAGCTGGGGAGAATGTACAACTGACATCAGTTTGGATCATTTTCCCCAATTCTCAAACTCTCTCTGCCAGAGGGACAGCAGATGCCAGGAGGCAATGTCCTGCCAGCACTTACCTCACAGTGGAGGGCTGCAGGTCAGAATGTGGCACCCTGTGATAAGGAAGAAGCCCAGGGATCAAATATCAAAAACTTCCACCCCAGGGCAACCAGTCTAGGCAAGCCATGGAGTCAGATGGCAGATGTCACAGACTGAATCCCAGAATCAGCCTAGCACCTAACATTTGACCTTTCCATTTCTCCTCCCTAGTCTACATCCCAGCAGCTGTCTCTCCTCAGCTCCACTACAGCTTTTCCTAGCCCCTTCTTAACCCTATAGTTGGCAGAGAACCCCAGCCCATATGTGGTCCCCCTCATCCTAAATGGGCCTCTCTACACCAGCCTGGCCATGGCCATCCTACCCCAGCCCACCTATCCTAGAGGTTGGTGGACAGCCTGAAGGTGCCGGGCCACATGCCGTGGCTCTTGAAAGCTCTTGCCACAGAGGGCACAGTGGTGGGGGCGCTCTCTGGAGTGCACGCGCCGGTGCTTGGCGAAGTTGGAGGAGTTGTTGAAGCGCTTGTGGCACATGGGGCACTGGAAGGGCTTTTCGCCTGTGTGAACACGCCGGTGGGTGGCAAGAGCTGAGGACTGGGTGAAGCGCTTGCCACACACACTGCAGGGGAAGGGGCGCTCCCCAGTGTGCACACGCAGGTGCTCCTTCAGGTCTGTGGCACGCCTGAAGCGCTTGGAGCACGCAAAGCAGATATACTGCTTGGCTTCAGGTGGTGGGGAGGCATGGACCAGCCTGCCAGGCCCCACGCAAACTTTGGGGCTCTGGTCCCCTGGACACTGTGGGGGCATGTCAACCAGCCTTTCCCATGAGAAGTAGCCATTGGGACCACGTTCTTCCTCAGCATCCTCCCCCCGGAGGCTGGGCACCTCCTGGATAGAGTCAACAGGGGATGCCATCCCCCTGTCCAGGCTGATCCAGTGGCCCTTGCCAAGAATGCAGGAGTCCTTCTCTGGGACTTCCCTTGTCACAAGATGCTGCCAAGCTTTGGGGTGCTCCATGGGGCACCAAGCCACGGCCTCTCTTCCCCCAGGTGGAGACGGACAGCTGTGGTTTGCTGCAGAGCAGGGCTCCATCGTCCTTTGCTCACTGCCAACGACTTGGAGGGGGACCCTTGTATGGCCTCCACTGTCCTGCGCTGGCCCCTTCACACGAGCACCACCATCTTTCACCTGGTTCCTCATGTGAGTGCCCCCACCGTGCATCAATTCTTTTGCCAGAGCACTGCCATTTTGCCTCTGCCCTTTGGCCTGGGCACTACCATTCTGCATCAGTCCACTGGTAGAAGCCCCACCATCTTGCATCAGCCCTTTGGCATGAGGGCTGCCATCTTCTCTCAGCCCTTTCACTGGAGCTCCCCTATCTCGCTTTAGCCCTGTGGCACAAGTGCCGACATCTTGTGTCCGCCCTGTGGCATGAGAGCTGATATCTTGTGTCCGCCCTGTGGCATGCCCTTCCCCGTCCTGCTGGCTCTGGGGGGCACTGGGGCAAAGGGTGCAGGCATTCTTGGCATGCAGGGGCTGGGTGGGGGCTGCCCTGTGGCCCAGGCAGGCATGGATACGCTGGTGTTTCTTGAAGTTGGAGCAGTTGTTGAAGGCCCTGGCGCACACAGAGCAGCGGAAGGGGCGCTCGCCTGTGTGGATGCGCAGATGGCCAGTCAGCACCGAGGCCTGGGTGAAGCACTTCCCGCAGATGCCGCAGCAGAAGGGACGCTCTCCTGTGTGCACACGCTCGTGGTCCCGCCGGTCTGAAGAGCGCTTGAAACGCTTGGTGCAGAAGGAGCAGGAGTAGGGCTTCACCCCGGGGCACTGGCTGGGCTCGGGGCTGGGGCACAGCCTGCAAGCAGCCAGTGTGGTGGTGGTCGTCCAGCAAGTGGGCAGATGGGAACAGGCAGCCGCAGGTGGGGCACTGGTGGGGCCCCACATGGGTGTCCTCGTGGATGTACTGGAAGGGCTCTGGGGGCTGGGGGTGGCTCATCTTGGCAGAGCCCTGCAGGGAGCCGGCTGCCCCCTCCTTGGCCGCTGCAGTCATGGCCTGCCCCTCCCTCCGCTGCCTGGGGCACCCCGGGCCCTGCAT
>NW_005842208.1:336586-342208 GCF_000455745.1 Alligator sinensis | reverse complement strand
ATAAAAAAAAAACACTCCCTCCCCTCAGGCAGCTGGGGCGGGGAACCCAGGCGCCCCGCCCCGAGCTGGGGGAGCCCGGGCGTCCAGTTGGATGGAGCCGGAAGCAGCCCGCGGTGTCTTCCCAGCCGTGCCCCAGGGCTCCCTGGTGGCGGCTGGGCCGCTGTCCGCCTCCGGGCACCCTCGGGCCCCGTCGGGAGGAGCGCGGCCAGGCGGGCCTGGACCAGGGCCCTCCACAGCAAGCGGCACCTGCTCCCCGGGAGGAGCCGCCTCCGTGGGCCTGGTGCCCGCGACACGCCGCCCCGTCCCGCCCCGGCGAGTGCCACACGGCGGCCCCGCTCCACCTCGGGCGCGAGGCCGGGCCGGGCCTGCAGCTGGTGGGGAGGCTGGGCGTCTCTTCCTGCCTCCGAGGAGGCCCTTGGTCACAGCTCCCCCACGTAATTATTTATTGGCATTTGCAAGAAATTGCAGGAAAATGTGGTTCTTGAAAAAGACACCGTGTTGCCTGATTTCTTGACAAAAACCGTTAGGAACAAGTGCAGGTTTAAATCCCAATTTCCATGAAAGTTTTCCAGTGCTTCCATCTGGGTGTGGAACCAAAGTGGGTCAAAAATGATGGTTTTGAAGAACATGTTCAGAAAAAATAAACTTGTTTTAGTTAAATTTATGAGCATTTGGAAAACTGTTTCTGGGGAAGAGGATATTGGAGCCCTGGCCTCATAGTTATGACTTGTAGAAGGGTATTTTGTGCCCCAAAGCTTGTTGAACACCTCTTAATTATACAGGTGGTGCAAAAAAAGAAATCACCAAAACCCCCTTTCCTCTTGTCATATTTCCTGGACTATCAGTCATGACTCCAACAACACTTCAATCCTATATGATTTTAAAAAGAAAATAAAGGAACATTTTATAAGAAATGTTCAAGTGCCACTAATTTTTTTTCTGAAAGTTTTATCAAGTTTCTGGTAAAATATCACAGAAGAAAAGAAAAATTCTGCAGTTCTGAAAAGCCATTTTTGCAAACATTTTGTTTTGAATATATGGATATCTATATATATCTATAGAGATATCTATATAGACGGATAGATATAGATATCTCTATAGATATAGATATATCCCCAAAGCCATTTTTTATTTAAAAAATTTATTTCCATTTAAGTGTCTTGGTTTTGAAATCTGTTTTCATTTACAATAGCTTTAACACCTTTGGTTTTCAAACAATTAATTCTTGTTAAAACTGTATGAGATTCCCTTCATTGTGGCTGTCAAAATCATCCTCTGTAGAAGTCTGGGTTTTCATACAGTGATTCCTGTACCCACTTTTGGTTTCCCCTAGAGAAGGTCAGTTTGGGAAAATGCAAAACTACTTCAAAAATCTGTGCCCAGAAGCTGGTCCTACCAGCCTTTGCACCCATCTTGAAGATGTGATCAGACACATCCTGCTTCTCACATATTCCCTGCACCCTCACAGTGCTGTGGCCCTGCCAAAAACTGAACATTTTTTCAAAATTCTTGTTAACAGAATGCCTAAAAATAAAACCCGTTGGTTGTTTTTCTCAAAAGCCATTAGGGTGAGAAATGGGCAAGATATGCATGTTAGGGGCACTGGCAGCCAGATAGAAACCAACCTGTGACCCTAGGCCAGCAGTGAAGTCCTATCTTTAGCTTCCTTTCCCTTGCAACTAGGGCCAGAGGTTCAATCACCATGCTGGAAGCCAAGACACCTCACTCCACACAGACAACAAAACAACTAAAAAATGTGTTTTAATAATAATTAAAAAAAGAGAGAAAGAAAGAGAGAATGGATTTTGCACTGTAAATAGATGTTGGGGGGGGGAACGGTCCACTCCCCAGGCTTTGTCTGTGAAGGGCTGTTGCACATGTGCCCCATTTTGTCTTGGTACCTCCTGCACTTGGAAAAGGGGGCTCTTTGCGATGGCCCTGTGGCCCTTCCAATACATTGAGTGCCACTAGCGTCTTCCCTCCAAAATGCTGTACAGATGGAACAAGTTCAAAAACCTCCATGTCCCAGCAAGCAATGAAGACTAGGGCTGCAGTGTCCCCCTGTCCTGGGTGTTACAGGTCCAGTGCTGGAACTGGCTGCTGTCTGAGGTGGGATGCTGAAATGGATAGGCCTGTGGGGCTGAGGGGGGCCAGGATACCAGTGTAGATGGGCCTATGGGGCTGATTGGGGAAAGGGAGGGGGCAGGATGCTGGGATAGATGGACCAGGCATAGTGCCCCTGTGAGCTTGTTCCTAGAGAATGAATCCCTCCACCTGGGGGGAAACTCTGCCTGAGCTGACTGGTCCAAAACCCCTCTTGCCATTGTATGATGTGGGATAGGAGACTGAATTCTGTGACCTGGAGGGAAAGGCCCCTACCCCTCCCCATGCCCCACCACCAGGCCATGCCCTGCCCTGGAGCTGGATTGGGGCTATTGCCCCCTGGAGAGGGAGGGCCCTTGCCTTGGTCCCAGAGCTAATCTCTCCCCTTTGTCTCCTTGAACACAGGGTGAGTTTGCCAGGTTCAGGTCACCTTTTCCTTTCACAGTTGGACCCCTCTGGCTCGGAGCAGCCAGTGCTTCCAGTGGTGGCAGGTAGCAGTGCCCATGGTCATGGCAGGGTGCACCCCTCTCAGGCAACAGTGCTGTGTTGTGGCCCAAGCCTGCAGTGTGATTAGTTGCCAGGAACGCCTATGTACCCATACGAATGGGCACAACAACACTAGGTGGCTAAGGGGTAGGGGACTGCTGGGCAAGGGGGTGTCTCACTGGTCCCCACTGAGTGGGGCTGGCAGCCTGGGCCTAGGTTGTCTCCATGTCCACATCACAGCAAGTCACCATGACAACCTCAGGGCCTAGATGCCAAGGTGTCTCCATGCCTGCATCATGGAAGAGACACTGCCAGCTTGGTACCACAGCAAGCCCTGGGCATGGCCAGCCTAGATGCCCCAGTGGATCCACATGCCTCATCTGGATCTGGGTGCTTCCAGCTTGTTGCCAGTCCAGGTCTCTGCATGTTGGTCAGGTCCTGGGTGCTGCCAAGGCGGTGCTGGTTGCCCCTTCGGGGCAAGGATGCTGTGGTCAGGGTGTGGGTGGCTGCCGGAGGTGCTTACGCCGGATGTGGCGCTGCAGTGTGTTGCGCTCACCAAAGCGCATGTGGCAGTCATCACACTGGTAAGGGCGCTCACCTGTATGCACACGCTGGTGATGTGCCAGCTCACCCGAGTCGCGGAAGCTGCGCTGGCAGATGGGGCACTGGTGGGGCTTGCGGGCAGCATGCGTGTACTTGTGGCGTTCCAGGTGCGAGGTGCGCTTGAAGGCCTTGCCGCAGGCCCGGCACACGTGGGGCTTGTGCTCCGAGTGGGTGATGCTGTGGCGCTGCAGGTAGGACAAGTATTCGAACGTCCGAGAGCACACAGGGCAGCAGTATACCTTGCGCAGAGCTGCCCGCTCCCCAGCACCTGTCCCAGTGCCTGCCCCACCGGCCTCTTCCACCAGCACTGTGTAGGGCAGCCCCTGGCTGTCGATCAATAGGTACCGCCCATAGCGTGATGGCTCCCCCTGTGGGGTGCCCGGCTCAGTGGGGCCCTCAGGCCAGCAATGCCCATTGTGACCAGGCAACAGAGCTGGGGAGGTGCCGGGGGGGCTGCGCAGCCGGCACTCAGCCCCCTCCTCCCTGTCCTCATCCAATTTGGCCCTACGCCTTGGCGGCTCATCCAGCCTGGTGGGCCGTGGGGGGCCTGGCTCAGTGCCTCCAGCCTTAGGGCGCCGTGAGGGCTCACTCCGGGGTCCAAAGGTATGCAGCTCCATTAGGTGGGAGTGCCCCCTATAGGCAAGGCCCACTCACAGTGCCTGGAAGGACAAGGAGGCAGGTGGAGAGGGCAATATTAGACCCCCATGTCCTACCCAGCATGGGGACAGCACTGGGGCAGGGGGCCTAGGCTTTGCACCCCAAATGTCTCTGCACCTTTAGCAGGGGAGAAAGAGAACCAACCTAAGGGGCACTGATTCTGATCTGGTCCCATGGGCACTGGCTGGCTCAGGGGGTGAGAATGGGGCAGGGGCCTTTCCCCTCCAACAGTGCTGGCCCTGATGTGACCCTGCAAGGCACTGGCTGGCTCAGGAGGTGGGGTTGGGCCTGTGCACAGGTGGACACCCCCAATTCTCCCTGATCCCTCCTCTCCCTTGGGTACCCAGGCACAGATGGGCATCCCCAGCCTCCCGCCCCATGGCCCAGGAGATAGTTACCCTCCCAGATGTCTGTGGCTGGGGTTCCGTCTCCATACTCATTTCGGTTCTGAGGCACAGGCAGGGCCCCCAATGCCTGGCATGCTCTCCTTGCTAGATGGATGGTCAGGTCCAATGCAGGGCTGGTTCTGAGAATTGGAGCCCAGGGCTGGTTCTGGAGGATCTGCTGTGGTGTTGGATGCAGAAGCTCCACGCTGAGGCAGGCTCCAGGGGCTCCACTCCAGGACTGGGGCTGACACTGCCGTACAACACCCAATCTGGCACCTCCACTCCACGCTGGTGCCAGCTTCTCCAATCCAGGGCTGGTAGCAGCTGCTTGGGCCTGAGATTGGTTCTGGCAGTTCAGGTCCCTGGCTTTGATCCAGCTCTGCTACCAGTGCCTCTGAGCTGGGCAGGTTCTGGCAGCTCCAGCAGGTCCAACCCCTGCCTGGTACCAGCAGCTCTGATCCAGCTTTAGGTGCCCAGCCCACAACCCGTGCCCTGCTGCTTTCGGCTTCCCCATGCAAGCTTGAGCACCTTTGCTGGCCCCGTGCCCCAGGTGCTGAAGTGGGGTGGGGGCTGCTGTGTGTCAGGAGCAGGAGAGGGCAGCTGAGGGGTCCTGTCTGTCTGTCCCTCTGCCCGCAGCAGGAGCGTGTGTTGCAGGAAAAAGGGCACGGATGGAAACACCACTCCAGCCTCACTGCCCGGACTCTGTCAGTTCCCAGCCCCCTTTCCCACCTCCAGCCCTAGCAAAGCCCACTATCCTCCCAGAACCAGGACAGAGCCCAGGAATCCTGCCTACTACCTACCCTCCCCCCACCACCCACCCACCCACACACACACACACACACACACACACACACACACTTTAACACAGCAAATGCCACTGCCTTCTTAGAGCCAGGACAGAACGCAGGAATACTGGCTTCCAGCCCCTCCTGCTATTACCCGGGAGACCCATGAGAAAGAACAGCCATCAACTTCTCTCACATGCCAGACCTCACTGTCCACCCAGAACAGAGGTGGAACTCTGACATCCTGGCTTCCAGTCCCCTGCTCTAACCCACCAGCCCTCAAGCCCCATTCCCCTCCAAAACCTGGAGCAGAGCCCAGGAGTCCTGGCTCCCAGCAGTCATCCACTAGAACACACTGCGTGACCAAAGCAGGGATACACCCAGGAGTCCTGGCTTCCAGCTCCCCATAGTTGCTCCTTTAACCCATCAGATTCTACTCCCTTCCAAGGTTGGGAGAGAACCCAGGAATCCTGGCTCCCAGCCCTCCTGCAGTAACTGCCAGATCACATTCCCTTCTCATACCAGCAGGGGGAAGCACTTCATGCACATATGTACATGTGCTACACTACCACACACACACACACACACACTCTTTCAAGACA
>NW_005842208.1:323582-336576 GCF_000455745.1 Alligator sinensis | reverse complement strand
CAGCGGGTGCTGCTGTGTGGGAAGCAGCTGAGCAGAAGTTTTATAAGTTCTTGATTACCCATTAACAGGAAGCCCTTCCTGTGCCCTGGATCCCACCTACCTGCCATATTCCATGCTTAGAGTGCCATGGCATGCTATCCAATGTAAGGGACAGGTTAGCAAGTGTTGGTAACCTCCAGTATTCAGTACCATCAATTATACCTCACATGGGGATGCTCCATCATGCCAGGGATTGCCCAGACCCAGAGTCACCAGGATTGGGACCCTGCTGTGCTAGGCTCAGTTAAAGACCAGTGTATTCCCCTACCCCACAATTGATATTATGCTGTGTCTGTCATTTGGGAACTGCATTCCTGGGCTTTACCATAGTTTAGGGCAGAGCCCCTTTCTGTGCTGTACAGATATCAGCCGTAGTGCCCCAGTAGCCATCCCCATGGGGTCACAGCCTCTCCTTAGCAAGGCCCCCTAACATGGTATCACAGTTCAGGCACCATAGGAGTGGACCTTTGGGACTTGGGGGCCTGGCCTTTGTGTCCTATGTATGTATCCAGGAGGTGCCAGTCCTACCTTGAAGGTCCTCTGGCAGCAGTGTACCTGTTTTGTGGGTCAAGAGGGCTTCCAGGACGTGGAAGAAATCCAGCCTGAGGCTGTACACTGGCCATAGAATAGGGAGGCTTCACACCAAGTGGTGCCTCGTGTTTGTTCTGTGATAGCACCAGCATGTGCTAGGCACACAGGGCTCAATGCCCCTAGGGCTGCCAGCCTGCATTGTCGTGCCCATGTGTGACTGGCAAAGCCCATGGTTTCGGAGCCTATACCCAACTGTGGAGTACAGTGTCACCAGGCACTGGGACCCTTCCCAAGCTAACCCCCTGTCCACCATGTAGCACAGCTGCAGCTGGCTGGACCCCACCAAAGACACACTGCCTTGGAGAGTTCAGCTGGGCCCTCAGCTTGGTGGCACAAGAAAGACCCACTCCCAGCCAAGGGGAGCCCAGTCAGACTAGCTAGCCAGAGGATGCTGGACCATGCTAGCTGGACCATGCTAGCCAGAGGATGCTGTGGCCATACAAGGAGCCTCCATAGTGGCTGAGGTCTGCTCTGTCCCAGCTCAGCCCCCAATGGGATGGCACTGGGTGTCCAGTTTTCAGCCCAGTGCAGAGCAGAGTTGGCTGGTCCAGGTTATGGAGGGGTATCTCCCAGTGTTGTGGCTGGAGCCACCTTGCAGCATGGGCAAACAGGGTGGAGGCTACTCTTGAGAGAGTCTCCTTGCCATGGGGACTCCAGAGGTACTAGGCTTAGTGGTCCTGGCACAGCTGTGTGGCTTTGGGGGCAAGAGTGGTCAGCTGGAACTGCACTAGGTGGGTGCATTTTGAAATCCCATCCCTTTCCCTGTACCCTGTACCTTGCCCATGCCTCCTCCCTATCCCTGTGCCCTGCGCCATGCCCTTATGTCCTGTATCCACTCCCTCGCCCTGTGCCTCATCTGCACTTCTGTGCTTTGCTTTGTACATGATTAAAATAAGCACCAAACTGTGGCAGCTGAAGAACTGCAGTGCCACCTGAGGTAAAAACCTCCACACTGGGGTCTGCCCCACATGGGACATGGTAAACTTAAATGCTCTCCCCGCCCCTCCCCAACGTAACCCTCTGTGATTCATAAATAATTTCCCTCTTATTTTGATTCAAGATCCAAAACACCAGAAAAGAAAGAAAAATAATTTCCAGTCAACTTGAAAGACAACATCTCCTGAAAAATTCAAGGCACTGAAGAATCAGCACAGCTGCCGGGGGGGTCCAACAGCCTGTCTGCGTGACCTGGGCTGCTCTGGTCTGTTGCTTCTGAAGCTTCCCTCAGTGTCACATTGTTTTTAAAATGAGAGGGGATTCAGGGAAGGTCAATTACAAAAAAAACTCTCATTGTTCAGATTTAAAAGTTGGAAAAGAAACCGTCTCTAGTTTTGGGGGGATTTTTCAGAATTCAAGGGGTTTTTTTCCCCCTGGTTAAAACAAATAGCTGTAACCAGTAAAAGTTCCTGGATTTTTCATTGTGCTTCAAGTCAGCCAAGCCTCACAGAGCACTTGAGTTTTTAAGTTTTGTTCTGATCAAAACAGTTTGCTGAAATCAGCAGTTCTCAGGCTTTTTAGTATTCTCTTGGGGTTTTGCTTTTGCCCAAAGGCAATAGCCAAAATCAACACAAATTTACAAAACTGTTTTCATCAACCAAAACCTACATTTTCTGGGGTAAAATAAAAGTGGTGCAGGGGGAGCATTACCAGGTTGATGTCATCCATGGGTGAGGTTCCTCTGCCTATATGCTATGGGCAAAGCCATCCCTTGAGGTGTGCGGGGCCTGGGGCATATCAGCCTGTGTGGGGTTGGGGGGTAGCAAGTGGCCAGAGCATGGTGTAGGGGGTGGCAAGCGGTGGGAGTGGGGAGTGGGGGAGACGAGGGGGGTGGTGAGTGGCCAGAGTGCGGAGCTGGTGGCATGCGGTGGCCACAGCAGGGCCTGCATGGCACTGTCCATGGGGCCCCCAAAGCACAGGGCCTGGGGCAATCGCCCCAATTTGCCCCCACCCAGGGATGGCCCTGGCTATGGGTGTATGAGGCTCACTGTGGTCTGGGGGCCTAGCTGACACTCAGGACCCCAATGGGCCATCTCCAGCAGGAGAAGGTGGTGGAAAGAGGCGGGGTATTTTTGGTCCAGTTTGCAGATACTGTCCAGGGCATCGAGTACCCCTCATAAACTCCCAGCTGGTTCCTTCCTTGCTACCTCCATGTTCCACCCCTGGTGAATCTTACACCCACTAAGTTACTTTCCTGCCTCTCTTGCTCTCTGCTCTCTCTCATCCACGCAGATGCACACAACTGTCACCTCTTACCCACAGAGTGCAGCCAGACTTTGGGAAGCCCCTCTTATTGGACAGCTTAGCTTCTCCCAAACCTGGTCCCTGGGCCTGTTGCTTTGGGAAGCAGCTTCCTGTCATTGCCAGCTCTTATTACACATGGGGCATTGGGCTGCTTCTTCCATGAGACTGATATATTGGTGCTTTGCAAACTCATCAACTTTCCCCTCCGGTCTGTGATTGTCTGTGGATCCAAGGCCACAGATCTTCTCCTTTCTCATGGTGGGGAAAATCATGCCATCCTCACCATCCTGGGTTTGCACAGGCCCAAGAGCTGCAGGGTCCTGTTACCTCAGGTGCGGTACAAAATGCCAGACAACAAGGCAGTCCTTGCTCCAAGCAGACCCTCAAGGGAGTCATCCCAAAATGGATTAGCACTGCCAGTGGGATGCAGGACAGAGGTCTGAGGAGATGTTAGGGAGCCATGAAGTGGGGGACCTCACTGGTGACCTGTGGCAATGACAGTGAATGGGCAGAACCCAGAGGAGATGGGTGTTTGGTAGCATAGGGCAGTCAGCTAGCTCTGCTCAGGCCAGCTCTTTTGCTGGGGGCAGGAGGATCATGAGGACATGGACTGGCTTCCTCCCATGTGGAGGGCACCCATGACCTCTTTCAGAGCTGCCAGCAACAGTGTTGTATTACCTCAGCGGCATGCCCAAGAACTGCTGTCTCATCTCAGTCTGGGCAGGAGCAGCCTGATGAAGGGTTCCCTCTGAGTGGCATGCATGGCTGTGCAGGTGTGCTCATGCTGCACAGCTTAGAGGAAACACTAGCCTGATGTCAACCTGTGCCCCACACATCATGGTCAGGCTGCAAGGCCATCCAGGTCATCTTGGGGACACTGGGGTCTAAGCCTGGAATTAACTTGGAGAACCTTGGAGGTGGTAGCAGTTCCCAATGCATAAAATCATAAGGGGCAATAAGAAAAGGATTTACCTGGACTGGGCAGGCTAGGCCAGGCCAGGCCAGGTTGGTTCCTGTGGCAGGAGTTTAATGGGAACTAAGTGATTGCATAGGGGTATATAGGCTGGTTCAGGGCAGAGGCAGGGGTGGGAGGAACTGTCACCAGCCTGGAGCCAGGGGTTGAAGGTAAGCAGGGTGGTGAGGGGGGAGCATGAGCCACAGAAAGCCTAGGAGATGCATGAAAAGCCAATCTCACAGCCTGCTGGGAGGCAGTGATGGAATTACTCTGAGGGTGAAGGCAGGCTGGCAGGTGGGGGAGGCAAGCAAGACGGCCTTCCCTCAGCAGATAGGCCAGCTCACGGACACTGCAGCTGAAGAAACTGTGCTCGGCTACACTCATATGTTGTGAATGTATTGACAAGCAGAGGTGAACAGAGACTGAGGCCTTCTCATACCAGGGCCCAGAGTCACCAGGATCAGGGCTATATCATGCCAGGTGCTGCCCAGAGTCATTTCCTGGACAGCCCTGTCTGCTGTCATTAGAATTAGGTAGGGAATTTTTCTCCCTGATTTAAATCTGGGGTAAGTGAGGCTGAGAGACTCTAGCCAGGGGTAGAAGGGGGAGGAAGGGTGGGGATTGTGCTGAGTGCCAGTCCAGGGCCCTAGGCAGGGCCCCCCACAGAGAGGGAAGGGTGTGAGCAGGCATGAAAGGACAGATGGACAGAGACAAATCTGCTGCATGGGAATGGATGGATAGCAGTAGAGCTCCAGGGGCTGTGTTTCAGGATTGGTGGCACTTGCTGAGCTGGTTTCGGGGGTTGGGTCAGGAAAAAGAGGCACCACTGGCAGGGCTGGGGGTTGTAGGAGTAAGGGGTGCTGGCGCACCTAGGAGCTGCGTGCCGGGAGTGAGAGGCACCGGGCTTGGGGGGCTCCAGTGACTCCCTGGGAGGGGAGGGATCATTGGGACAGCCACCACTGCTGCTCAGGCCCTGTGCCACCAGGCTGCACCTCTACCAGCCTGGCGCCTGCCGCAAGTGCCTCAAGTCATCCATCTGGCTGTGCCAGTGCAACCTGGAGTAGCACTGAGCCACCCATGCTTTGGGTAAACCCTGCTAGTGTCCTGCCTGCCTAAGCAATTTCCTCTGCCCCAGGCTGGCCCCGTTCCTCTGGCCAGGACCACTGCCAGTGCCAGTGGTGCCACAGGGAGCTCATGCAGCCTGGCAGCAACCAGGATCACAAACAGGGCCATACCCAGCTGGCCAGGCCAGGACAGTGTGCCATGGTTTGTGCAGGCATAAGGCAGGAGAAGACAAAGCAGGCTGAGAACACAGCCAATTTGTGCAACCTCTGTGAGAAGTTCTTTCCATCTGAGCATGTCCACATAAGGTGGCCACCTCGCCATCTGAGCTCCACAGGATGAAGGCTGCCCTTCTCCCTTGTTCCAAGTGAGACTTGAGGGAGACCCCCCTGCCCACATGCCCACGCTATCCCCAACAGTCCCCCACCAGGCCCTGCCCTGCCAGTACCTCTCCCACTGCAGGTTGCCTGCGTACCCACAGCTGGCTCCTCGGGGGCATCTCTGGGGCCCACCTCTGTCCATGTCCCACCCACATGTCCCTGTTGACAACAGAGAGGGGCACCATCCGCTATGCATGATGGGTGAGTCCTCCTGGGGCAACCAGCCATTATCCCAAAGCTATGGGCCCAGAGGCCCCCATGCAACTTGCCCTGTCTGCTGCAAGCAGCAGCCCCTGGTGTGGATTCGTGGGGACAGCCCTGCATCCCACCCTCAGCCCACGGCCTGGGCTCATAGCCTCCTTGGCAATATTTCTCTTTGTGTCCCCCATTAATCAGACAATGTTCTTTGGGTAAATCTGATATCTTACTTACTTTGGCAAGGGAAACACCATGACTACTAGGGCGGTTTTCCTAGTTGCACTTGGGGATAACCGCTTTTCTGGTATGAGGTAGTACCCACAGAGATAATTTATAGTAAACCTCCCACTTGCTGCTCGAGCGAGAAGATCTCGGCTTTATGCCCACTTTATGGAAATGGGAGATTCCTCCCTAGCTTGCTCTTGTGGGCATTTATGGCTGAGGGCAAGCAAAACTCGGGGGGTGTCTGAACCCCAAGCCTCCAGGCTTGGGCCTGCATGTAGGATGCCTGCCAAAGGATTTGGAAACATTTGAAGCCCCAGGTGGGGTGGAAGATGTTTGCTGGTAATAGGGCCACTTATGGTTCTTGACTGACTAATGGATTTGGAATTGATTTGGCTGATTTGGTTTGGAACATGAAAAATTCTCTTTAAAAATATCTTTTATTAGACCAACACAAATAGTTGGAAAAATTCTTCTTAGCAAGAATTTTTCCAACTATTTGAGTTAGTCTAATAAAAGATAGCAGATTTATGCAAATAACCTTGCCTGACTATGTCCTTAGACCAACACGGCTACAACCCTGTTAATCAGTGGCCCACAGGTTGGGGACAGGCCTGGAAGAAAACCTTGCTCCCCACTCTCCAGCCAGCCAATCCCAGCAACATGCTGGGCAGTGCTCAGCATATCTACCAACTGTTCTGTCTCCACCCAGGGATCCACAAGCACAGGCCAAGAAACTAGAGCAAAGAGAGGGGCCTTTTGGCTTGGCCAGAGCTAGGATAGAACTCAGGAGTCCTGGCTCCCGGCTTCCCTGCTCTAACCTGCCAGATTCCACTCCCCATCCAGACCTGGTACAGATGTGTCAGGGTGACACACTACACAGGATTATCAGGGGGGTACTATGGGGTGTACACCTCCCCCCACATACAGCCCACTCATCACCATGTCTGCCGGGCAGAGATAGTCATGAGGGGCATAAACTCAGATTCCTTTGTCCCTTGGCATTTCAGATCTCTCCTGTACTAGGCGATGCAGCAGAGCACTGAGGATCAAGGATGAGTCTGGACAAGGATCAGAACTGGATGGGAGACCCAATGAGCTACAGGAAAGATATATATTGTGCTCCCATCAGGGACCTATCATGCCTGACACTGCCTAGGCCCAGAGTCAGTGGGACTGGGATCCCAGGCATTGCACAGACCAGGAGTGTAAGACCTTGTGTCCTGAAAAGCTTGCAATCCCAAGATGAGACAATGGGTCATTTTCACTGAGAGGGTGGCTATAGTCTAGCCAGACTTTGAGGAATCTAAGTCTTTCCAGGTGTCAGCCAAGCCAGGACCAAGGCCTGCTTAATCATGAGGACAGTCCTGTAGGGTCAGTTCATAGCTGATGTAAGCTATTATAGCACCATTGGCTCCTGTGTTTATTCTTCACCTTTATGTAACTCAAACATTCAAGAACATGTGAGGAGAATATAGTTGGTGGAGAAATGCCATATAAATAGAGCTGGCATTTCCAGATGTTTTTCTCGAACTTGGCCAAATGTTTGCATTGCAAGACATTGCCATCAAATTGTGTGTTGAATCGATTGATTGATTTATTTTGAGGCAATATTTTGCAAAACACATACATACAAAATGTTTAAACTATTTTATCCATGGGGAATTCTGATGCTGAAATTTAATTTAAAACATTTAAAGCAAGCCTGAGCTGAACAATCAAAATTAATTATATTGAGTAGAGAATTTAAATGAAATGGAAACATAATGAAGAGAAGGAAACATTGGACAGGGGAAGGGGAGAAATTATGTTTTTTGGCAAAGAAAAAAATGTTTTTGCCCTCTGATAGGAAGACACAGGCAATGGGTGGAAGTAGACAAGAACATAAGAAATGTCGTAGTGGCTCAGCTCAGAGGCCCATCCCCCGGTATTATGTCACTTTCAGTGACACACAGCAGATGCTAAGGAAAAAAAGTATGTATTCAGGGCCTGTCCAGACTAGACCATCCCCTGCCCCTTTCCCTCTACAGCTTCCAGGACTTGAAGGCCTTAGGTCAGTGATTCTCAACCAGGTGCCACAGCACCCTGGGGTACCTTAAGATACTTTTGGGGGCGCTAAATTTGTGTGCCTTTTGAAGCTGAGAAACTGCTCCATTGTATTTAATTTTCATTGGGTTAATGGACAGAGGGCAGGACAGTGGAAAAGTGTCCGTCCTATTGGGAACAAGGGCCCAGGGTAGAACATAATCTGCCTTCCCTGTCAAGCCAACAACCATCTCACAGAAACACACCCTGTCTGATTTGCTCCCTTGCTTCTGCCTCACATACTTCCCTCCCATGGCTTCCTGGGGACCAGCTATAATGGAAAATTTTGCCCCCCAGAATGAATTAAGTTTTGCAAAAAATATCCAAGGTTTTCTGTACTCTTCTTATTTTGGGATTTCCCAAGTGGGTGGATTTTTTTGTGCTTTCTAGGAATGTTTTTTCCTTTTTCCCCTTCCATCTAAGTTGTTTCCCCTTCCTTCTGTTACTTTACAAAACTGAAAATTGGCAAAATCAAGAGGAAAAAAAAAGGAGCCTGGCTGGGAATGAAAAAACTTGGCAGGCTGGTATGCAGTGAAGGCCTGAGGCTACGCGGGGCTTGACCTGCTGCCTGACTCATAGCTTTCATAGCTTTCATAGTTTTAGGGTCAGAAGGGACCTAATAGATCTTCTAGCCCAACCCCCCGCCAGGGCGGGAGAACAACAAAAAACCCTAAAAACAAAAATGGGACTCAAATGAGTCCATCCAGGTAGGCATCCAGCCTCTTCTTAAAGACCCCCAGGGTAGGGGCCAGCACCACCTCCCTTGGAAGTTGGTTCCAGCTCCTAGCCGACCTAACTGTGAAGTAATTTTTTCGGATGTCCAATCTGTACCTCCTCTCCATCAACTTGTGCCCATTACTCCTTGTTATGCCAGCGGGGGCTAGGGGAAACAGCGTCTCCCCCAAACCCTTCTGGTTCCCCCTAGTGAGTTTATAGACGGTCACCAGGTCCCCCCTCAGCCTTCTCTTGTGGAGGCTGAATAGGTTCAGGTCCCGCAGTCTCTCACTGTAGGGTCTGCCCTGTTGTCCCCGGATCATGCGGGTGGCCCTCCTCTGGACCCTCTCCATGTTGTCCACATCCCTCCTGAAATGGGGCGCACAGAACTGGACACAATACTCCAGCTGCGGCCTGACCAGCGTCGCATAGAGGGGGAGGATCACCTCCCTGGCTCTACTCGAGATGCACCTGTGGATGCACGACAAGGTCCGGTTAGCCCTGCCAACCATGACCTCGCATTGTCGGCCCATGTTCATCTTGGAGTCAATAATGACACCAAGATCCCTTTCCGCCTCCGTGCTCTCAAGTAGGGAGTTCCCCATCGTATAAGTGTGCTGCTGGTTCCTACTACCCAAGTGCAGCACCCTGCACTTGTCCGTATTGAAACACATCCTGTTCCTGTTTGCCCACCCCTGTAACCTATCCAGATCCTTCTGCAATCTCTCTCTCCCTGCTAGCGTGCTCACCTCCCCCCAAATTTTGGTGTCATCAGCGAATTTAAACAGGTTGCTTTCCACCCCAACATCAAGATCGCTGATGAAGAAATTGAACAGCGCAGGCCCCAGGACCGAGCCCTGGGGGACTCCACTACCCACCTCCCCCCAAGTCGAGTATGATCCATCCACCACCACCCTCTGAGTGCGACCCTTCAGCCAATCTGCAATCCATCTGACTGTGTAGGCATCTATGCCACAGTCGCCTAGTTTATTAATTAGGATGGGGTGAGAGACGGTGTCAAAGGCCTTGCTGAAGTCCAGAAAGACTACATCCACCGCGACACCTGCGTCCATGGCCTTTGTGACCTGATCATAAAAGGCAATCAGGTTGGTCTGACATGATCTCCCCCTAATAAATCCATGCTGATTGCCCCTGAGCATCATTTCTGATGCCGGCCCATCACAAATGTGCTCCTTGATGATCTTCTCAAAGAGCTTCCCCAGGATTGAGGTAAGACTGACGGGCCTATAATTGCCCGGGTCCTCCCTTTTCCCTTTTTTGAAGATGGGGACCACATTAGCTACCTTCCAATCGTCTGGCACCTGGCCCAAGCACCACGATCGCTCGTAGAGCCGTGCCAGGGGCCCTGCAATAACCCCAGCCAGCTCCCTCAGCACCCTGGGGTGGAGAGCATCCGGACCCGCTGACTTGAACGCGTCCAGCCCCTCCAGAAGCTCTCTAACCCGGTCCTCCCCAACCTGAGGTCTGAAGGCGATCCCCTCGCGTCCGGCTTCTATCACAGCAGGGAAGTCCCGGTCCCTGCACAAGAAAACGGAGGTGAAGAATTGGTTAAAGAGGTCCGCTTTATCCTCTGACGCAACCACCAGATTGCCCCGCATATCCTGCAGGGGCCCCACATTACCCGGCGCCTTCTTCATCCTCCCAATATATTTGAAAAAGGACTTTTTGTTATCCTTAATCCTGGACGCTAATCCGAGCTCTATCTCCGCCTTGGCCTTCCTAACAGCCCGCCTGCAGGCCCGAGCAGAGGAGGTATACTCCTCTTTGGAGATTACACCCCCCTTCCACCGGGCGTACGCCACCCTTTTGGCAAGCAGGCATTCCCGGACACCCTTGGTGAGCCAGGGGGGCTTTTGGACACTCCTGCCCGCCTTGCTTCTTGTCGGGATGGACACCCCTTGGGCCCCGAGTATCGTTTCCTTAAGGAACGACCACTCCTCTTGGACGCTGAGTTCCTCTGCCCTCAAGGACCCCAGTTCCTCTCCCACTAATCTCCTCATCTCACTGAAGTTGGCCCTCCTGAAGTCTAGGGCCACCACCTTGCTGCGGGCCCTTGACACTCTACGCTGGATGGTGAATTCCAGCACGCGATGATCACTATTGCCCAGGTGGTCAAGAACCTGGAGGCCTCTTACCAGGTCGTCGCCTGCGGCCAGGACCAGGTCCAGCAGAGCATCTCCTCTGGTGGGACTGTGCACCTCCTGAATCAAGTGGAGGTCCTGCAACTCGGCCAAGAACCTCCTGGAGCGGTCCGTCCCGGCTGACTGCTCCTCCCAGCAGATGTCCGGGTAATTAAAATCGCCCATGACAACTACATCCCTTGCTTTTAGTGTCTCCGCAAGCTGGCCTGAAAATTCCCTGTCCAGCTCCTCCTCCTGATTGGGGGGTCTGTAATAGACCCCCACCGTCAAATCCCTCTCGCCTTGCCCCCCCTGGATCTTGACCCAGAGCACTTCAGCTCGCCCTTCCCCTGACCCCATACTGCTGGCAGAGGATGTGTAGTGCTCCTTGACATAAAGTCCCACCCCCCCCCCTGATACCCACAGGCATGCCAGAATAAGGAACATGGCTTTAAGTGAAGAGGTAATGTACAGGAAGAAAAAGTAACTATAGTATACTACATACAAGTAACTTTTTATATGTGGTTACATGTAGTTACCTGAAAGTCTGACCAAACTTATAGAAGTGATGCCACCAAATTTAATATTCACTTGTGCAAATACCTACAATGCAAATATCCAAATGACAAAACCAGCATGCACATGCTGATTAGGTTCTCAGAGCATATACTTGAGTTTATACCATTCTAGGCCCTTGGTGCTACTCAGGGAGAGCTTTAATGATACCTGTAGCAGTGCTAAGCACACACGGTAACAGAGAAGAGGCATAAACTTAGCTTGCTAGGCATCTTTTCACTAATCACTAGTTTAGGTTGATTACAAGTCTGCGCGAGATACACAGTGAGTCAACAGCCACTATAGCTCCATTCTTATACTAGTTTTGGGTTACAGAAGGACTTTACCAAGTGTCAAAACCAGCAGCATAGGGACCTAGCCAGGTGCCCGGTACACAGGGGCAGCAGTGACTTCCAGTTGCTGCTGCAGTTTACAATTGCAATCACATAGCTGTCAACAACCACTTTTTTTGCTTGTCCTTCCCCTGTCCCACCCATCCCACCCCAAGTCAGCGCCCAGGCTGGTTGCCATGTTTGCTCTGCCCGACTTATGCCACTGCCCAAAACCACAGTCTTGCTGATCGATTACACTGATGCTGTGAAGGTGCAGAAAACTGCCCTTTGGAGGCTGGTACCAACCCATCTTGACCTCATCAAGAAAGATGTCCTGAGTGTCCTCAGTCTGTTCTTATCCTTATGGGATGGTGTCCAATACTGCTTAATTCAGTAGTTCAGCTCTTTTCTGAACTTAGGGGACTTTCAGACACTAAGCCCTTCCTACCATCTTAAGTAAGCCTAAGCCTCTAGCTCAGCTAACACATGGGTCTAGCCAAGCTTTGCTTAGTACAACTCCCAGTCCCTGGAGTTCAGTTCTAGGTCTAGCATAGTAGGCAGTAGCAACTCGGTTAGTTGTTGTTACAGGCTGAACTGCTGCTGTGGGAGTCACTGTTGCTGTTACTGCTTCAGGCAGGAGGGGCGGATGCACTCCTCCGCTTGACTCTCTCTTCCGTCGGCAGGAGGGCGTGGTCGGCAGAGGTGTCGCAGCGTCGCTAGGCGGGGTTGCCGGAGATGACGCTGCGTCTATTTCATAGATTTCATAGACATCAGGGCTGGAAGGGACCTCGGAAGATCATCGAGTCCAGCCCCCCGCCCAAAGGGCAGGAAGTCAGCTGGGGTCATAGGATCCCAGCAAGATGGGGGAGTTGCTGACCGAACCCTTGTGGGTTCCTCCGAAGCTCCACCCTTCTTTTCCGGTTCTTCCACGTGGTCTCCCTCTTGCTCGGCGCCGTCTTGGGCTGGCGTTTCAGGATCCCTTCTCTCAGCCACTTCTTTGACCGCCTGAACAGCCATACGCAGCTGGGCCTTTAAACTTAAATTCTTGTTCATTAAATCAGCAATTGTACGGAAAGTTGCACTTAATTCTCCCCCCTAGTTGTACCGCGGGGCCACCCTCTCATCCGCGGCGTGTTCCTCTGTCTCCCGATCTTCGCGGAGCTTGGATGGAAGCTCGCGACCCCTTAATCTAGACACCACCATGTAAGGGGAGAACCGGCTGATTGGTACCGGTTCTTCACTCTCCCAAGCATATCGTAGGCATCGGGCACACTCCCAGGTGAGGGTTGGGTTCACTGTGCCCGCTGGGTTGACTCCGGTGAGGGACACAGTATCAAGGGGCCTGAACAGGACCCGCTCGTCACTCATTATACACCCGAACGTCGCAGGGAGCAAATACACTTCTCTCTCTCTCGGGGCTCCGTCTTCGGAGGCTCCCTCTTCTCCCTTCAGCGAAAGGCGTCCGCTAACAAATCTCTC
>NW_005842208.1:319991-322842 GCF_000455745.1 Alligator sinensis | reverse complement strand
CATTTCCTAGCTGCAAAGAAGAAATGCACCCTGCAAAGAAAGCTACAATTTGGCGGGAAAATAATTCAGTGGTGCCAAAGCACAGACAAAAACAAAAATCACACCCTTTGGGTTGTGACAGCCTCTATGGTCAGTAGTTTGGCGGTCTGCTCCACATTCACCCCTTGATGGGCTGGGCTGGAGGTGGAACACAGGGAAATGAGAGCTGTACTTTGTAGGCACTTTCCACTGGCAGCCCCCTAAGCATATCACAGAGGAGCTTTGAGCCTATTTTGTACATGGGGTCTTGGGGCACTCTCTGGGGGGTTTGGGGGCTGTTATATTTGGCTGGTACACCCCAGAACTGGCAGCATCACAGCTCTCCCCATACAGTGTAATATGTGGCTGTTACACCCCAGAGCTGGGTGCATCACAAGACCTCCACCACTGATTTCTTAATTAAATCTCCTGTAATTAAATTATCTTGCAGGAAAACAAGTGGCTTTGCTCTATTGTGTGCTGTGTTCTTCATGTTTATGGCGAAGCTAGGCACCCCTGTGGGTGCACCCAACCCTGACTGGCCCACAAACCAGTGCAACCCCTGTAGCTCACTCTGCCCTCACCTGCCTGCAACTCTTACGATCCTCTCTTGCACCACACCATCGCACCAGCACCCAAGGGTGTTCTGATTTGCAGCTCAAACACAACTGTACAGTACCAAAACTTTTATTTACAGAATTTAAGTTACAACAAACAAACAACAACAGTCATGAAATACTGTAATCTACCCCCACAAAAATAGTCCCCCATCCAATAACTTGAGAACATTCTTCTTCACTTCTGTGAAAAATAAAAAGTGCAAATTGTGACGATGCCTCCTCAGTAGTAATGTGCTGCTTTCTGTGAAAGAAAGGAAGAAAAAAAGAAAGACATCTTGCTTTCTTTTCACCTTAGCTTACGGCATAATTGAGATTTACACAATGCTTTAATATAAAATACCTAATCAATCACAGTCCTAGTTGATAGTATTGTGCTGTGGTCTGTGTTGCTGCATTGCACTTTGATGGGTGAGGAACAGCCGTGAGGGAACATGACATTCAGCTATTAGCAGAGTCTGAAATCTCAACTAAAAATCAGTGGGTTTTAAGACTTGAAAAGTATCCCACAACTGGAAAACTTGCCAATGTCCAGCACTCTGCCTCTTGGTACTGGTCCCGAAACAGTGGCTGGCAGTCAGGGAATTTGAACTGGTGCAGTGCTGGCAAGGAGAGAAGGGGGTGCAGGGCCAGGGATACAGTGTATTCACTATAACCATTGTGGGTGGTATTAGCACTACCACTCTTTGAATAGTTATGGGTGGAGGAGTGGGTGACCATGTATGCAGCAGTGGCAAACACA
This sequence comes from Alligator sinensis, assembly GCF_000455745.1. Taxonomy (NCBI): domain Eukaryota; kingdom Metazoa; phylum Chordata; order Crocodylia; family Alligatoridae; genus Alligator; species Alligator sinensis. The sequence continues at coordinate 321,465 of NW_005842208.1, read as the reverse complement.
TTCTGTTCATGAGATGGTTTGGGTGAATTAGGTGTTGGGGGCAGTTTGGTCAAATGGTCCAACCTGCACACCTACATGCAATAGAAGCCATGGTGTGGGTGGGTGGTTCTATGGGTGGGCAGGTGGGTGTCCAGTTCTTGTGTGCCATGGTGTTATTATGTGGGCTTTACACAAATTTATGAAGGGTGTCCTGCCCTGCCTTTCTCAAGGGATAATGGCCAGTGATCAGTGACCATTCATTAAAGTCCTTTGAGGTGAGAAATGCTTTGAGCAAAAGGCACAAAAGTCCATGGAATACTTTGTGAGAAGGCCCCAAGGTGGCTGTCACTCTCAGTAACACCCATGCTTATGATGCCAATTGGCATCCCTTGCTGGTTCCCCCACCCAGCCTGAGTTGACTGCTCCCACAGTGCTCCCACACATGTTATAAGGGTCCATGAACCTACAGCCTCTCTAGTGAGGGGGGTGACATGCAGGGTCTTACCTCCTCACTGTGTTCATCCTCACCGTCTTGCTGGCTGGAGCTTCCTTTTCCTGGCACTCCACACCAGGGTCTTCTCTCCTCCTCAGACCTTGGGGCTCCCTTGGCCACCCCAACAGCCCCCAAGACATGGAAGGCACACCCTGGTACACCTATGGTTGCACCTGGCCATATCAAGCCAGGAAACCCTTGCCAAGACTTGAAATCTGGTCTTTTTTGCCTTTCCTGACCACAAGCCTTTTGCCAAAAACCTCTTTGAAAGCACAACAGGATTCTCTCAAGGCTAGTCAATCTTTCTCCCTCACTGCTGAAGGGTGTCCCATAGGGTCCCTACAATGTTGGCTGCTTGGCAAGCTGCCCCTATAGCAGCACTGGCCCTGCATGGCCCTGCAGGCTCTGCCACCCTTTACCACCAAGGGCTAGCCAAGGGGGGTGCACCCCAGGGGCTTCATGCCTCATCTGTCATCCTTGCTTGGGTGTGATTTTCTAGGTGTCCCCAGTGTTCCCATAGGTAGTTCCCATATTGAAATAACAGCTCCCCCTGACACTGAGCCCCAAGGAATCTTATTCTATCTCTGCCCCCCCGCCCATGTGCCATGCTGTTGCCCCTTGGGGATTCCCTGGATTTCCCAGTACCAGTTAAAGGACCTTCCCTGCTGTTTTAAAAAGAATTGCAATTGAGAATAGCAGAGACAAAAGAAAAAGAGAGAGATTCATCATTTACATAAGTAACCTTTAATGATTTATTCACCATTCTAATATTATAAAAGCCTTAATCTGACTGTCTGTCTGTCTCTGTCCATAACACTTTATTCACGCTCTGATTTGCTGTCTTAAACAGCCAGTTAGAGTGCGAATAAGCATTCGGACAGGAGGTGGCAGCAAGGTGGAGCACCACCATGATGGCAAGGACACAGGGGACAGTGTGGGGACAACCAAGGCAGCAGCAACCGAGCAGATGAACTGGAGGTAGCAGCAGCTGAGTGGACAGAA
>NW_005842208.1:316372-319492 GCF_000455745.1 Alligator sinensis | reverse complement strand
GCGCAGCCTCAGGCATGGCCCCAGCCCCAGCCCAGCCTGAAGTGGCGGTGGGGAGGGGGGAAATGGCCCCAGCCCCACGGGGAGGGGGAGACCAGTCCTGGCCCCAGCCCAAACCTGCAGAGGGAGGGGGGAAACGGCCCTGGGAGGAGGTGGGCCAGCACCCACCTGGCCTGGTTTGGCCCAAAGCAGTGGCGGGGAGTGGACCCGGATCCAGACCTGACTTGAAGCGGCAGAGGGGAGGTGGGGAGCAGCTCCAGCCCTGGCCCCGGCTGGGGGTTGGACACAGGCCTCTGTCCCCACCTGCCTGCCCCCCCACAATCATTCTTGATGGGCATTTTGCTAGTAACTTACATAAAAAGCAACCCTTACAGGATTTTCAAGTTAAACAATTTTCAACACAGCTCAGCTTATTGAACCAAGTGAAACAGTAACATTTGTAGAAAACAGAGCAGACAGAGGGGGCACACCAAGGTCACTGGGGGAGACTGCAAAAGTCAGCACTTAAAACATGCTCTATTCATATTTCAGTAACTAGCAGAGACACAGGCAGTGACATGGTCACTTAATTAGGAATTAAAGGCTTCCCAAAATCCAGGAAGGTCTTCCCAAAAGCACAGAGTGCACAGCAGAGAGGAGCTGGCAGGGCCTGGGCACAGAAATACTGGGTAGCCCCTGGATCCCTCAGCAGGCTTTGTAACAAGAAGCCCCTTTTCCTGCACTCCCCTTAGGTGCGCCTCTCTTTTCTTCTTTTCTCCTTCTACCTTTTCTTTCTTCCTCCTTTCCCCCTGTTCTCCTCTCCTTCCATTATAAGAAGAAAAGTGATAAAATTGTATTTTTAATAGGTGGATATGATATTGTATGTCCAATAGGTATTTTATAGGATACTATGTTCTGTACATTGTGTTATTCTGCATCTTTCTCACATTTTGCCATGGCATTATATTATATACTTTTAAACTTTTAATGAATGTATTTCTCTTTTAGAGCAAGTCTTACCTTGTACTATTAGAGTTGCTGATTGCAGTGCAATTGTAATTACTGGAATTGTATTGCCACCTTTCTCTGTATTGGGCTGGTCTCCTGAGTGAATAAGAGTGTCTGAGTGAATGGGTGATTGAATAATAGGCAGAACCAGCTGTAGTACAAGTTAACAAGCAGGAATTAACAGCTCCTAGCTGCAAGTTGACAAGAGGAAAGTATCAACATCTACCTGAAACTCTATTCTATGTGCAACAATATATCCATTTGAACAAGTCAGAGCTGAAGACCGGTTCCAGGAATTGAGCACCCACCCTATTAACTATTCCTGTAACTTATAACAATACCACTGTTGAATCAGTCAAAATCAAGGACCAACTCCTGAAACTGCACATGGAGACCCCAGTGACTGACACCTGTCATGAAACATTCATCAAGGAACATCCCAAGAGGGCCAGTGACCTCTAGACTGGGCAAGCCCGAAGACTGGGGGATCACAGACATCTGCCAGAGAGGGATAAAAGGCAGTGAAGCGTGACCCCCAGCAGCGCCCTCTTTATTCCTTGATCCGATCAGCACCCAACCTACTGACCAGAAGGACAAGCCGGGGACCCCCTTCTGGAGCAGACATCGCCTTGGAGTAAGCTTCAGCTGGCCATCAATAGCAGCCCCCAGCACCTGGGATAACTACAAAACTGACATCGGTGCTCCACTATTACTGCAGCAGTTGTATCTGTATGTGTGTGTCAGTGCATGTTAAGGTGACCAGTACCCATCATGACTAACTCCACATCCTGTTCAATAAATTAGAATTAACAATCCCATGAGTTGGTCCTTTGTAGCCAACAGCTTGGCCCTGAGCCCCAAACATGGGAGAACTCACTCCAAATCATAGAGGAGGAAGCCGACAAATGCATCCATAACGGGGGGCATTGCATTCATTTGTTGTCCTGATGAGGATGGTGGTATTCCCCAATTATCAATCAGGATTTTTCCACTGGCTGCATCATGCTAGTGTACTCAGCAACTGACTGGAGCTGGCTGAAAGCTGAAAGGAAGCAATGGGTGGGAGGCAGGGTGGTTAGACAAGCACATAGGAATGTTTCTGGACAAAGGCACCCTGCCCTGAATGCCTGAACAGTATTCACTGGATGTCACTTACCAATGGCTAGATGTGCTGGTTGTGGAGGATGTTGCAATTTTCTCTTGCAACCCGGGTTGGAAGGTATCTCTCATATTGGACTTCAGCCTGCAGTCAAGCACTGTATTCTTGTACCCCCACTGGGCAACTCTCCTTGGAGCTGTCCAAGATATTCTTGCTCTATAACAGCATGGCTGGCTCTCTTCTTCTGCCTCTGGTCTGCTGTCTTCTCTTCTCAGCATCAAACATCTCAGATCAACAGGATGTACTCGTACCCCGACGAGTGCTCCCACAATTTATAGGGCTCCTCTTCAGCAGGTCATGGAAAGTTCTTGCCCTTGGTTTCAGACATGCTGGTGCTGTCCTGGCAATTGTTTTCTAAAAGAGCACCAAAACCCTACTTCTGTGAGAAATGGGCCAGGTAGTGACAGGCAAGCCAAGGGTGGTGGCCAGTCATGATAGCAAAGTCTCAGCTCAGCCAGATCCACATCCTTGCAGCACCACTCCATGATCTGCTCTTGTGCATGACTCAATGCATCCTTTACCACCCCGGTGCTCAGGTCTTTCTTCCCCCCACCCCTTTGCAAACACCTCTTATAAAGCACAAAAATGGGGTAATATCAACACTAGGCACTCTTGCTCCCTCCCAGATTTTGGATCTAACATGGGGTGCCCTACATTGCTGGATGATCAGCCCTACAGCCTTTGACACCCCTAGGCACCAACCAATGCAACGTCCCTGCCTGGGGGAGGGGGTGTGCACCCCCTGTGGCTTTACGCCTCATCCTTCACCCTTTCAGGTGTGCTAGATTTAAGGTGAGCCCAGGGTTCACCCAGGCATTTTCCGCGTTGGCAGTATAGCTCCCCCTTGACACTGATCAACCCAGTGGACTATGATGCTGTCTCCTCATTTCTCCTGGGAAGAACTGTTCCAACTCAGCTGGCCCCAGGAATGACTCCGCTCCCTGTGCCTATTTGGCGCCACAGACCAAGATACATTC
>NW_005842208.1:312658-316362 GCF_000455745.1 Alligator sinensis | reverse complement strand
AATGAGACTCTCCCCCCCCCCCCCCCCCCCCCAGCGTGCTCCTGCAAGTCTGCACAGGGTTTTGGCAGGAAGCCACCTTCCCTTGGCTTTTCCATTCACAGCATCCAGCTTTTCTGCCCCCTGGATTCATGACAGTGCCTAGAAGTGGGGTGTGGGGGGGGGAGGGTCTTGTCTTCTGCTGGGACCTTGGTGGTTCCCTGGCAACCCCCCAAAATCCCCCCAGTGCCCCAATGTTGTGTGCTAACAGGAAATGTACTAACTGGAAAAGGTTTCAATCCAACAAAAAATAATTGTAATTAACTTGATTCTTGAACTGCCCAACTTGTAACAATTTTGATCCTTTCCACCTGTTGTGTAATGGCCGCATTGCAACAGAAATTACATGGATTTCTCAGTGAACCCAAGCGGCACCTGGTGGACAAATCATGTCAGAACTGGGGAAATGGCAATTTTAGCTGTGTGAGAGAATACACGTTACGAAACTTTCACCATAAAAATAATCCTGCTGGAATAACTGGCCATGCTAAAAATAAAACGCTTTGGCGGTGGTCTTACTTACCATGATAAATTGAAATCTATCATGATAAAAAGATGTCAACATGTATTTTCAGATGCGACTAACCGAGTGAAACGGCGATTTTTGGCACCATTTTGTGGTGTGTATCTAAGCAAGGCATAATGTGTACAAGCGCCCCCAGTTGCTAAAGTGCTGTCAAATACAGCACTTCAAATTTAATACCTCATTTAACAAGGGTTAATGTAAAGTGCTGTACCCATTTTGAAGTGCTGTAAAGCCATGCACTTCTGTTAAGCTATGGCAATAAAGCACTTTAAATGGCAAAAAATCCCAACTTCTGTACACACCCTAATGTTGCAAATGGAGAAGAGCTCTTTGGATATCGGTTGGGAACAATCTTTCAGTTCAGCAATTCCTGTCATATCACTACAGATATTTACAAATGGTTTTGAAACTGAACATGGGAGCAAAACAGCTGATTCTCCTCAGCTGAAAATGACTTCCTGGTCCTGAATTCCCTTTCATATGATTTATTAAACCATTTAAATATGTTTTTTTTTAATTAGAAGCTTGAAATTTAAAAGTAAATTCACTTGGGGGTGGGGGGTCAGCTCAAAGTTTCCTTGAACACATTCATTCTGTAATGATTAGTTATTTGTTCATCACTTAATAATCCCCCGCACAGAGGACAATGCATCCCCACATGGGGCTGCAGCCCTATGTTCCCCCTGACATTCTTATGTGCTAGTCATATCAGAGAGGGAAGTTTGAAGCCAAACAGGTGACACCAGCCAACCCACCTGACTTTGATGTGGCTAACAGCCCACTTCTGCACACAGCCCCACAAGCTGTGCAAATGCCTTACCTTGAACCAAGCAGTTTTTTAGGTAGATGTGATATCTTTTATTAGACCAACTGAGTAGCTGGAACAAAGTTCTTAGCAAGCTTTTGGGTGCAACCACCCTTCTTCCTATACCTGAAGAAGGGTGATTGCACCCAGAAGCTTGCAAAGAACTTTTTTCCCAACTACTTAGCTGGTCTACTCTAATATAAGATATCACATTTACCCAAAAAACCTTGCCTGCCTATGTCCTTAGACTCACATAGCTACAACCAAAAACCCAGCTTACCTTGAACCATGACTACCCCAGACAAGGAGGTAGCCCTTGAAGCTGTGTGTGTGTGTGTGTGTGTGTGGAGGGGGGGTGCATGTAAAAGAGAGAAAGAGAGAGGGAGAGAGAGTCTCTGATGGTGGGAGTGAGGGTAGTGCACTCCCCATTGGTGTGTATGTGTGTCTATATATCTCTATATCTATATCTCTATAGATGTATGTGTATGTGTCTATATATAGAGAGATTGATATAGATATAGAAGTATATAGACACACACACACCAATGGGGAGGGCACTGCACTCACTCCCACCAGCAGGGACTCTCCCTCTTTTTTACAGGCCCCCCCCCCACAGCCTCAGGGATTAGGAGGGCTGCCTCTTTGTTTGGGGTAGTCATGGTTCAATATATATAAGTGTATACAGTCCCCATTTCAGAGGAGGCCTGCTCTCCTGCCATTTGCCTGGGCCTGAGGCACCTGTACCCTCACTCTCTGGTGAAGGACTGCTTTGGCCCTGGGAGAGCTGCACCCCTTCCCCCCTCTCCCCGTGTCCCAGCTCAGGGCAATTTCATGCTGAAACAATCCCAGGATAGTGGGGGAAAAGGCGGGGATTCCCTTGGTATCATTACATTTGGCCTAGGAAGGCTGAGACATGCCAGACTATGCCTGTGCTTCCAGGACATAAGGGAAAGGGCAAGGGGCACTCCATGTACCCACCAATGTTCACCCCTCTTCACCTCTACCAGTCTCCTAAAGGCAGATGGGTGCTGCTCCTTGGTGTCCTGAACATCCCCTGTTCCTTTGCTGGGCTTAGACATAGGATTCAGTGGTCACCATGTTTAGAGCCAGCAGATAGCTGAGTGAGCTAGTGCCACCACTGGAGTGAATGATAGTTTGCAGAGTAACTACATCTATACCTTAGCTGGTGCAGCTCTGACATTTGGACACAAGACGTAACTATCCCCCCAGGATGTCTCAAGTGCCTGCCAAACTTGCCCTGCCAGTAGGGTCAGCAGGATGTGGCCAGGGTAACCCCAAGTGGAGTCAGTGCCTGGTACCAGGAACATCCAGGTCCCTGTGCCCAGCATCTCAGCATGAACCAAGGCAGAAGGGATGGGGCTCAGTACATGACCTGGAGCACTGTGCTCCAGAGAGTGCATTTGCATGTGTGGGTGTGGGAGTGTGAGCCTATCTGTGAGTGTGTGTCTGAGCATGTGAATATGCATGTAAGGGGAGAGTATCAATGTGCTTCTGTGTACGCATGAGTGTAACCACAAGTGTGTGGGTGACAGCTTATGAATAGATGCGCAGGTGCTTGTGTCTGTGCATGTGTGCATGCGTGCCCGTGCCTTCTGTGCTCTCAGCTGGTGGCCTCCCCTCCCTGTGTGCCACTCCCCTTATGAAGGGTATACCCATTGACTCTGGGGTCTGCCAGTGGTGCCCTGTAGGGAGGTGCAGTGATGAGGCCTGGTCCCTGTGGAGGTAGACAGGGCTCAAGCACTCATCTCCCTTGGACAATAGTGGGAGAATCTCTCAGTGGGGGCTCTGCAAAGACAGGACCATGAGGGGCTCTGCTCAGAGTGTGGTCAGCAGGGGGTAAGGAAACAGTAGGGGAGGGAGAGGGCAGTACTGCTCTCTCTCTCTCTCTCTCTCTCTCTCTCTCTCTCACACACACACACACACACACACACACACGCCCCCCCTTGATATGGGTTTTGTCATGTCTTGGGGGGGTCCCCAGTTGGAGGGTGGGGCTGCATTAAAGCCTAGAGCCATTCCCTGAAAGTACAGGAAGGGAAGCAGAGTGGAGGGCAAAGAGCTGGTCTGGTCACAGGGAAGCTGAAGTCCTGTATAACCAGCAGCTGTACCCCCCCACCCCCCACTACTTCCCTGGGACCAAGAGGTAGTTGCACCTCAGCAATACTCCTTGTATCCCTGAGGGATTCCTATATCACCAGCCTCCTCCTGGGGCAATTAGGGAGGTAGGGATACAAGTGGGATAAGCCTGAGAGGGTCGTAGAGCAGGGAGCATTTCGGATGGAGGGGGGTGAGCCTAAAGGCATGTTCATCTCAGAG
>NW_005842208.1:311836-312625 GCF_000455745.1 Alligator sinensis | reverse complement strand
TGCCTGGATTGGGTGCTGTGTTTGTCAGGACAGGCTGTGCTGGTGGATTTGTCTGCTCAGCAGATTTGTGGGGCCTGTACAGGCGTGTCCAGGGACCTAGCCAAACCCATCCCTGCCGTGTCCATCTGCACGCTGCAAAGCCTATAAAGGAAGCCCTACTAAAATAAGTCCCTACAGTCAGCCAACCCCCACTTCTTCCCCCAGCAGGATGCCTCATGATGACCTGCCCCAGGGATGATGCCTGTGTGTTTAAATGGGGCAAGGGTCTTTCCCATCCAGTAGGCACTGGCCCTGGGAAGCACTTGTTGGCTTGGGACTCTCACAACGGACAGCCCCATGGCTATACCTGAAAACCCTGTAGCCCTAGGTCAGAGGCCCAAGGGAATGAAGCCGAGGCAGTGTGGTTACAGGAGCTCTCCGCTCTTGGTGCACATATTGTGGGGGAAACCCTAGATTGGGAGACAGGGGGCTACGGGTCGGGAGTGAGTGGTACCGGTAGGGCTGCGAGGCAGGGGGCTTTGTAGGGGGGACGGATACAGCCGCTTCTATCAGAACAAGGGCAAAGCTGCTACGAGCAGGGTGACACTTTGTAGACGGCCTCTCCCCTGCTAACACAAATCCTTGCCCTTCGCCTCCAGCCTGGGCGAGAATTTCGTCTCGGCCCCTAGCAGTGAGGAAGGGGGGAACGGGAGGGGGAGCGCAGCTCAAGAGGCAGTCGCGAAAGAGCCTCACTTTTCCAGAGCAGAAATGAAGGGAGAGGGGCGCAGCTGGGAGGGCCCGAGGGGCGGG
>NW_005842208.1:302629-311053 GCF_000455745.1 Alligator sinensis | reverse complement strand
TCCTGACTGGCGGTGTCTGTCCCGTACCCCAAGGCCGGGCCGCTAGGAGCTCTTGGCAAGATGGGACAGCAGGGATCGAGGCTCAGGGCCCAAACTGGGGTAGGGCTGCCCCCACACGAGGGACCAGCCCATTGCAGGTAGGTCTCTGTCTGCCTAATCCTGCGCCTCTCCCATGCCTCTAGACTACTGCGTGCAGTTCTGCCAGGCACCTGCCTGCAGCCCCCTCACACCCACGGCCTCAGCCTGCCCTGGTGTTGGGGCACTGTAACCTGGCGAGCAGGTGTGGGTGTGGCGGGGAGGTCAATGCTGTGCATTTCCACTCCCACAAACCTTCGGAGCAAGAACCAGGGAAATTTCTGGCCAAGGAAAATTCCAAGAAAGAAAACCTGGACACTCGAGTCCTGGGAGGGCCCTACGTCTTGGTCCGTCTTGCATGAAGTTGAGGCAGGTGCCCCCCCTTCCTCCCCCCACAAGGTGCCCCAGGCACTGTTCTGCACCAGTGGCACCTCCTTGGGAGTTGGGGGCTGGCCAGGTGGAAGGGGCTGTAATTGCTAGAAGCCAGGAAAGGGAGAGGATGGGGTCCTGGGATCCAGTCCTGTCTGCCTGGTGGGGAGCCCAGCAGCTGTGGTCTCTGGGAATCTTGGGCCCCCTCTGTCCCATCCACGTGGAAACATGTCCGATCCAAATGTTTTCACAGGGCAGCTCAGATTCTTCCCAAAACTAATGTCTCTGAAGATCTGCTCCCTGCATCCCATTCCAGTTGTGCTCTGGGCCTGGCTTGGGAGGCCTTTAGGGACTGCAGGGCCAGAAAGGAATCAAGAGTACTGGAGAGACAATTGGGATGCTGTGATGGGGGAGAAGAAGGGGGAGGGAGAGTCAGGGGCAGTTCAGGGTGGCTGATGTAGTGGCTTCAGGTCAAGAAGAAGTGTTTCTGTGGCAGGGTCTGGCATGGGCTGACCTCTCCTTTTTCCTCTGCCTGACAGTGTCTTGTGAGGGGAACGAGGGGCTGTGCCAGCCCGGGACACTGGGCCGGCCGGTGGGACCATGAACGAGCGGACAACCTGTAGGCGGTCAGGTGTGGGGGTCTGGGCAAGGTTCTTCCTGGGAGCTGAGTGGCAGTGGGGACTGTCTCATACTGGAGGGCTGAACCTGTGCTGGGGTGGGGAGAGTCTGGGTGAGGGGTTTGTCTCAGTGCTGCAGGATGGGACGCAGGTGTGTTTCTGTTCCTAGGAGGAAGAGGGTGGTGGTTGGGATGGGGGGGAGCTCTGAGTTGAGGCTGGCAGTCTCTTTTTGGGATCTCCTGAGGAATGGGAGGTATTTCACCTAGGGTTGGGGTGCATGTATGGGGAGGATTGGGGGTTCAGGGGTAGGCCCTGTCAGTTGGGGCAGGTAGTTTGGGGAGGGCTGATTTGGCTGGGTTTCAGGTCCGTGGCAGGGTATGGGGGGGCTGTGGTGTGTTTGTGGGGCTGGCCCGGCTGGGGTTCAGGTTTTGGGTAGTCTAGGAAGCTGGAGAGGATAATGTTCAGGGTGAGTAGTTGGGGCCTGAGTTCTGGGGTCCCTGGCCCAGAATGCACCTGTTCTTGCAGTGAAGAAGGATGATGAGACTTACGAGATTTCCATCCCCTTTGAGGAGACACCCCACATTGAACCCCAGATCTTATATAGCCTCAGCCCCCCCCAAAACAACTTTGAAGGTGAGGCCTTCTGCTCTGGGGAAATGGACTGAGGGTTGGGATGGGGGTTCATTTTAGGAAGACAGCTCTGAGCTGCTGTTAAAAGGTCAGGGCTGGGGAGTGAGGTGGTATGGGGAGGTGGGTTGTGGGTTGCAATGGCTGGGCTGGAGGAAGGGTTCGGGACTGGGCAAGGTTAGGGGAGGAGCTGAGCTGAAGAGACTGGAGTGTGGGGGGGTGGAACCAGGATTGGGCAGAGATAGGGGGACTAGGATCAAGCCGGAGGTTGGCTATGTGGGGACTTGGCTGGGAGAGACCTGTGGTGTGTGGGACCTACGATCGGTAGCAGCAGCATGAGGCCTGCAGGGGCTGGGCCAGGGGAGGTCAGTGGGGACTGAGGTCCTGTGGGCTGTGACTAGATGGAGCCACGGGGCACAAGTGGTGCATGGCCCAGGTTGGGGATATTAAGCTAGTGCCCACCATGGCTGTGTCCACAGAGCTGCCCGAGCTGCCCTCGCCCTCCCTGGCACTGATGAACAGCATGAAGACACAGCTGCACATGGCCCTCGAGCGCAACTCATGGCTACAGAAGCGCATCGAGGACCTGGAGGAGGAGCGTGACTTCCTGCGCTGCCAACTCGACAAGTTCATCTCCTCTGCAAAGGTGGATGCTGGTGAGCAGGGTCAGATGTCTGGGGTCCTGTCCCCAGCTCTGGGAGGGCAGTGGGGTCTTGCGGGTTAGAGCAGGGGGATTGGGAGCCAAGGTGCCTTGGTTTCATTTGCTCTGGAAGGATCTGGAAGCACCTGGTAGGTTAGAGTGGAGGCTGGGGAGCCAGGATGCTTGGGTCTTACATGCTGCTGTACACCTCTTAGACAGCCTCTTTGTCACCAAACTATAGGATGATGTATGCTGTCGCCTGTGGCCTTCTTACTTGTGGTGTGGGGTGGGTTGTGGGAAATCAGTGTCCATCTGTTCGTCTCCCCTCCTCCCTGCAGAGGACCACTGCCGCAGCAAGCAGCCCCTGCGGCGCTCAGAGGCAACTGACAGCCGGAATGGGGAGGTGACCGACAATGACAGTGTGGCCTCCTCGCTCAGCGCCAACACTGAGGAGGGTAGCTCCACTGAGCGCAAGAAGCAGAAGCAGAAGGGAGGGGTCAACCGGCGGCGCCTCATCAAGCCCAAGACTCGGGAGCGCCAGAGGGGTGAGCAGAGGCAGGAGGAGGGGCTTCCTCACAATGGGGGACCTGGGCTGGGGGTTTTGGGTGGGAGAGGGCCTTTGAGGGTTTGTATGGGGGACATGTGGCTGCAAGGTATTTGTTGTATGTGTGTGGGGGAGGTGTGGGGGTGGCTAGGAGGGTTGTGCTGGGGGAGGGTACAGAGGCTCCCAGGGTGCTGTGTGGTAGCTGGGTGGGGGGGACGAGTAGGGGCTGGGGCCTGGGGAGGTGCTGGTCAGACTGGAGGGAAAAGAGCCTCTGTGGGAGGGGGAAGAGAGGATTACTTGAGGGGGAGTTATAGGGAAGGGATATTGGCAGGGCGGGATATAGAGATGGAAGACTTGACCAAGTGCCTTCATCCCCACCCCCTGCTCAACTGTTTGTCTGTTTTTTCAGTCAAGGACGCAGATGGGGTGCTGTGCCGCTACAAGAAGATTTTGAACACCTTCCAGAAGCTAAAGAGCATGAGCCGGGCCTTTGAGCACCACCGCGTGGACCGCAACACAGTGGCGCTGACCACACCCATTGCTGAGCTGCTTATCGTGGCACCTGAGAAGCTGGCTGAGGTGGGCGAATTTGACCCCTCCAAGGAGCGGTTGCTGGAGTATTCACGCCGCTGCTTCTTGGCTCTTGATGACGAGACCCTCAAAAAGGTGCAGGCCCTTAAGAAAAGCAAGCTGCTGCTGCCCATCACCTACCGCTTCAAGCGGTGATGGGTCCCTGCCTCTGCCCCCTATGGCCTGCTCCACCCCTGCCACTACACCCCCACTGCAACCTCCCCCATGCAACCTGTGACACTGTTCCATGGCCCCCCCGATACTGACCCTCACCTTCCTCGTATCCTTGGGCCCTATAGTTGGCTTCAGTCCCTCTTGCTGCTGTCCTGCCCTGCCCCACTCCACTCCACCATGGTTACTGCCCTCTTGCCACCATCCTAATCATTGACTGGTTCAAGCCATGATGGGGCTGGCCCCCTGGCACCCCAAGCCTCTCCAGTGCCATGTGCCCCATTGCTGCCCCTGGCACTCTAGCATGATGGCCCCTGGCACCTCCTACTGCCATGCAGTAGGACCTTTCTACCCCACTGCTTTCTCCACCAGCTGCAACCACTCCCTCTGAACTCCCACTGCCCTGCCCCTACCTGGCTGCCATTTGCCACCCACTTCAGGTGCTGAAAGGAAATGCCACTATAACCCTCCCCGCCCTGCCCCTCCCATTATCCTCATGGCATCTTTACCTTTACTTCTTCCCTGAATTTCTGTCCCAGGACGCACAGTGTAGGGACTCCAGTTCACGTCCTGCCCCTGTCCCTTCTCTGCTGGGTGGAGCACATTGAGGGAGCCAGGACTTCTGGGTTCTATTCTGGCTCGTGAAAGGGAGTGGGGTCCAGTGGGTAAGAGCAGGTTGGTGAATGGAAGGACTCTTGGTTCTCCTTACCCACCCACCCCTTCTTGCTATGGCCTTGGGCCACTGTTGCTTCTCTTTGACCACACAGGACTCTCTACTGCTCCCAGCGATGAAGGAGCCTTCGGGAGAGCATGTGACTGGCAAAAGCATGGGGACCCCTGTAGCTTTTATGCATGATCCCACCACCCTCAACCTTAGTGGTTCACCTGCTGCTCCAGGTAGGAGCGTCCAGTTCAGGCAGGGTCAGCTTGTGTGCTCACTTTTTGAGCTGGGGTGTGTCCAGGCAGAAGTGTTGGGGAGGGGACTCTGGTTGGGAAGGAGATGGTTGAGGCTACAGGGAATCTGTTCTTTAGGTGATGGCTTCCATGAGGGCACTACCTGGCTCAGAGGGTGGGGAATGGGGTTAGGAGCCTTCTCTTCCAGGGAGAGTTGGCCCTTATCCAGCCTGGGGGAGATGGATGGACAAAGGCTGCTTAAGGGATGGGGGTGGGGCAGGTCCTGTCCCTTCTAGCCACATTGCTCCAGCTGGTCAGGTTCCTTTGGAGATGTTCCTTCTGACCCTGACCACAGTAGCCACAGCCCTTTTCCCAGTGAGGCCTCTTGAGTTTCCTGCCCTTCTGCTGCCTGTCTTTCCAGCAGCACCAACAGCCTTGGTTGTCTGCCAGGTGGAGAGCACCAACCCCTGCAGGGAGCAGTGGTTCTTGTGTTTGCTGACCTGCCCGCACCCCCCAACCCAGGATCTCTCCCTACACCCTGCCTGGCCCCACTCCAAGGGCATTATTGTATTTAACTCCCTCTTCTCCTTGACTGGGCATGACCCCCCCCTTCCCCCAACAGCAGCGTAGAGCTGCCAAGTGTGTGCGTGTGCACATGTGTGCGTGTGCAAGGAGGTGTGTGAAGCCGCTTGGCAGGCCACCCCTTTTTACTTGGTGTAACAGACTCTTTTCCACTGTGCCTGTTATTTCATGCCCTCTCTCTATGTTTAAAAAAAAGAAAGGAAGAAAACACTACAAAAATAATAATCAATTTATTAATAGAATTTAAATTAAAAAAATTTGGAATAAGCAAGGCTGAAGTCCCAATTCATTCCCAAAACAAAAGCCACAGCTGCGTCTGGGATGGGGTGTGTGAGCCAATTTGTATGGGAGCCCTTTGCTTGACCCTGAGATGGACCTGCTTCTGGGGTGAGGTGTGTTAGGGAATGGCTATACAAAGACCTCTCAACTGGCACTGAGATGCACCCTTTTCTGGTAGCTCCCACTGTCATCCCTTCCTACCCTCTCTTTGGATTGCATATGTATTTCTACTTCCTCCCTCAATTTTTTTCTGTCTTGAGAAAGTCGATGGCTGCAAGTCTTTCCTGTCCTATCTTAACTGTTAGACTTGACACACTGGGGGATCCAGGGCTCCTGTGTTGTGTCTCAGTTTTGGGAGGGGAGTGGGATCAGTGTGGCTGGGAGTCGAGGCTCAGTAAGCTAAGCAGTAATGCGCGCACAGCTGTCATTGCAGAGCCAGGCATGGCTCTCACCCTCATTCTCTGCAGATTATCCACCCAACAGTCCACATGAAAGCCCACCTTGCAGCCCCATCCCACTCTTGCTTAAGGCTTTGTGCATCATGCTTTATCAGCACGCAGGTGTAGTCAGAGGTGGACCCCTCGTGCTGTGTGTAGTGCACCTTTGTTTTGGGTGGGCATGTATGTGCATGCACAGAGCCATTCCCTCATGCTACAACCATCGTGTGCTTACATGGGCGCAGTCCTCCCTGCCCCTGTAATGTACACATCCCACCGTGAACACATGCTCCCTTACACTACAGCTACCCATGTGCTGCTGTTTCTGACAGAGGATGCACTACTGGCATTAGAAGGACATTTGAATCAAGACATGCTTAATCCTGAATTACACCCAGCCTCTCTACCTCGTGTTGCAAGTGGGTTCCATGTGTATGTATATACAGCATATCCAGGAGCCATCAGCCACTGTATGGGGATCTGCATGTTTCTTGGATGATGGGTATGCACTTGGTGTTGGACAAACTCATATAAAAACATGACTGATGTCCCCTTCAGTAAAAGATAAGTGGGGATTTGCTACCCCATGAAAAATGAAAGTTTAAGTGGGATAATGCAATACCTTTCATTGCAGGCAAAGCCACTGTGTATTACCTCCCACTTGCCATGGGCTAAGAGTGGAGGCAGGGGGCAGTGCTTCCTGGCCAAGCCCCAACCCACAACCACCTTCTGTGCCTAAGGCCCCATGCTCCCTCTCCAGTGCCAGCAGGAAGAATTATTGCCTGTCAAGGGCAAGTATTATCCTAGCAGAGCAGACCATTCAGCAGCCAGCAGGAAAAGCTGTGGGAGTTGGAGCTAGACAAATCCCGAGGAAAGAGAGGCAATGATGGTGATGAGTCACCAGGGAAACCCACTGTGAGGGAAAGAAGCAGTGAATCACCCTGGGAACCAATCATATGGGGAAGAGGTGGATTCTTCAAGCCTTGCTGACTTTGCATCCATCTAGGAAAGGCTCAGCCAGGCACAAGACACTGGGCTCAGAGCATGGGATGTTGAATACTCAGGCCAGGGCCTCCATGAACCTAAAGCCTTTACCCCTGTCACCTCAGCAAAACCTCTCTCATCCCTAAGACAGTTGACTACACCCCACAGCATCCTCCTCACCTGCTTCAGTTGCTGTGGACGTGGATAAGAGGGTGGTGGGATCAATGCCCCATCAATGTCTGGCATTGCTGTTCAGGAAACAGGACAGACTTACCCCCTACCCCATTGCTGACATGTTCTTCCCCTGCCCCACCATCACATGTCTGGCCTTGGGGATGGCTGTTGCTCATGAAACTACAGCCCTCCAGGGATGGGGGGAAAAAGGAGATAGCAACTTGGTTTTAGGCCTGGCAGGTTTTAGGCCCAGATCTTCCTATCACTGACAACTGCATCCTGCAAACCTGGGCATACTCATCAGACCCTACCCAAAAGCTAGCTTTGTTTCCCTCCTGTTGTGAAGCTGCATCCGTTTGTTAGCAATCTTCTCCTGACATGCTGCCTTCAGTTATCCATGGCCATCCCTCTTTTCTGTGCCAGTAGACTCCTGTATGTTAATCAGCTGTTCTCTGAGTATTTTGGCCCCATGTTGTATTTGCAGAACACCATTCAATACCTGCAATGCAGTCCATGAGGGCTCTTGCACAGGACACAGACAAATGGAAGGGGGGGCATGAGGCAGGATAGGTGTGTCACCCTGCGGGTCAGGAAACATTCTTGAGGTGACTGATAAAGGGCCCTTGAGACAAAATTGTGTCTCACTATTGAAAGGGAGCTGCTGTTTCCAGGTCTTGTGGTTTGGGGAGAACAGCTACAGAGCTGGGTCCTCTGGCACATCCAGACAGATATACACCAAGAAAAGCACATTAAAAAATCTGATTTTTAAAATGGATTGGGTGATATGAAGGAAGTGGGGTGGCTTGTTGATTCTGGAGGTGCTGTGGCCAACCCCCCTGCCACGCTTCCTTGTTCTGCGGGCTGTGATTTGGGCTTGGTGATTTTTAGCACGTTTTGCACCAGAGAAGTGCAGTACTGTGGGGAAGGCCCCGCACTTCACTGGTGCTGCCACCTCCCCGCAGCGGGGAGCCTGCCCTGTGGCAGTAACAAGCCCTGCTGCCTTCGGCGCAGGCCAGATCACAGCTGAGCCACGCGTCCCGCGGCCAAGCGCGGGTTCCCCCCGTGCCAGGCTGTGTGGCGGGGCAGGCAGGGACTGATTTACGTGAGCGGCCGTGGCGGTCCGGGAGCCGGCGGGGCGGATAGGCCCCGGCACACGACAGCCTACAGGGCGGGTGTTGTTTCCCTGCCGCGCTGGGTCAGGCCTGGGCGGGCGCCCTTCGGAGGGCTATGGGTGCAGGGTGCCTGCTCGGGGCGCGGGCCAACGGCTGGCGGAGCACGAGGGCCCAGCAACGGCCTGTAGCATAGTAGATCACCGAGGGGCGGTAGGCTGTCCCGACCTCCGACCCGGAAGTGCTTTCTCTTGGGCCAGCCACCGCCCCTCCTTCGCGTTGCTTTCATTCTCCTCGCGCGAGGCGCAAGCGGGGGCGGAAGGGGCCGAGCGTGGCCGGGGAGGCTCCGGAA
>NW_005842208.1:298567-302120 GCF_000455745.1 Alligator sinensis | reverse complement strand
CGCGCTGTCAGCGCCGGGGAGTGGCGTGCGGCCCGACCCCTGCCCCCGGCCGTGCCGCCACGCGGGGTGCGAAGCTGCCTGGCTCGCTAGGCCGCGGCCCCCAAGTTTTCCCCTGGGGAAGACAAGGCAGTGAAGATAAATGTTCATCCCTTGCCACGTGAGGCTGGGAAGGCAGCAGGTGACCCGGGCTCCCTCCCAGCTCTGCGGGGGAGCGGGGTCATGTCCGCCTCCTCCCCTCCCCAGTACTAGATCCCTGGTTGGGCTCTTAAAATCCTAGATAAAAGTGACTGGAAGGGATCTGCTGAGGCTGCCTTGTACCCCCCACCCCCCACGTGGCCTTGCCATTGCAGGGTGGGCGGCAGGGGCAACCTTTGTACCCAGGCACTACTTGTGGCGCATCCTGACCTGCTGAGCCATGTGCAGATCTGTGCTGAGGCAGGGCTGCTTGTAGGGGCTTCCTTCTACCACCGAGGACTGTATTGATCCAGAGCTGGGCTACTTTCTGTGCTAGAGGAGGTAGTGTTGTGTTGGAAGCCCCAGGCAGCCACCTGCTTGTATCCAAGCCACGGGTCCTGCTGTGATGGGTTGTGTTGGGCATCTTTCCCCAGATCTCTCAGACCAGTTCTCAAGAAGCGGTGGCAGGACAGCCCGACAGCCCTTGTGTAGCAGCACAGGCTGGGGGGCAGAGCTGCCACATTGGGTCTCCCTCTGTCTGCCTAGGTAGAAGTGCAAGCATGAGAGGGAGCCAGGACTCCTGGGTTCTGTCCCTGGTTCTGAGTTGTGAAGTTTAGACTTCCCATGCCCCAGGACAGTGTTCATGCACACATCATGCCGCCTCCCAAGCATATGCAGTGTTGCTCTTGGTGGTGCACATGGCTGTTGCCTGGCTGCCTCAGCACAGGAAGGACTTTACATGGTTACTCCTCCTCACCAGAGGAGTAGAGTAGGGCACTGAGCAGCAACAGGGTGGGAGGCGAGATGAAGGTTTTGCCTTCAGGTGGAAGGAGGAGAAGGCTTTCCCAGTTGTGCCCTGGCACAGTTGGAGGGGTCTTGATTTCACCCCATCCCTCCTAGCCTGCTGTCCTAAACTAAGATTAGCAGCTGTAACACATGGAGGACCAGGTCCTAGCCTGCGCTGCTCCATCATGTGGAGTTCTACATACTGGGAGCTGGAGACCTTACCAGTGGTGTGGACCATAGTACACTAGGAGACATGGCCCCTCACAGGTTGTGCTATATATGTAGGTTGGCTTGAGGGCAGTGATTGTGTGTTGCCGTGTGGTCCCTAACTCCACTCCCTGTTCCGAAACCCCTGTGCTAACCCTACCTCTTTCCCCACAGAACGTGACAAAGAGAACCGCCACCGTAAGCGCAGTCATAGCCGCTCCCGGAGCCGTGACCGCAAGCGCCGCAGCCGCAGCAGAGACAGGCGCAACAGAGACCAACGCAGCGTCTCACGGGACCGTCGGCGACGCAGGTACATGTGGGTGGGGGCTGTATGGTCCCTTCCTGGGAGACCCCTCCCTGCCCTGGACAGGTCTCCCTCCTACACTAGCCTGCAGACCTCACCTATGGCTCATTTGGGCATAACTCGCTCCACCCTGAGGGGTTGCTGCATGCTGGGGCTGCCTTGGAAGAGCTGTGTCTCTGAGCATGGCCTTATGGTTAAAGCAGAGGCTAGGGGCTAGGATTCCTGGGTCCTATCCCTTGCTATGTGAAAGGAGTATGACAAAAGATGTGGAAGTGTGTGTGCGGGTGGGGTAGGAGGGTGGGGGACCCATAGGGGCTAGTCTTGCTTGTGCTGCTCATAAAGCAAGTCCTTCCACCTCTGTGCTTCAGTTTCCTTCCCAGTAAAACGGGGTTCTTTTGCCCTCTGGAGAGTCAGGTGATTGTGCCTTTGCTGCTGGTTTGCCCTAGGACCTGCTGTCAGTGGGCAGGGAGAGGATAAGCCACTTTACCTCTCTGCAAAGGTAGGAGGATGTGATTTAGCCAGTCTCCCCCTAGCCCCCAGGAATATAGGTGTTGGGCTCCTCACTGCAGCACCACTGAAACAGTCTGGGAGATGTTGGCACTGCCTCTGTGTGTTACTGGGCATGGGGCAGTACCTCCGTGCCATCCTTTTTAGTGTTGGTGGGGGGTTCTGAGAACCAGCTCTTCCTTAATTCATCTGGAGGAATGAATTAGTGGGGGAAAGGGAAATGGAAATGGATCTTGGACCCCAGTTCAAAGGGACAGCTCAAATTGTTATCATAGAGCAGAGTGCATCTTCCAAAGTTGTGCCAAGCTGAGTTAAAACCTGGATCAGCCAGACTGGTCTGGTTAAAAGTCGCTTTGCTTGGTGATGAATTGAGTATTGCTGTTTTGGTGCCTACCTTGTCCTTATTGGCCCATGGAGTCTCCCTGGGTAGACAGGGCCAGGGACCCAGATGTCAAAACTGAATCCCTAAAAACAGGGAAGCAGAGAAGGGCACAAACTGGATTTTTTTTTTTCCATTGCAGGTCGCCACTAAGCCTCTCAGGTCCCTTGAGGTAAATATTCTTAACCTCTTTGCTGGGGGAGGAATTGAGGTAGAGTGGGAGGGAGGTGAGGAGAGATTCACACTGGGAACAGAGGTTGGATACTCGCAGTCCTCTTCTGGTCTGAGTGCCCAGAATTATGCGGCCTTTGTCAGACATGCTGTGATAGTAGGAAAGGGTGGCTTGCAGGAACTTGTGGGTTAGCAGCAAAAACAAGCTGCAGTGTGGCCCCTGAACTGCATCCAAGCTGCAAGCCAAGTGCATGAACCTTGTAGTGCAGAGCCAGGTTTAGTAGCCCTGCCCTGATCTCACTTTGCATTCTCTCTTGGCAGCCGCTCCCCCAGGCATGAGAAGAAGAAGAAGATCCGCAAGTACTGGGATGTGCCACCACCTGGCTTCGAGCACATTACCCCCATGCAGTACAAAGCCATGCAAGGTACCTGTCCTGCCTTGGCACCATGCAGTTCCTGTCTGCGTGCATGTCTGAGCAGGGAGGGGGCCCCATGCACTGCACAACCCTGGCCCCCAGCCCTAGGCATCCATGTGCTCTCCCTCCGTGCTATGTCCCTGCTCGCTGTCCCCTCTTGCCCAAGTCCCATCAGCATGGGGGGGGAATTGGCTTTTGAACGTGTGGATTGGTGTTTCTCTCTCCTTAGCCGCGGGTCAGATTCCAGCTACAGCTCTTCTCCCGACCATGACACCTGATGGACTGGCTGTGACCCCTACCCCGGTCCCGGTTGTTGGCAGCCAGATGACCAGGCAAGCCCGGCGCCTCTACGTGGGAAATATCCCCTTCGGCATCACTGAGGTACTGGCGGATTCGGCAGCGTGCTGCGTTTTTACGTCTCTCCGGCTCATTCGCTCTCTGCCTGGGACCTCCTGAAGACTGCCAGATGATATAACCTTTCTTTCCAAAACAGGGCGCCCCGGCACCAACCTTGGGGAGCTGTCTCCAGGAGCACCAGGCAGGGCTATAGGCAGGTGGGGTGTGCAGGCTACTTGGGGATTTAATGTCTCCTTTGGAAGCAGTATCCAG
>NW_005842208.1:285567-298557 GCF_000455745.1 Alligator sinensis | reverse complement strand
CTGCTGAAAGGGGAGCAGTGTTTAGCATCCCCTCAGGAATACCACTCGCTGATCAGAAATGTTGGGTGCAGCAGGGAGGGTTCTGCAGGCTGGTTGTGTCCAGGATGTAGCAAGGGCTTCAGGGTTGCTCTTCATTCTGGTGTTGAACACTGCTATGGTCTTGCAGCTGCCCTTATACCCCTGTACTGAGCTGGTCTGTGTATGAGCATCCTGGCTGTGTGGTGAATGTAATCAGGTCTCATTCTTTCTCCTGCGTAATGGGTGCCATTTGGGTCTGGGTATTTCCTCTTTTTGCTCTTGGAATTGGTCATGATATCATTGATGTGTTAATTTCCCTGAAAAGTAAGACTTTGAAGCCCTTTGGCATTTGTTCTCCCAACTCCAAAAAGGACCAGGTGTCAGACAGGCCTTGGGGGAAGGCCGGTCCCTGCCCCTGCATAGCATTAGTGAATGGAAGTTATCTCTCGTTCTTTTTTTTATTTGAATTTGACTCACTCAAACAAAAAAACAAGATCAAAGAGTTGTTTCCATTTCTTTTTAAAGTGAAAATTGTGGGGCTGAAATCCCTCGTAGCACAAAAGTTTGCTACCATCATTCAAGGCAAGTAGGCTGTTCCAGCTTTCCAACCTGCTCTTTGCTATCTATTTGAAATTCTGGACCAGGGTGCTAGGCTGTCCTACATCATGTCCTTTCCCCTTCTCTCTTTCTAGGAGGCCATGATGGATTTCTTCAATGCACAAATGCGCCTTGGAGGTCTGACCCAAGCACCAGGCAACCCTGTCCTGGCTGTACAGATCAACCAGGACAAGAACTTTGCATTCTTGGAGGTGAGTGAAGGAACACTGTCCTGAGGGTCAGGCTGCATCATAACCGGGGAAAACATTCTGTGAGGTATGGAAAGAAAGGTGAGAGTGTGAGTGTGGCAGTGCTGGGTATTGTGTCTGTTTGGGGCGGGGGGGGGGCTGCTCAGGCCTCTTGATAGAGATGGAGCCAAATGGGAAGGTGTCACAAAGACCCTTCAAAGAAGACCTGTCTTCCACTGAATTGCTAAGCAGAGTATTTTTCATGTATCTGAGAGAGGTCCTTTTGTCTCTTTGCCTGCTTGGTGGTTGAGCAGGAGGAGGGAGTGTGGATCCTGGGACCTGTTAGCTTCAAGCTTAGTGGGCAAAAGGGCAGACTCATTTAGTGGCCACCTAGCAACACAGCAGATTCTCTGTCCAGTGAAGGCTTTGTATTGAGGCTGGGCGGTATGGTCTTGGAGCTGGGAGCTGTGGGTGGAGCTTAGAGCTGACAATAGGAGTAGTTCCTCTCTGGACTTAAACATTTCCAGAAGCGAATCTCAGGCTCTGGACTAGTGGGGTTAGCAGGGCATGGTGCTGTTGGCTCCAGATACATCATGGATAGGTTCCTTCTTCTTTTGAAGTGATTCACAGGGGTATCTGCTGCTGGTGGGGCATTGTAGGGGATGTGATTATAGTGGAGCGCTCAGCTTGGAGAGGTAAATGGGGTCTGCAGTCCTGGTGAGGTGTTGTTGAGAAATAGGTTTGCAAAACAGGGAGCTAGTTGCTGGTGTTTTGGGGAAGTGCTGGCTTGGGGCTGGAATCTGATCATCTCCCAGGGTGCTTGGCATTTGAGTGAAGTCTTTAGGGTAGGAATCAACAACTCGTGGCCTGTGGGCCATATCCAACCAAGGAATAGACTGGGTGTGGCCTGTGTCAGCCTGGCATGCTTGAGTCACAGCAGCAGAGGACATGTCCCCAGGATGCCTGCCTTTATCTGTACCAGTGATGCTCAAGGTTTTGGCCCTGTGGGCTGGATGAGTGGAGCGGGGCCAGATTTAGGCCCCATGTGCCTGAATAGGGCCCTGTGTGGGCTCAGCTGGCCTCTAGCTGCTGGGATTGGGTCTCGGGCCAGCCCCTGGGGTGGGGTCTACACTGTCAATGCTAGGCCCTGCACTCTGGGTTTGGGTTCTCTGCTGCCCTGTGCACCCAATCTAATGTAGACCCTGAGGCTCCTTACAGATGTGGAAATTTGGCAGCAGGGGTGTGGTGGCACCACTCCCCCACTGCCAGATTTTCAGACCTGTAGGGAGCCCTGTGAGCTGGATGGCGTGGTGCCAGGGGCTGGATCTGGCCTTCAGGCTGGGGTTTGAGCACCCCAATCTGTATTCTTTACAGCATCTGATGATTGCGAGGGTGTATGCCCCTGAAGGGGCCTGGGTTTCAAGCAGTAGCTTGCGGTAGCAAAAGGTTGACAGCGCCTCCTTCAGTGAGGAAAAGATGACACTTGAGGATCTGATTTGGCCTGGCACCCTCTTGTTTGGATTGAGGTTCCTGTCCTTGTCCCTCACTCTTTTCTTGACTTCCTGTAGTTCCGATCAGTGGATGAAACCACTCAGGCCATGGCGTTCGACGGCATCATCTTCCAGGGCCAGTCACTGAAGATCCGTCGTCCCCACGACTACCAGCCTCTGCCTGGCATGTCGGAGAACCCCTCAGTCTACGTGCCTGGTGAGCATCTGGGGAGAGTGTATACCCCTATGATTGGGCACCCCTGCTTAGTATACACCCTGCCCCTGTGCGTGCCTTATAACTCCAGTGAGGGTTGGCTCTCTGCGAGTGGCCTCAGTCCCACAGTTGCTAGCAGAGCTAGCTCCAGTCCATGCTGTGTTAGTCTGATATGGACTGATGCTCAACTTGGGACTTGGGGTGTTTCAGTGGTCCCAGTGCTTTACCTCAGAGGTGGCTACACCTTGGCACAGAATGAGTGGTCTCTGTACAAGGAGTTGTCCTGTCTTGTACCGAGTGAGCATTCCTTGTTTATAGCTGGCTGTTGCACTGAGTGCAGCATTTCTGAGATGTTGCTTCTGTCCTGGGGCCTGTCCTCATTCATTTGTGGACAGGGAACACTGGGGACACCTGTACATCCCCCTGATCTCTATGACTAACCCAGTTGAGTGTCCTGGCTCCTGATGCTGGCCAGCTGGCCCAGCGCAGGAGTCTCCACTTCTTTGTATGGTACTGGACTCTGCTGCGTAGCCAGACACCCTTTCCTCTTGCTTGCAAAGCTGCTTTGCTGGGTGGTCCGACCTAGCTCAGACTGGTGCCCAATGAGAAAATGGAGGGAGTGTTTTCACCTCTGGGCCCA
Source organism: Alligator sinensis (assembly GCF_000455745.1). Lineage (NCBI taxonomy): Eukaryota > Metazoa > Chordata > Crocodylia > Alligatoridae > Alligator > Alligator sinensis. The sequence goes on along the minus strand of NW_005842208.1, from coordinate 295,410 downwards.
TCTCCAGGGAGGCGGGTGCAGGGTCAGGGCAGTACAGCAAAGTACAGGGGTTGCTGAAAGGGAAAGGAGCAGGCATCCTCTGGGTAGGGGTGACCCTTACTAGCCATGCCTGGCATTGTTGTGGCCCTCAGTGGCACAGCTGGACCCATGGTGGTTTCATGCTGCTGTTGGAATCTGGTGTGAGTTGGTTTCCAGAGTTCTTTCACTGAACACAAGGATTTCAGGATACAGCTGAGTCTCTCCCACCATTTTGGATCATGCAGCCCTGCAGCCCATCCTACTGGTAGGGAGACCCTTCCCTCCCCACAAGAAGTTCTGTGCCAGGTTGCTTGGTGTATGCTGACTCTAGTGTGGGATATAGTACTGGCATGTAGGCATGTCACTGCACCTGACCTAGTTAGCCCTCCATTAGCATTGTGCTGACCCAGCTCAACTGTGGCACAGGAAGTGGCAGGTGTTGGCAGAGCAGCCTGGCCTAGAGGATATTTGGATAACGGAAGGGTTAACTCTATCTCCCCTTCCCCTGAAAACGAATGTTTCTTCACTGCCTCTTGGCTGACAGCCGCAGAGGCAGCCTGAAGAAACAGCCACATCTGAGACCCCCATCAGGGCCAGGGGTTTCATGCTGCCCTTCTTTTTTTTGGGCGCTGCTACTCAGACTCACTCAGGCATCCCCGCGTCTGCTGGGGAGCTCTCACCCCTTTCTCTGCCTCTCCGCTCGCAGGCGTGGTGTCAACGGTGGTCCCAGACTCTGCTCACAAGCTGTTCATCGGAGGCTTGCCCAACTATCTTAATGATGATCAGGTATGCCCAGTGCCCCTCCAAGCAGCTCCGCTCTTGTTCTGCTGCTGTATTCACAACAGACATTCCATGGTTGAGACTCCTTCCCAGGGTTCTTTGCTGGGGTCTCCTTGTTGATCCATGAGCTATAGGGCTGGTGATGTGCTAATCCAAGACCTCAGGGTGGGCAGGGCTGTACAGGCAGTGGTTCTTGACCTGGGGAGCCTCTGCTCACAATGAACTTGGGGGCAGTGAGGGAATTTATACCTTCCCCTGGTAGTAAGCTGCACCCAGTGTCACCTCAGGTGTGCTTTTGGCCTGCCCACCTCTTGGCATTCTCTGGTACAGGCCAGCCCCTGTTCGTGTTAAAGAAGCTTTTTCCCTGCCTGAGGCCTGCTCTAGCTTGGACTAACCCCTGCTGACCCCAGCTAGCTGTTCCTCACAGCCATAGCACCGTCCTGCCACTCCACAAGCAGCCTTGTCCTCTGTGCAATACAGCAGTGTGTGGGGCCCTCTCTCCCCATGGCCAGGCACCGGGTCCCTGAGCAGCATGGGGTATTATGCTGGATATGGCAGGGCTGTTGTGAAGTGGGGTCCTTCCATGTTGGATGCTGCCCAGGTCCTCGTGATCGTTGCCTCACTGAGTTTTCTTGAAAGGGGAAACTGAGGCATGGACCACAGATAGGTCAACAGCAGGGCTGGGGATTCACCACCTCAGCCTCATGGCAATCATTGTAGCCCTAGGTCCCCACTTCCTTGCTTACTCCTGACCCCCGGCTTCCTCTGCATAGGTGAAGGAGCTGCTCACGTCCTTTGGGCCCCTGAAGGCTTTCAATCTGGTGAAGGATAGTGCCACCGGGCTGTCAAAGGGCTATGCTTTCTGCGAGTATGTGGACATCAACGTCACTGACCAGGTATGCTGGCCTGCCCCTGTCTCCCCTGATCCCCTCTCCTCGCAGCTCTGCCGCCCTCAGAGGGCCCGCCGTCTGTCCGTCCATCCATCTGTGGGGGTGTGTGTGTGGTTTTTTTTTTCCCCTCCCATCCTTGAGCAGGTGATTTTTTTTTTTTTTTTTTTTTTTCCACCCCCACCCCACCCCACCCCTTCCTAGGAGGCTCCCGTCTCTGTCTTTCTCTCTTCGTCTCTTTCTCTCTCTCCTTACAGCTCGGTGTGCCAGCCACCCGGGCTGTTCCTGCCCGTCCTCCCCCCCTAGGTTGTGTGTCCTCGCCGTGACTGCCTCTGCTCCCTGTGCCCCTGACCCGTCCCCCATGTCGTCCCCCACCCTCCCCAGTCAGTCTGACCAGCTGAAAAATAAACCACGTGAAGCCACAGCTTTGGCTGTGCCTTGCCAGCTGGTAAGACCTTCCTTCCACCCTTCCTGGCCCTGAGCAGCACAGAGGATTTGCATCGGCGCTGGCTGCAGTTTGGCGCTGCCATGATGCCCCTTCTGCCTCCCCCCTCGCCCTCCCTCTGCTCCACTGCATTGGCGTCGGTTGTGGCCTGTAGCCATCTCTCAAGACTCTAGATAACGGTGTTTTCTCTTCTCCCGCTGTGCTTTTTGTTATAGCGGGAGGAGGAGGAAGAGAACTGTTCCCTCAGGGGCCCTCAGTGCGCTGCATTCCCAGCGATAGTTGTTCAAATGCAAGTATATATATATATTTTTTTTAATGTATTTTTTTTGGATTTAAAAAATCCCACCTCTCCGCCCCCTTTTTAAAATGCCCCTTGCAAAAAAAAAAAAAAAAGCTCCCCCACACAGCACTGCTGGGAGAGAGGGGGCCCACTGCAGAGAGGAATCCTTAGGTGCGCGTAACTTCATAACCCTTCTTTTCCCCCTCCCCCCTCCTCCCCTCCCCTTCGCCCCAATCTCGGAGGGCTTTTAAAGAGCTGGTGGTGCATGCTGGACCTTGGTGCTTGACTGAGCTGCGAGAGGGGCTCGCGTGTGTGCGGCTGCCTGTCTTCCACCCCCCACTTCCTGTCCCAAGCCACCCTCACCCCGTTCTGCTGTCATGTTGGCCAAGGCAAACCTCTGCTGTATGGGGTGTGCAGCAAGGGTGGCCTGTGGTGTCGAGCCATTCTTTTCCTGGACTGGCGAGGCTGTGTTCGTGTCTGGCTGTGGTGCTCCCTTATGCCCGGGAGGGCGACCAGGACGACTCCTGGGATGCAGGTAACAACTGGTGCCCCAGTCTGGGGTTGTTTGCCCAGCTGGAGACCACCATGGTTTGGGCTGTCTCTATTGCACCTGCCCTCTTGGGCTCTGAACACTGTTCCTCCCTGTTCAGGACAGGCTCCCCTGCCACCAGGCCCAATCTAGCCCAGCCCTGAGCTCTGGGGCAGTAGAGCTGTGTGTGTGTATGTGTGTGTGTGTGTGTGTGTGTGTCTGTCTCCCTCCCTGGGGGATGCAGGGGATGACCCACATAGGCGTGGGGGGCACCAGAGTTCATTTGCCCTCTGCTTTACAGGCCATCGCTGGACTAAATGGCATGCAGCTGGGCGACAAGAAGCTCTTGGTCCAGAGGGCCAGTGTGGGAGCTAAGAACGCCACGCTGGTGAGTGGGCTTTCCTGGGCACTTGAAGCCTGGACTTCTGAGAGAAATCTTGGAGAGGGTAGTGGGTTCTGACATAAACAATGTATGTCCCCAGCAGCTGGGGGGCATGGCTGCGCTGACGGGGAGGGGTGGTGAGCGCCTACAGGCGCCGTTGGCAGCAGCCAGCAGGGTTTGTGGACTGCCTGCAGATGCCAGTGCAGCCTTGTCCCACCAAGGGGTGGAGCACCACACTCCGGGTACACCTACACCCATGTGCACCCCCTACGCATCACCCGTGGGTTCTGGTGGGTTAGAATGTGTGTGTACAGGGGATGGAAGCTAGAACACCCAAGTTCAATCTGCTCTCTAGGTCTGAGACGCACTGAGGATGGGTTGATGGTGAGGTGTCTGTAGTGCTCCCTGACCCTGGATCATTGGTGTGGAGGTTCTTTTATTACTTGCCCCAGTGCATAGAGCTGCCACCTGCTCTGTGAACACATGGGTTGCAGCATGCTAGTCCTACTGGATTGTCTTATGCTGGAGGTGGTGAATCCCATGAACCTGTCAGATGTTCTCCTGAGCTGAGGTTGAGTGCCATACCAGGAGTGGGGAGAGCTGGTGTCAGTCCTTCAGGCAGTGAGTTTGCTGTTGCATCTGAGAGAACAGGAAACTAAGTGACAGATCAGATTTACCAGGGGGCACAAAAGTGAGTTGTTTCTGAATTGCTGGTGCTCTCCTCTGCCTGGCTGGGGCTTCAGACACTGGCAGAAGCTAGGAACATGAGCCTCTGTCACAAGGACCAACTGGGTGGGCATTGGCAACAGGTGAGGAAGTGGAATCAGAAAGAAGGATGGTTATGGCTTTGGGGGAGAGTGGGGAGAGAGGCTGGGCCTGCAGAGAGGAAGATGACTGGGCAAAGCATGCCAGGGACCAGCACCACAGTTCCTCTGGTCAGGGCTTTCTTGTGTGGGTGTTAGTGCTGGGCACCCTATAACCTTCCTGCCATGTTCCTGCAGAGCACAATAAACCAGACCCCAGTGACGCTGCAGGTGCCTGGGCTGATGAGCTCGCAGGTGCAAATGGGTGGGCACCCCACTGAGGTGCTTTGCCTCATGAACATGGTGCTGCCTGAGGAGCTGTTGGATGATGAAGAGTATGAGGAGATTGTAGAGGACGTGCGTGACGAATGCAGCAAGTACGGCGTAGTCAAGTCCATTGAGATTCCCCGGCCTGTCGACGGTGTTGAGGTCCCCGGTTGTGGCAAGGTACGGCTGGCTGCAAGGGTCCAGGCCCCACTTTAAGTTGGGGGAAGGGAGTTGCAGATTCTGGTCGGATAACATGGGTGGATATGTCGGGTGCTGGAATGTCTAGCTTCTCTCCCAGCTGTGGCAGGACAGTGGGATCTGGAAGGTTGGAGTCAGGGGCTGGGAGCTGAGATTCCTCAGTAGTGCTGGTTGGAAAGTATGTATTTCTACAAAAACTTCTAGTTTCAGCCCAGACCCTTCCATGGACAGTCAGACTGGGCACTTCTGTTTCGGAATAGCCTGTCGCACCTTGTGTACTGTGTTCCACAGGGCTGGCTGTTTGCACATGCTACCTTTCCCACAATGCTGTTGCTCTCGCTGCCAGAGTGGGGAGGTGGGACCCTGTGGGAACTTTGGTTGTGGTGCCCCTTAAACTCAACGAGAAGTAGTGTTGGAATGGACCTCCAGAGGTCATTTAGTTCAACCCCCTGTCTCAGGCAGGATCCATCCCTATCCAATCCATCCTATATAAACCATAATCCAAACGTTTATAGAAGAGTACTGTCCATGCTGATCCAACATAGACCTAACATCCTAACCTACAACTAGTAAAGCAGGGGGACCATTGCAGCCAATGTTCTGCTTCTATGAAATGTTGTCAATATATATTCAAGAGGTCTATGTAGGTCACACCCCTGCTACAGAGGAAGTAAAAAAAAAAAAAACAAAAAAAAACAAACCCCAGCAGTCCATACCAGTCTGATCCTTGTGAGATGCCATCTAAGCCTGGCCTCTGGTGGGGAGGGGGCTAAGAAACTGCAGAGCCACTGCTCCCACAAGGCACCCAGTCCTGTTCTTAAGGGAAGCATTCCCACCCCAGGCCTTGGATGCCTTTGCCTCAAGGCAGCCTTTTCAGTGACCTGCTGGCCTTCCTTGCTATGGATCCATGAGGCAGCCATGGGCAGTGGTGGCCATTAACTCTTTGCACTCTCCCTCCCCTTGCAGATCTTTGTGGAGTTCACATCTGTCTTTGACTGCCAGAAGGCCATGCAGGGCCTCACCGGTCGCAAGTTCGCCAACAGAGTGGTGGTCACAAAGTACTGCGACCCGGACTCCTACCACCGCCGTGACTTCTGGTAGCCCAGCGAGTGGGTGGGCGGGGGGCTCCAACGCTCCTTTAGCAGCGTAGCGTGTTTATATTTTATGGCCAAAACCATTTTTTTCAACTGTTTTGCGGGGGGGTTGTTTGTTTTTTTGTTTTTATTTTTTTGTTTTTCCTTCTCCCCATCCCCTCAAAGAAGAGATATTTCTGCCCTGCCTTCTCCCAGGCTCCGTGGCCGCCCTTCTGCGATGGTTACTCTGTAGTAGAGATGGTGTCTCTCTTCCCTTCTTTCTCTGCTCTCTCTCTTTCTTTCTCTCTTTCTGTGGCGTTTTCATATTTGCTAAGGAAGAATGTCCTCATTTGAGTCCCCTCTGGCCTTTTTGTTGTATCTCCCTCCCTTCGGTGTGTGTACGGATTCTTGGTTTTTTTCCCCTCCCATTTATTCCCCTGCCCTCTCATCGTAATTAAACAGTTTTTCCAATCTCTTGGCATTGTTCCACAACTTCTTTGGTTCCGGCAAGGGGAGTGCTGTCAAATCCGTTGTATGCAGCTCTTATTGACATGATTTGTGGGGGGCGCTATTGTCTTGTGGTGAAGAGGGAAGGTCCTGGCAGAGGTGGTCTGCACCCCCTGGTCCCCTAGGGTCAGAGTCTCAGGTGGGAGCCACCCCATCAGTTGAGCCCATGGGGAGACTCTAATCCCTGGGCTCTGATTAGGACTAGAAACAGTAGAATCTAGAATGGAGTTCAGGTGAAAACAAAAGGTGCGGGGAAGTGATGACCTCATGGGCTGGGCCCTCTGTGGTCTTGGCATTGCTCAGCAGACCAAAACACTTCCTGCTGTTAATACCCAATGGGAGGTGAGTGAGGGGGCTGAGCCCCAGGGGCTTTGAGACTCAAACTCTTGAATTGCTTAAGTGCCAACCCAGCTGCCAGTTGTTTTCAGAGGTGTGGCTGGTCACTAGACACCAGGAAGGATTTTTCCCCCTCCTGACCACTGCCTAGAAGTCAGTGGGGGTTTGCCTTCCTCCAAGGTTCTGGGATGTTGGTCCCAGCTCAGGCTGATTGAGAGGAGAGGCAGGGGGACTGTTGACTGAGTGTTGATGCTCTTCCTGAAAAGCAGAGGGACCTGGCTGGTGGGGGGGTCTTTGTTTGTTTTTTATTTGCGGTCAGACCCACTGGCACATGGAGTTGGGGAAGTGTCCTTCCCCTTCATAAGGTTGGTATGGGGTGGGGAGGGGGGGTGGGGGGAAGGGAGCAGGGGTTGCCTCCATCTAACATGGGGCTGTGCATGTGAGCATCTATTGACCAACTCCTGCCCTGTTGCTGCAATGGCAGCTCCCCCTTCCCTGCTTCTACCTTCCACTGCTCTGTGCCCTGTTGCTGTGGGTTATGGTTTGCAGTGATGATCTTGGGCAGTCCTTCAGTTCACAGTGGCCAGTGACTGCAGGACCTGGACTGCAGGGCTGGTGACTACTGCCCCAGGGTGCCCCCCCCTCCCTTATATTCCTTTGCCTCTATCCTCAGTCATTCCTGTGCCTGCTGGGCTGGAGGGAGCCATTACAAAGGCGGTGCTGCCCTGTAGCAGGACGTGAGGCAGATATGAGTTGGGGACACATGAAGCTGTGCTGTTTACTGGTGGCAGTGGGGTTGCTGCCTTGGGGTCTGCAGCAGAAAGCTCCAATCCTGATCGCAGAGCACTTGGTTGAAGGCTGGGGTGGCTCCCCCCTGGTTCCCTTGTGGCCTCTGCAGGGTGGTTGTGGAAACATGGGCTGCTTGTAGAGGTGGATTAACACCCCCCACAATGTTTTATTTTCAGCTTGGTGTGCCCCTGCGTCAAATGCAGCCTGTGCCCCAAAGAGCCATCCTGTTGGCTTGACCTAGCTTGCCCAACGTTTCTTCAGTGTGGCTTCTGGCCTCTGTGTAATAGTTCGGGGTGGTCAACCGGGGGCATACCTACCCCCAGGGGTACTTGGGAAGGCCCTGGGGGTTATGCACGGGCAGGCAGGCAGGGCTGGAGCGCTGCCACCCATCACCCTGTGCCACTACCTTCCAGGAGCAGAGCCAGGGGGGGCGAGGGCAGCGGCGCCCTTCTGTAGGCTGCATAGGCGCTGGCCAGATGTGGGTGGGTGGGGAGAAAGCTCACACCCTGTGCTACCCCCCTCACCCTGCCTTCTGTGTCCTGCAGTCAGGGATACACTTATTAAAAACAGTTGGAAAAACACTGTATAGTTGAGTGAATCTGCTTTAGATAAAAGTGCCAAAAAGCCTCACTGAAGTGCCAGATATATACAGATACTGGCTTGAACTATCACACTTCCTCTTCCAGTAAAGTGTTTTTTTTCCCTGTTTTTCTCAAGTCTGTCAGTGCCCATTGAGGCCTCTGTTGTCCTCCATTTGAGAGCTGGTCCTTGGTAGATGCTGAGCTCTAGTCTCTTGTTCCCTAAGCCCTGATCTGCTGCAGGAGCCTTGTGCTATTTGTGGGGTATATCCCTGTGTGTGGGCCCTGCAGTGCAAGTGTGCCCCACCCCCTCAGCCTTTCTCTGCCTGGGGCCTGACAACTCAGTACTTCCTCCCAGACCTAAGTGAGCATGCATGTCCCATTCTGTGGCCAGAGCAGTAACTGCATGCTAGGGTCTGGCATGGTATGCAAGTGCCTGGCCTCCTAGAAAAGCCCTGAGTCTGTGGCCTGTGCTGCAGTGATACTGGGGAGCACAGTGGCTTCACCTGCTATTGGGTAAGGAACTGAGCCGGTTGCAAGATGGCCAAATGCTTTCCCCAGGGATGGGATGCTTGTCTGTGGTGCTGCTAGGGCAAGGGCCTAGCCCTGCCCCCACTGTTTTGGTGTTCCTAGCTCCAGACCCCACATCTCCCAGTGAGGCTGTGGGCATGGAGATGAAGGTCTGGGCACTGCACTTCAATGAGGATGTGGAAAAACATGAGAGTCCAGAGAAGAGCCACCCTTATGATCAGGGACCTGCAAGACAAGCCATATGAGGAGAGGCAGAGGGACTTGGGCCTCTTCAGCCTACAAAAGAAGGTGGAGAGGGGACTTGGTAGTGGCTTCCTGCTACATCAAGGGAGTACATCAAGGGCTTGGTGAACAGCTGTTCACCAGGGCACCTCGGGAATAATGGATACAAATTCCTGGAAGGCTGCTTCAGGCTCAATTCCAGGAAAAACTCCTTCACAGGGTGTCTTAACTCATACAAACTCCCTCCAGTGGTGGTACAGTCACCTATCCTAGAAATCTGGAAAAGGAGACTGGACAGTCACCTTGCTGGGATCACTTGACCCCAATTATCTTTTCCTGCCTAGTGCAGAGGAACTGGACTGGATGATCTACAAGGTTCTTTCCAGTCCCTAACAATCTATGAGTTCCCCTATGCTGTGTCAGCTGCCTGGCACATTCTGCCTCTTGATAAGATACCTGCTGTATTGTAGGTCTTCCCCCCCTCTCCCAGCTGTGAAGGGAGCTGCTGTGGGGATCTAGGCTGGAGATACTTGCCAATATTAGTGCTGGGGGGTAGGATTGCCCTGATCAGGGTATCTAGCACAACCTCCCCTCAGTCCTCTTTCAGCTGTGCCCCAGGATTGCTTAGCTGTGGCTGGCACAGGCCAGGCTTGGGCAGCAGGAAGCCCTGTCCCCTTCAGGCTGGAGTTTCACTTGAGCCTGCTATTGGCCAAACTGTTCCCTACCTGTCTAAGCACACCCTGCTAGGCCTGCCCCTGCTCCCCACGATGCCCTGCCAGGGGCCCTGGGCCTGGATCCCAGTACCACCCCATTGCCCGGGGCCTGGCCATGAGCTTCCCCTCGGAGCTTCCTCTACTGTGCAGCGCCTGTGAGGGCAGGTGGGGTCCCGTGGCGCCAGGTGCTGCCCCAACCTCAATGAGAGGCGAGCGAGACCCCGGAGGCCGGGATGCTAGGGCGTGTCACCCCGCAGCCGTGTTCAGGCAGCAGAAGTGATGCCCTCCCCACCCCCGCAGCACTGCCAGGCCCTGCAAGCCTGGCGGAAAGGAAACCGAGAGTCCGGCGCCTGGAATCGAAACTCAAGTGGCTGCAGCCGGGAACAGGGGCGGGGCGGGGCGGCCGGGCGTATAAAGGCGGCGGCAGGCGCTGCGGGCATCCCCCCGTGGTGGAGCTGCGTGTTTTGTGGCTGTGGCCGCACGACAGGGGGTGGGGTGGGGTGGG
>NW_005842208.1:285223-285535 GCF_000455745.1 Alligator sinensis | reverse complement strand
GGCAGCCGGGCCTCCTGGGCTCTGCCCCCGCTCGGGGGGTGGGAGCCACTACTTTGAGCGAGGGCAGCCCGGACGCCTGGGCTGTCTCCGTGGTCGCGTCCATCAGGCTGCGTGGCTCCCCGTGGCTCAGTTTCCCTCCTTGTCCACCCGGCTCTGCAGCAGCTTGCGGGAGCCCCATCGCTGGCTGGGCTGGTCTTGCCCCCTCTCTCGTGGGTCTGGCTGGGGGCTCAGGCACAGGTGGGGCTTTCATGGACTTTTGTCCTTTTTCTACAGCTTTCACCATGGCACCAGGACAGCCACAGAGGTGAGGGG
>NW_005842208.1:280190-285051 GCF_000455745.1 Alligator sinensis | reverse complement strand
CCCCCACCCCCCTCCAGTCTTGCAACCTTTCCCAGCACTTGGCAAAGGCACTGTTACGGCTTGCCCAGAGGGTGAGGTCTAGATCCTCTAGTTCCCCTGTTCCTCTCAGGTATCCATGAGGTCAGGGACCTAGTTGTGTCACAGCAATTGGTGGAAAGGGCTCATTGCAGCTCACCCTGGGCCCTAATAGTCTCTTCTACTGGGACAGACAGGCCAGCAAGGGCTGCTGGAGCAGGAGCAGTGGATAGTGAAATAAATGCGATCTGGGGCTGGGAGGGAGCAGCACACCTGGGCTAGATGGGCCTGTGGATGTGACTGAGAAAGCAATGCACAGGGCAACCATCTCTTGCTCCCTGCAGGAGGGGCTTCCGGCAGCGGTCTCCACCCTTCCTCAAATACCTGCAGAGCATCCTGCACAAGTACCCAGATGGGGGTCAGATCCTGAAGGTGAGTTATGGGACCAGGGAGAAGCCTGTCCCTCCCTCCCTCCCCCCTTCAGCCACTGATCCCATTTGCCTCCTTGAACTGGGCAAAAACCCAGCCCAGCCCCCTCCTTTGCTGACCCAGGACTAGTACCCAGGGGTCTGGGCCCTGTGGGGTGGTGCTGGGGCAGTTCTGATGTCTCTGTACTTCTACAACAGGAGCTGGTGCAAAATGCAGATGATGCGCATGCCAGCAAGGTGGTGTTTCTGTACGATGAGCGCAGCTATGGGACTTGCACCTTGGTTACCGAGGAGCTGAAACTAGCCCAGGGTACGGTGGGGTACAGGCCAGGGGCTTGGAGAGGGGGGCAGGGGAGCCAAGGAAGAGGGTTGGAGTGGTAAGATTACAGAGGGGGCTGGCAGGGTTCTGTTGCAATGGAGTTCAGGGGTGGGTGGCTTTTGTCCTGTCTGTTGCTTGTGGCCCAGTCTATGGGAGTAGGGCTGGGGGCAGATCTTGTGAGGCCTTTGCTCCTAGCTAGGCTGGGAGGCTGGTTCAGGGGTGTGGCTTGTCATGCTTTCAGAGGCAGGGGAAAGTTTTTGTTTTTTTTTTTTTTGTTTCCTTCTCATGGCAGTGCTGGGGACTAGTTGAGGGAGTGCCTTGTCTGTGCCATGGAGGGATCTTTGGGTCCCTGCACTCATGGCCTTGCCTCCCCAGGCCCTGCGCTACTGGCGTACAATGATGGGGTGTTCAGTGAAGAGGACTGGGATGGCATCCAGAGCACGGGTGACAGCCACAAGCTGCATGACCCCAGCACTGTGGGACGCTTTGGCCTGGGATTCAACTCTGTCTACCACATCACTGGTGAGGCTTGTTGCACTGAACTGCCAGGAGCAGTGGGGGCTGGGTTTGGGGTGGGATCAGTAGGGGTGGGATGATGTATACCAGGCAAGAGGGATGGTGACTTCCTGCTGCTGGAGAGGATGGGTGAAGGGCAGGGGGTGCAGACCTCTGGGCACAAGGGTTGGGGGAAGCTTTGGGTATGATCCTGTCACAGTCACGTGGGGTGGGGAGGTTTGGGGGAGAGTGAGCCTCCCTGCTGGTGGCTGGGGTTGTGTGTGTGGGGCAGGGGGTTGCTTCAAGGCAAGGATCAGGGAGGATGGAGGGTCAGGGGTTTCTAGTACAGTCTGGACCCCTTTGGGGGTGGGGGTGGCTTAGGAGGCTTCTGGAGTCTGGGTCCCTGCCAGGGAGAGTAAGGGGTCAGGTTTCTAGGCAGGCCTGGGCCCCTAGTAGGGCAATTTCTGAGGCTGTCATTACCAAATTGCCTGGTCCATCCCTACTTACTGGCTCCTTTCCCCTCAGACCTGCCAGCTGTGTTGAGTGGCTCCTTGTTGGGCATGCTAGACCCACAGCGGGCAGTACTGGAGGATGGCGGTATGCTGTTGGGGCTGGAGGATGCTGTGGAGCTGGCTGACCAGTTCCAGCCCTTCTGGAAGGCACTGGAGGTGCTAGGGCATGGCGAGGAGGCTGCCGCACCAGCCAAGTACTTCCCTGGTACCCTCTTTCGCTTCCCACTGCGCCGTGAGACCTCAGCCATCTCGGACAACCTATACAGCTCGGAGCGCATACGCCAGCTCTTCCAGGCCTTCCTTGCTGATGCCCCCATCTGTCTCCTTTTCCTCCGCCATGTGCGATGCGTGGCCCTCAAGATCGTGGCCAGTGATGGGACTGTTGTGGAGTTGTTGGAGGCTGTCGCTGCACCACACCCCCTCAATGGCCCCTCAAACAACCAGGATACTGCAGCTGCTGCTAAGCTGGTCTCCGTGGCCTGCCGCATGGCTGTGTCTCTGCATGGCACTGCCACTGGGAAGGAGCCTGGGCAGGACTGGTTGGTGGTCTCAGTGGCCATGAAGGCAGGTGCCTTCCCAGAGCTGGAGGAGCTGGCAGGCCAGCTGGGCAGTGCGGCAGAGATGGCGCTGGCCTATCCACTACGTGATGCCTGCATTGGACGCCTCTGCTGTTTCCTGCCCTTGCCGGCTACAGAGGAGAATGTCACACGGTTGCCACTTCATGTTAACGCTCCCTTCCACCTGACAGATGATCGGCGCCATGTTAAGTGGGCTGAGGAGGACCAGGAGCGGGATGGCTCAGCCCGTTGGAACCAGATGCTGGCTGAGGAGGTGCTGCCTTTGGCTTATCGCCACGCTGTGGCATCGTTGGCCCATTTCTCTGTCGACCCTTATGGTATCTGGCCAGACCCCAAGCTGAGCCAGCACCAGCAGCGCTATCAGAGCCTGGTGACTCGGATATGCCGAGAACTGACTGCCATGGAAGTGCTGGTGTCAGCTGACAGCTCTAGCTTGCGCAGGCTCCAGGCTGCTGATGCCATCTTCCTCCCAGAGCAGGACGCTACAGGGCCTTTAGGGGAGGCCCTGGAGAGGGTCCTGTTGCAGGCGCGTGAACCTTTGGCCAGGATCCCATCCCATGTGCGCCGGGCACTGGTGGTCGGTGCTGAGGACAGTTCAGTTGTGAGGGAGGCCACGCGGGCCTATGTGCGGGGGGTCCTGAAGCATGTTGGCACCCCTCTGTCCCCTACTGACAAGCGGCTCTTGTTGGAGTATGTGGCAGGCGATAAGCAGTACCAGGAGCTGGAGGGGCTGCCGTTGCTGCCACGTGCTGATGGTGGATTCGTCCAGTTTGGTGATGATGGCAACTTGGTGTATGCTGACAGCCAGGCCTTCCCCAGGTGAGAGCCTGTCCCTTGGTGATCTCCCAGCCTGGGTTACAGCTGGGGACAGAAGGCCCTGGTTATGGCCAGGGTTACCTAATAGAGCCCTGGCCCCAGGTATACGGGTAGAGGCACTTGGTGGTTTTGCTGTTGGCAGTGTGACTGAGCCCTGCAAGCTTCGTTCACACCTGGACTAGACATTAACCCATGGAACAAGGGAGGGGGAGGTTCAGGTGCCAATGACCATAGGAGCCTGCAGCCTTTAGAGTGGAGGTCATAGGCCCTCTCTCACCCTGGTTCCCTAAGCCAGCCTTACCATATTCCTCTGCCTTGTTGTGTTCCAGGACTCTTCTGCCTGGACTGGCTCAGAGCTTTTTGCCCCAGGACCTGACAGCCACCCTGATGCAGCACTTACATTGGATCGCAGAGAAAAGTAAGAGAGTCCTGCTGGGACTGTCCCCACTATTCCCTGCCTGTCTGGATGAGGCAGACTGTCTTTTTTTATGACAGTTCTTATACTGTTACACAGTCCCCTGTAACATATCCCATCCTAGGAAGTGCTGTTTCTCAGTGCTGGGCAAGGGGCCCCTGGACAACTAGTCCCTGATGCACCCACCTCAGCATGAGGTCCCTGCATAACTAGCCCCTAATGCTGTTTCCACATCCCCTTCCCCATGAGCCTATATGCAAAGTGACTACATTCTCCTGGCCTTGGGGTGAGAGCATAGTCTGAGGTTGGCTCTATTTTTGATATAGGGTGTCTTTCCCTTCTGCCCCTTCACAGAGCTTTTCAGAAATCTTGTACTTCTGGACCCGCGACTTGTTGTGCAGAGCCTGAAGGAATCCCTCCCTGCACACTGGTACAACCAAGATGGTTCCTCCTGTGTTACCTGGCACCCAGATCGTTCCCCCAGGCAGCCTCCCCGGCAGTGGCTCCAAGCCTTCTGGGGCTTCTTGGAGCACCATGTTCCCTCCCTGACACAACTGGAGGGCCACCCGCTCATCCCTCTGAGCCCTGTGGGCCAGGGCGACTGCATCCGGCTAGCGCGGCTGACTCCAAAAAGTACATTTTTGTTCCAGAGCCGTGATGAACACAGCCTGCCGGTGGAGGTGGTCAAGGTGCTGGGCAGGCTGGGCTGCACGGTGATTCCCAGCTGGGATTTGGCATTCTGTCACCGCCAGTTGACAGCCTACATCCTGGTGCCCACACCGGGCAATGTCCTCAGAGCCTTTGCCAACCTGGGTGTGGACAGCGTGGTGGACAGCATGGCCCTCCTCTCTTCAGACCAGGTCTGCACTCTCCGCCTTTTCCTCTCATGGGCACCAGCTTCTTCCCTCTCTCACCAGGAAGCTGAGGTTCTTGGCAGCCTGCCCATCTTCAAGAAGATGCGCTCCCTCCAGTCCCCACACCCTGCTGACCTGGTGCCGGCCAGGAACTACCCGGCTTTAGAGCGGAACACCGTGCCAATGGTGCCTAAGGGCCTGGTGCTGCCAAAGCCGGTGCTGTATTGCCAGGATGAGGCAGACCGCCGACTGTTGCTGCAGACCCGGGGTGGCCTGCTGGGGGCAGCAGAGCTGGCACTGCAGGCGGTGCAGGCCATTGAGGCTGGTGCATATGCCAGATGGGCAAAGGACGCCAGGCAGCTGCTGTTGTGGGTGCTACGGAACGGAGACTTACTCTGGAGGCAGAGTCCCAAGCTGCGGGTGCTGTGC
>NW_005842208.1:277971-280159 GCF_000455745.1 Alligator sinensis | reverse complement strand
TCCTGGACTGCGGTGGGAGCTTGGCAAGGGCCAGCGACCTCTTCGACCCCACCAACAAAACCTTCCTGGCCCTGCTACCTCCCAAGCGGTTCCCACCCACTGCCTTCCAAGAGCGGGCTGTGCTCAATTCCCTCCGTGCACTGGGGCTGAGGGTGAATGAAACAGGCATTGACCCCAGTGACATGCTGGAGGCTGCCCAGGCTGTGAGCACCCTCCAGAAGGCTGGGGAGTTGGAAAGTGCCAGGAAGAAATCTCAGGCACTGATTCAGCTGTGCAACCAGGCCCCAGTGCTGGATCGCTTCAGTTGGAAGGAGTTGCAGCAGTTGCAGAACCTGGCCTGGGTCCTTGCCACTGACCCAACCCAGCCCCAGATGACCATGGTGTTCTTTCCCCCCAAGAAGCTGCGATCAGCTGTGTACGTTCACCTGGTGGGGCTGGCAATGGCACTGACGGATGCCTTTGGGCTGCAGGCAGAGGAGAGGCTGGGCCTGAGCCGACTGCCCCCATCGGAGAAAGTAAAGGAGAACCTGATGTGCATGGTACGGGCCTTCCAGCCCAGGGATGCCCAGACAGTTGTGTCCAAGCTGCATGGCATCTATCAGCACATGCAGCAATACTTGGATGACTTCCGGGTGGCACCAGTGGGTGCCACGGTGTGGAATGGTGTGGGCTTCTCCCTCCCAGAGGATGTAGTGTTGTCTTTCCCTGAAGGTCTGGACCTGAGCCACTTGATCCAGAGGGTCCCCCAGGACTTCTTGCCCTACCGCAGGCTCTTCCTGGCTTGGGGTGTCCCAGAGGCAGTAGCTGAGACAGATGTGAGCCAGGCCCTGTGCCAGTTGGCAGAGGAGATTGATGCCCGCCTGAAGGGTAGTGGCACGGGTGCCGAGCTGAGGCTAGTGATTGCCATCCTGGACTGGCTGAAAAGCAGAGGATATCATGGCAATGGGGAACTGATGGTCCCAGTGCAGGGCCCACAGGGGGATGGCTTCACTCTGCGTCCGGCTTCCTCGGCCTTGTACTGTGACATTGACTGGGCCAGTCTGGGCAACCTGGGAGGGGAGGAGGCTGACCTGGCCATAGTGCATGAAGCGGTGTCCCCCACCACTGCCACTTTCCTGGGCGTGGAGCTGCTGAGCACACGGGTGCTGCAGCCAGAGCTGTTTGAGGCTTGGGGTCCCTCAGAACCCATCACCCTGCGCATCCACAACATCCTGCGGGAGTACAGTGAGGAGGCTGACCTCTTCAAGGAATTGCTCCAGAATGCTGAGGATGCTGGGGCCCGAGCCTGCCGCTTCCTGCTAGATCTGCGGCAACCCAGAAATGGGGGCAGCACTGCCGGGCTACTGGACCCTGGCATGGCTGCCTGCCATGGTCCTGCTCTCTGGGCCTACAACAATGCCCTCTTCACCAAAGAGGACCTGGTCAACATCACCCGGGTGGGCAGTGCCTCCAAGGAGCGGCAGGAGGGCAAGATTGGCAAGTTCGGCCTTGGTTTCAACACCGTGTACCATGTGACTGATGTGCCATCAATTCTTAGTGGCTCCATTCTCCTGATCTTCGACCCAAATGTCACCCACCTGCGCAAGCACATCCCCAACCCAGCCTGCCCTGGCATCCGCCTGGACCTGCACCAGCGCCCCGTGGTGCTCAGCACCTTTGCCGAGCAGTTCCAGCCCTACTGGGGGGTGTTCGGGTGCCAGGTGCAGGAGCCCTTTGATTTCCCAGGGACACTGTTCCGCCTGCCTTTCCGGACTGAGGAAGAGGCCCGGGAGTCAAGGATATGCCAGGAGGCTTTCCACATGGACCAGGTAGAGCAGCTCCAGTGCAGTTTCCAAGACTCATGCCACCTCCTGCTACTCTTCTTGAGGCGGGTGCAGGAGGTGTCACTGGGGCGTCTTCTTAATGGGGCCCCTTCACCAGAAGCTGCTCAGCCCCTGGCCTTGCTACAGAAGGAGGAGATCCAGAACTTCTGTGCCAAAGAGGTTTCTGGCAGCTGCACGATGGGCCCGGCCAGCATTGAGAAGCTTATGGTGCGATGGGAATTGGACTGCACTGAGAGCCACTATCTGGTGCACACCTGTGTAGGCACAGGCGAGTCCTTGGCAATGTTCCAGCAGGGTGCAAGTGATGGCATCCAGCCTTCACCTCCTGCTGCTGGCGTGGCCCTGCCTCTTACCCTCTGTTCAGC
>NW_005842208.1:268459-277865 GCF_000455745.1 Alligator sinensis | reverse complement strand
AGGGAAGTGGGCTCCAGATCTGACCAACTTTGAAGGGCGTGTTTTCTGTTTTCTGCCCCTGCCCATTGTCTCTGGGCTCCCCCTGCACATCCATGGGACTTTTGCTGTCCAATCCAACCGCAAAGGTCTCTGGGACACTACAGCCAAGGGGGAATGGAATCATGTGCTGCTGCGTGATGCAGTGCTGGCTGCTTGGTTCCATGCCCTGGCTTTCCTTCGAGAGATGGACCAGGAGGGTGTGCTGAAGGGCTATGAGTATCACACCTTCTGGCCTGACACCAGCAAAGCCAGGTACCCATTCACCGAGACTGCCACTACCTTCTACCGCACCATGGCTGATGGTATGTCTAAGGAGGACCTGGTGCTGTTCTCCAATGGCCAGCGATGGTGCACATTGAAATCTGCCTGTTTCCTGGATACTGCCATTGTCTGCCATAAGCAGATGGGACAGATGGCTGCCAGAGTCTTTGCTAGGTTTCTGCCCAAACCGTTCCTGGCTGTGCCTCTGCCGGACTGGGTGAGGGCTGGGTTCCAAGCAAGTGGCCACAAGGATGCCATATTGGCCAATACATATGACTGGAGGAGGTTCTACCAGGAGATTGTTTTTGCCAACCTGGCTAGGCTGGAAACCTTTGAGCGCAATGACCTGGTTCTTCATGCTTTGGACATGAGCGACCCTGCATTGGATCAACTCCTGGTATCCATACCATGCATCCCCACCAGCCCCCAGGGGCAGCTGGAGCTGATAGGAAAGCTGGTGCACCCAACAGGCAGGACTGCCCCACTCTATGATCCAGAAGATGGGTGCTTCCCCATGGGACCCAGCTTCCTGATGCAGGAGAGGCTGTCTCAGCTGGAGCGCCTGGGTATGGCCAGGGATTCTGTGCCCATGGAGGAGCTGATAGGGCGGGCACATACAGTGCAGGCCCTCTGGCAGCAAGATTGCCAGCTGGCCTGCCAGCGTTCCCGCCTCATCCTGGAACTCCTGCAGAGCCTCCTGAAGGAGACCTCTAACAACACTACCCAGGTGATCTTCCGCACCATCCCCTTTCTGCCAGCCACCCTGCCCAGTGCCCACCGTGACCTTTGCCCACCTGCTGACCTGTTTCTCCATAAGCACCGGAACTTGGTGGGTCTAATCCAGCCTATCCTGGCTAAGGAGGACCTGGGGGAAGACCTGAAGCTCTCCCTAGATGTGCAGTCCTTCCTGGGGCTGAGCCGCAAGCCAACATCTGGTATGGTGCTGCAGCAGCTGAGGGAACTGTGCCAGGGCTCCAATGCCATGCCCAGGTCAGAGGTACAGATGATAGCACAGCAATGCTATGCCTACCTGGACAAACTGGTGGGGAAGCAGCCTGGAGTCAAGCAAGAAGTGGCTCAGGAGGGCCATGCATTCCCCTTCATTTTTGTGGGGGAACAGTTTGTTCCAGCAAAGGTAGTGGCCCACATGCTGCCTTTTGATGCTTCCCCATACCTGCACAAGCTGCCCCAGGAGTACAAGGAGTTCAAGGTACTCTGGGAGTGCATTGGGCTGCAGGAGAACTTCTCTCTGGAGGACTACATCCTGGTGCTGCAGGAGCTGGCCAAGAAGAAAAGTGGGGAGCCCCTGTCGGAGGAGGAGAAGAAGCTGGTGCTGCGGGTGGTGAACTCGGGGCTGATGGAGACCGTGCCGGAAGGACAGGCAGTTAACACCTACCAAGCCCAGGGCATCTTCTTTCCAGACCAGTGCGGAGTTTTGCGTCCCCTCAGCAAGCTGCGCTTCGATGACACACCCTGGCTGCCCCGTGAAAAGGGGACTTTGCTGTGCCATGTTTCGATTGCCCGGGATGTGGCAATGCGTTGTGGCATCCCCACCACCAAGCACCGGGTGCTAGAGAGGGGAAAGATCATGGGGCTGGAGCTCACTCCATGGGTGTCAGAGTTTGGGGCCCGGGAGGACTTGAAAACACGTCTGCAGAACATCCTGCGGGAGTACTCCTCCACCCATGATGTGCTGAAGGAGCTGCTGCAGAATGCTGATGATGCTGGCGCCAGCCAGATCCACTTTGTCTGGGACCGACGTCACCACCCCACTGAACGCATCTTTCCTAAGGACTGGGCCCAGCTCCAGGGCCCTGCCTTGTGTGTCTACAATGACAAGCTGCTTCAGCAAAAGGACATTGAGGGCATCCAGCGCCTAGGTTGCGGGGGCAAGGGAGGGCGCCAGGACATGACTGGCAAGTATGGGCTTGGCTTCAACACTGTCTACCATCTGACTGATTGCCCTGCCTTCCTGACGGGTGACAGTGCCCTTGGTGTCTTTGACCCCAATCTCTTCTATCTGCCAACAGCTACTGAGCAGTTTCCTGGTGCCATGTTTAGCATCAACAGTGAGTTCAAGAAGACCTTCCCACACGTTTATGACACTTTCCTGCCCAGTCTTTTTGACCTGAGCCAGGGCGTGCTCTTCCGGCTGCCCCTGCGTACAGCGGAGGGGGCTGTCCGCTCACGGGTTTGCCAGCAGGCTGTGCGTGAACGGGACATCCAGGATATGCTGGAGGAACTCAAGAAAGAGGCAGACAGCTTGGTCCTCTTCCTTAACCACCTGCGCACAGTGATCTTCTCAGAGATCCCTGAGGATGGGGAGCTTCCACGGGAGTTGCTGCGGGTGGAGACGGAGATGAGGGAAGAGTACATGGCCCAGAGGCAGGACTTTCAGGAGCAGCTAAGCCAGATGGCCGCCCAGCGTTGCCAGCATGGAGAGGAGGCCAAGCCACTGATGGTTGCCTACAATATGAAGGTCAGGAATAATGGTTCCACTCCCTGCACCCACTGGGTGGTGGTCAGGCAGGTTGGGGTGCAGGATGCAGCTGAGGAGTCTCCAGACATAGCGCGCCTGCCCCATGGTGCTGTGGCAGCTTGCCTGGATGTGGCCCTGCAAGGCAGCGCCTTCTGCACCTTACCATTGCCAGTGAAAACCGGCCTTCCTGTCCACATCAATGGGAACTTTGCTGTGGATTCGGCCCGCCGTGACTTGCACAAAGCCAATAACAGGAGCCCTGGAGAGGCCTGGAACGACTTCCTGCTGCGGTGCGTCCTAACTCCTCTCTACTGCGAGCTCCTGGAGCAGCTGCGGCAGACACTGGGGCAGGAGCCACTATATTTCAGCACACTCTTGGCCTGTTCACGCAAGCTGAAGAGCAGTTACCTGGCATACTTCCCCACTGTGACAGAGTGCGTTCCCCCATACTGGCAGCAACTTGTCCGACACGTCTACCACCGCATAGAGGAGAAGTGCCTGCCTCTCTTGCCAGTGTACCAAAGGGAGACTGCCTCCCTGCTCAAAATGGACCAGATCCGCATCAAGTGGACCACGCTTGGCCAGGGAGACTTAACCCAAAAGCCCTACTTCTTGTTGAAGGAGATGACCCGGAAGATGGACTGCATCCTCCAGAGCCTTGGTATGCGTCTGGTCCCAGCATTCCAGGGTCTCTGGCAGATCCATGACGAGTTTGCCAGAGCAGGTGTGAAGGTCCTGGCCTTGGAACCCTCTTCCCTGTGCCATTTCCTCAAGGCTCTACCCCTGAGTTTGCCCTGCCCACTTTCAGAGACCGTGTTGAAAGACAAGTCCCGCTGCTCTGTCCTGCTGGATTTTTGCATGGAACTGGTGGAATTGAACACCCCAGATAAGGACCTGGAGGGGCTGCCCCTTCTGGTGACCCAGGATGGCATGCTACGGCAGCTCTGTTCCCAGGAACCTGTGTTCTACAGCAAGGCCTACTGCCTCTTCCCCCAGCAGTACCACCGCTTCTTTGACTGTTCCATGACCTTCAGAATCCTATGCCTCAAGGATCAGGGCTTTCTGCAGGATTTCACCCTCCAGGAGGCTGCCCAGTTTGTTCAGGAGGTGGTGGGCTGCCCAGGCTGGGAGAGCCAGTTGCAAGAAAACCAGACGTGGTTGCAAGAAGTCTGGAGCCTCTTTGACAACCTAGTCTGTCAGGAGAACAGGGTGAAGGAAGATATGAAAAAAGCTTTTGAAAACTTGATGTCCCTTCTTAAGGACTTGGCTGTCCTCCCTGTTTGCCACACTCAGTCCAAGACAAAGCACTTAGTACCCTTGTCAGACCTCCCCTCCATCCTCTACCCGAGTAGAGATGAAATGTTTAAACTCCTGAGCAAGCTGGGCTTCGCCAACATGGATATCCACCTGCTGCCTTCAAGCATCACTGTGTTCTGCATTCAGCCCCGCACACTGCAACCTGATGACCTGCCTGCATTACTGGGGCACCTGGCCACCAGAGCGGACCTTCGCTGGAACCAGCTGAACTCCTGTGAGACCAACAGCCTGCTGCAATTCTTCCTCATGGACATGGAGAAGGTGGTGTGTAACCAGGCCCTGTTGGCCAAGTTCCGTTCCCTGCCCCTGTTCCAGACCCATCTGGGGAACCGAGTAGCTCTGACTCCATACTGTAATGTCTATGTCCTAGATACCAAAATCGCCAAGTCATCTGAGACCTTCAAGGAGCTCTACCAGGTGGATGAGCAGACCGTCTGGTTGCAGAACAATGAGATAAATCAGTGCCTCTCCCAGAGCTTGAAGCTCCCAGTGTTAAATGACCTGCAGCATTTCATTCAGCATCTCCTGCCGTGCCTGCCCTCTTTCTCTGAAAGGCAGTTGCAGGACATCCTGAAGCTGCTGTTTGAGATCCAGAAGAGGTTCAATTGGGAAGAGCACCAGGACGAGAAAAAAATTATTTTCACGGCCTTCCAGCCTATCAGATTCATCCGGGACAGGGATGGGGTCCTGCGCCAAGCATCCTACTTCTACGACCAAGATTCAAAGTTGTTCAAAGACCTGGGGCTGGAGGCCAAGTTCGTGCCCAAGGTGTTCTTTAAGGTGATGGGGGTTAGCAAGCCAAAGGTGCATAACTTTCTGCTGGCTGTGGGCATGAAGAAGGAGCTCTCCAAGGAGGACTTTTTGAAGCTGGCCAGGCAGATTGAGCAGAAGGCAGTGCTGGATGGTGCCATGGCTGGGAGCCTGCCTGCTCAACGCGAGGCCCTGCTGTGCCACCTGCTGTCCTGGAAGAGTGATTCCTTGCAGGACAGCTTCCTTCAGCAGGTCTCCACCATCCGCTTCTTGATTCCACAAGAGGTGCCAGCCCGCCTGAGCAGCTTCCACCTGCCCTTTGCCCCACCTACACAGCCAGTGGCTCTGAAGGGTGCAGTGCTGCACAGCGATGGTATCTCAAGCAAAGATACCATCACCCTGGCCTGGACTGCTGTCGTGATTTTGTCGCTCTCACCTGTAGAGGAGAAAAGCAAGGTCGTGTTGGAGCGGCTTGGGGTACTGTTCAAGCTACCAACCATGCTGGTTGCGACCAACCTGGCAAATGTCTGCCGCACACAGTGCAAAACTGAAGAGGATAGGAAGATGCGGACGGAAGCCCTCATGTGCATGTATGCCTTCCTGCAGGATGACCTGGACAACTTTGATGCTGCCTGCTTGGCAGGGGTCCCTTCAATCCTGGTGAAAGGGGAAGCAGTGGCAGAGCCCAGCCAGGTGGTCATCTCTCTACGGGATGAGCAGGAGCTCTGCCCTTACCTCTTCACAACATCTCCGCAGTTGGGCTTCTACACCAACCTTTTGCAGAAGCTGGGGGTGGAGCTGGAGCCCTCCCTTCACCACTATATCCGGACCCTCAGTCAGATCTACAGAGAGACAAAGGACAAGGAAAGCCTGCAGCCCAACCTAACCAAGACGGTGCTGAGGGCAACTCAGCACCTATTCCAGCTGCTCCACATCTCACAGAAGCAGGCAGATTTCTCTGGGGTGGAGGAGCTACACCTGCCCTGCACTGATGGGAAACTGTACCCTTCCAATACCTTGGTCTACAACAACTGCACCTTCTGCCACTTCAGGAAAGTCCTGGAGCAGACCTTCCACTTCCTGGTGGACCTCTCCAAATGCCACCTGCCTGCCCAGGAGTACCAGCATGGGAAGCTGGTGCAACTACTGCCCCAGGCCTTGAGACCCAAGATGCTCTCGGAGATCACAAAGCAGCGCCTGGAGGAGAATTTGCTGAGACTGTGTCACTATGGTGACCGTTGTAAGCATCAGAGGCACTTCCAAAGGCTCTTGGTCTCCCAGCATTTCCAGGAGGGCTTGATGTCCTTGTTGAGGTGGCAGAGCGAGGAGGAGGTGGGGAAGGAAGCCAGGCAGGATTGGCTTGGGGCCTTCTCAGGCGAGCAGCTGGAGGTGGTGTGCTGCAAGGAGATCTGGACGGTGCTGGTGCACCAGGCAAAGCTGGTGGAGGGCAGCCAGCATCAACGGGTAGTCTGTGTGTCCCGAGATGCTGAGGGGCGGCGCCACATCCATCTGCAGCACTGGGAGAAGGCGACAGACCGCCAGGTGGTGGAGGTTACAAACACTTTGGCCACAGAGGTGAACAGCATGCTTGGAGAAATGCTGCTCCCTAATTCCATGAACATCCTCAGAGAGATGCTGGCTTGCAAGAACCCAAGTGAAGTTGCTGAAGTGTTGAAGGACAAAGGGGTCCCCCTACAGCCCATCCCCTGCCCCAATGCCTATGCCCTGCCTCCAACAGGTGAGGAGATCCCTGAAGAATGGCATGATTGTCTGGACATGAGCATCCTTAACACCTTCTCCCCACACGACTATGTGGGCTACCTGGACCCAGCAGTGCCAGGGGAGCGCTACCTGTATGCTGTGGTGCTGGAGCTCCTGAAAGGTGGGCAGGTGCCCACCTACCGCATTGACCTGGGAGCTGGGCGCCATGAGGAGGTCACTGCCAATGACCTGTACCAGTTTAAGAGGAGTCAGCCAAAGCCCTGGTGCCCTAGTACAGCAGTGGTACCAGTGCTAGACCCAGAGGGGCAGAGCAAGGAGCGGGAGAAGTGGTACCAGAAGTCCCTGGCAGAAATAAAAAAGGAGGTGGATGCCTGTCTGGTGAATCTCTGGGCACTGCCTGACGCAGAACGGCGCAAGGCCATCCGGCGCCTCTACCTACGCTACCACCCTGACAAGAATGTGGAGCGGGAGGAGCTGGCCAATGAGGTGTGCAAGTACCTACAGGATCAGATCCAGCAGCTAGAAGAGAATGGGAACCTGCAACCTGCCAGTGGTACCAGCCCTAGTCCACATGGTTTCAGGGGCTCTCGTGCCTTCTGGGGCACATGGGACAAGCAGGCTCACCGACACAGGCAGAGCCGCCAGCAGTTCACAGAGCAGGCAGGTGGCAACTTCCACTATGATTTCTGGTCACACCAGCAGACCAAGGCGGCCAGAAGCACCCAAGCTGGGGAGGCCACGCGCTGGTTCCGGCAGGCAGAGAGTGACTTACGAGCAGCCTGCCATGATGTGGGCCAACATGCCACTGAGTGGGTCTTCTACAAAGTCCACCGTGCTGTGGAGAAAGCTCTGGCTGCCGCCATATTCAGTCACGGAGAGCCCTTTGAGCCAGGGCACATGCTGGACACATTGGCCCAGAAGGTGGCGGCCTATGCCCCTCAGCTGGAAGGTGTCCTGGGGCTGGTGGATAAGCTGGGAGACTATGGCGTGGACAGCAACACCACACAGTATCCCAGCTACCACCACCCACCCACCATTCCCAATGAGGCCTTCCCGGCTGCCAAGGAGCAAGAGGTGCTCAGGCTGGCACAGAGCCTGCTGGATGTGGTACAGGTCTATATGTCCTGGCCGTGAGACTGCCCCAAGGTGCCAAAGCCAGAGACTGTACCACAGGGACTAAAGCCTGCTTCTGGCTACAACTTTTTAGGGCTGAATAGGTCTCCCCAGGTTGGGGGAAAGGGAGACAGGCTACATGCTACAGCCCTGCTCCTCACTTGATTCTTAGTTGTCTGTATGGTTTTTGTTTTTTATGGGAAATAAATTTGCTGTTTTCGATGTCATGGTGCCATGTTTATTTGTGTCCCTCTGCACTGCTCAGACCCCTCACTTCTTACCATGGTGTATGCATATGTGTCAAGAGGGTCCAGGCTCAGAACAGCTTCCTTCCCTGGATTTAGCTGTCGGGCACTACTCAGCCATGCTATCACCCTTCCATAGCTAAGCTATGTCATCTCCGTGCCCCAGGCCAGGCCCCTTTCCGAAAAATCTGAAGGTACATCATGCCGGGGGGCAACTATGTAGCCTTTACTTTCATTATTGTATTAAACCAAGAGATATCCAGATCTTCTTCATTCAGTCTGCTCCTGATATCTGCATAGAACCCTTGCTTGACAGTTTGATCTTTCCTCTTTCAACTCCTTTGGTTTTTCTGCAACTTTAACTTGCTTTCTCCCATCAAAACTAAGTGAAGGTCAGTGCTACCATTTGCATGTTGCTTCACTTGCATTGAGGGAAGATTTTTTTCACTCATGGTTAATCATGGTTGGACTCTGTGTACAACTCTGGCAGAATCCATGCCATTTGGTGCATGCTCTTGCGCTAAAAACCAGTAACCCCATGACTTAAGTCACCTGCAGCAAGGTTCATATATGCTTTCTGTTCCTGTTTCTTGTGCTAACTCCATGTCTACACATCTTTTTGTAGTCAACATGATCATATTTGGGTCTAATGCTGCCATGGGTGATGACAGATACGTCCAGATGTCTTGTATTTCATTCACCGCGGACTGAAGATTCAGGTAGAACTCCTCTACTTTCCCTTGCCTCTTCGGTGGGCGCGGGCCAAATGACAACGGATTGTTTCCAAGCTTGAAATCAACCAAGGAGGGCCAAGGATGTCTTGGGGTACCTTTCACTGGACCCGTGGTTTGGGCAGTGCGGGGAGAGCCGTTGGACCAGGCGCTACTTAGGGCCCACCCATGCAGCTGGGCCCATGAACACTCCCCCCGAACGACCCTGCCTCCGACGTTCCCTGCAGCACCCGGCTGCAGCAACCCTCCACCTGAAACCTAAACCTACTACCCCCCCGCATTTTTAGGTTGCCATGCTCGCAGGGTAAAGGGGTCAAGCAGCCTATTCCGCCGCGATTGCCAACAGGGAGAACCGAGACCCCCGCGCCTTTAAGGCTCGGCGGATGCACTCGCGCCTGGCGTCTCAGCTCGGGGGTGGAGCTCTGCTGCCCCGCCCTGTCTCCATGGCAGCGGCCGGAAGGAACGGCGCGCGCAGGCTGACACGACGCGGCGCGGGGTGGGAGCTTGACAGGGCAAGGAGCGAGGGCGGAAGTGAGCTGGGCAGGCACCTTCCGCTTCCGGTGTGGAGTCCTCCTGTGGTTGCTTCCCCCTCCCCTTTCCTCCTTCCGCGGCGCCGAGGGGGCCCGGGGCTTCCAGGGCCATAGAGAGGGGCTAGAGCGGCCCCCAGAGAGAGGGGCACGACCGCGCCCCGCCCGCTCGCCCGCGGAACGCCGCCGCCGTCCCGGGCATGCCCGCGCGGGGCCGCCGCC
>NW_005842208.1:254999-268253 GCF_000455745.1 Alligator sinensis | reverse complement strand
CTGGCAGGGCGCAGACTGCGCCGGAGTACAAAGTCCTCCTGGGAGCGAGGCCAGGTCCTGCGCGGAGGGACAGAGTCCGCGGGCGGGGCCGTGGCTGCTGCTCCGACCCAACAGGCCGTGCCCTGCCCTGCCCTGCGTGGGGAGCCCGGGCTGGGCGGCTGCGGGACCCTGCTGGGTACCAGGGAGCGCTGGGCCAGTGGGGGAAAGGGGGGTGTTGTGACCGACTGCAGGTGGCATTGCCTGGTTGGGCAGCAGTAGCAGCCAGGGTGACCCCTGTCTCAGCTCTTCCCTCTCCCGGGCTCCCAAGAGCTGTCAAGTACCTGCTCCTGCTGCCCAGGGCCAGGCCCAGCTGGGGTGGCCCCACTCATGCTGGGGACTGGTGGGGGAGGGAGGGGACCTACTGCCTTGGGTCTAGCCTGTTATCCCTTCTCCCTTGGTGAGCAGGAGGGGCTGGTCTGTGCTTCCTAGCAGGACCTTGCTGGCCCAGAGCTGCATCAGCTGTGTGTATGTGATGGGGAGGGGGACTCTGGCAGGTGGTGCTGGGGAGGAGATTGTAGCCCTGATGCTATCTGCAAGCCAGAGGTAGCCCGTGCCTCAGCCCCTGGGAGGGTCTGTCTTTCCTCCAGCTTATCTGTGAGCCTTCCCATATCCCTACTGGAGTCAGTTTCATGGTTCCACTCCTCCCAGGACCACTGACCAGAGCTTTGTCTGTTTCTGCCCCAGCAGAACTAAGTTGCGCAGGACAGGGGCCAGATTCTGCTCCTCAGAGTGGGGGCAGGGGGAGGAGGGGGGCACTGAGGCTCACCTTAGAGACACTGCTGTGGGTCCCTGTGCCTGCAGCAGTGGGGAGACACTTGAGGCTGCCTCCCTTTCCTGTCCTGGTTCCTCTGAGTGTGCAGGTGTCCCTGAGGAGAGCTCCTGTGCTTGTTACAGGTGCTAGAAACATGGTCTTGGGGCAAGGTGCCTGGGTTCCATTTCCCCCTTCACTGCCAACCTGCTGTAGGCAAGATCCTTCTTCAGTGAGACCTCTGTTTCCCTGCCTCACCTGCTGCCTGTCTGGTCTGCTTAGATACCTGCCTTTCTCAGGACCTGGGTAGTACCAGCTGGGATAGGGCCCTACTAATTCTTGGGTAGCTGGCCCTTTGGGTATGGCTGGCCCAGGAGAATGTGAGCTGGGACTCTGGGTGCATGGGTTCCTGCACGGGTCTGTGTGGTAAGAGTTGGGGATGAATGTATCTGGATGCTGAGGCCTATGAGGAAATCCTGGCTTTAAGTTTGTTTCCTCTTTAACTCTGGCAGAGGCTTCCTCAGCTCAGCCTCTGGCAATCTGGGCTTTCCTTGCCTTTACCTTCTCCATTATCTGCCCAAGGGAGTGGGAGGTTGGGAGCCAGGATGCTTGGGGTCTTTTTCCAGATCTGTTCACAAATCCTTTCTGCTTTCCTGGGCTTTGGTTTGCTGCTCTGTAGAACAGGGCTGGTGACATTAATCCTGGGGGCTGGGGGGCTGGTGAGTGTTGCATTCTCTAGGCTCCTGATGTCTTGGGGTGTACTTGCTCAGATGATCCAGTGGGGTTGGGGGCTCTCCCAGGTGGCTTCCAGCCCCTCGCCCTAACTGCTTTCAACCTGGGCATCCCAGCACTAGGAACATCCTGAGCGGGGGCTGTGAGTGGGGGCTGGCTGCCCCTCAGGGACTTTGGGTTGTCTCTTTTAGCTTAGGGCCATGATGGACACTAGGGGATGCTACTGGGGTCACTGGGGGGGGTCTTGCTATTTTCCTTATAGCGCTTTGCCCAGCTCTGGTAGAGGGCACATTCAAGTGCCTTCCATGGAGCCCAAGCCTCTCATGCCTCACGTCTCAAGTTCCTGGTGCAGGACTAGCCCAAGGGGAAGGAAGTGGGGGCCTTCTGCATTTCTGAGGTGTGAGTCATGGGACAAGGAGCTGTGAGGCTTCCTTCCTTCCTGCAGCAGCACTGTGCTGGACTTGGCTCAGCACGGGCTCCTTTGCCTGGAGGATCCCTGTGGAGGATCCCCTTGCCTAGTGCTGAGATGCATCTGCCTTTGAGGTAGGGGTGTCCATGTAAAATGGGGTACTCTTGTGGTTGGAGTGCCCACATGGAGCATTCGAGGCACTGTTTCTCAGAGTTTTGGTACCTGGGGAACTTTCATTTTCTGCATTTAAAACTGGCAGCACCATTCACTTGCCAGTCTGTGGGCCTGGTCCTGCCGTGCAGGGCCTACATGGCTGGGGCCTCATCCTGTTTGTTTCCTGTGGCACACTTCTGCCACTTTTGCAGTATACTCTTTGGGACTCGCTGACTTGGGGGTCACTGTTCCCATTTCTCGAGGGTGAGGGGTCTAAACTCGACTTCTCGCTCCTCAGAGGGTGGTCCTGTGGGTCCT
This sequence comes from Alligator sinensis, assembly GCF_000455745.1. Classification (NCBI taxonomy): domain Eukaryota; kingdom Metazoa; phylum Chordata; order Crocodylia; family Alligatoridae; genus Alligator; species Alligator sinensis. The sequence goes on along the minus strand of NW_005842208.1, from coordinate 265,854 downwards.
GCCTGGCATCCCAGTTGCAGCAACTTTCCCTTACCCCCAGAAGGTGGCCCCTACTCATCTCTCAGGGGTCCGCATGTGCTGGGGACGGGTGGAACATGGGCACGTGTAGCCATCCTGGAGCCCTTGGCTGCCCTCCCCAGGGCAGCACCTGGCTGTTTGTGGCATGGTGGGGCCTGGTTCTCTACTGGGTCCATGTCCGATGCTGGCTGAAGGGCAACTGCATTCCACTTAGAAGTCCCAGAGGTGGGACTGTCCTTTGCTGATCCAGGGCTCAGCTTGGCCTGGGACCAGGGAACTAGCCTTGGATGAGGTGTGGGAACCTAGGCATTCTGGCTCCCTGCTGCTTCCCAGGATGCTGTGCTGTTGGTGTGCAGGTGTGGGCACTGTCCGTGATGCCCCCCAATCTCTCTGTTGCAGATGTGGCCCTGACTGGTAGCCATGCCAGCCTGTTGACATGGAGGTGTGAGCTCCCTGTGAGCTCCCCTTTAACACCGGCAGTTTCATTGCCACCCCAGCCCTCACCCCCAGCTCTACAGACACAAAGGCCTTCTCTGAAGCCCCTGCTGGACTGAGGGGCCCTGCCCCCACTTGCCTGTCTCCCAGTGCCAGACCCACCCTGCTGTCACCATGTCGACTTCATCACTTCGGCGCCAGATGAAGAATATTGTGCACAACTACTCAGAGGCAGAGATCAAGGTGCGGGAGGCTACATCCAATGACCCATGGGGCCCGTCTAGCTCGCTCATGTCCGAGATAGCTGACCTCACCTACAACGTGGTTGCATTCTCTGAGATCATGAGCATGATCTGGAAACGCCTCAATGACCATGGCAAGAACTGGCGCCACGTCTACAAGGTAATGCCCTGCTGCAGCTTCAGCCACTGGAACCTGGGCATCTGGGATCTCTGCCATCCCCACATCTCCCCTCTCAGACTGGAAGAGAACCTGGGTGTCCTGGCTCCCAAACTGCATGCTTTAAGCCAGCAGGCCTCCCCAAGCTGTGGATATCCCAGGTGTCCTGGCTCCCAGAACCCACTGTTGCTGTAACCCACCAGATCTCCTTCCCTGAGGTGAAGAAAAGCTCCTAGGCCCCTCTACTCTAGCCCTTTGGGCACTACCTGCCTTGCTACTTGCTGCCTTCAGTGTGGCTTTTACAGTTATGTGATCACAGAATCATTAGATACATCTTATGAGGTTGAGTGCCCTGGCAGTGGGGCCCTGTACCTGAGCACAGGTGGTGCTGGGGTCAGCTGAGTGTCATGGCTGGGTGATGGTTTTGGGCGTGCTGGGGTCAGCTGAGTGTCATGGCTGGGGGATGGTTTTGTTCCACATAGCCCAGCCTGGTTTTGGGCCACATGGCTACAGCCTCCCTGTGGCCTGGTCCAGGGTTGCCTGTGTGGGGCAGGGACTCTGATCGCTGTTATGGGGACCTGGGAGAGTCACAGGGTACCTAGGCTATGGTGGTAGTGGGGTGAATGAAAGCTGCATATTAGGGTGGGCTGTTGGGGTGGGGTGGGCTGCAGCAGGCACGTAGTGGTGTGTGGCAGGCTGGGGTTGGCAGTAGTAGCATGGGATAGGCCATGGTGGACAAAGTGAGGCAGGCCATGGCAGGTGCACTTCCCCTGTCCCCACCACCCTGAGTTACTCCCCTCCTCCTCTACCCAGGCCATGACGCTAATGGAGTACCTGATCAAGACAGGCTCAGAGCGTGTGGCACAGCAGTGCAAGGAGAACATCTACGCTATCCAGACTCTGAAGGACTTCCAGTACGTTGACCGTGATGGCAAGGACCAGGGGGTCAATGTGCGTGAGAAAGCCAAGCAGCTGGTGGCTCTGCTCAAGGACGATGAGCGTCTCAAGGAGGAGCGTGCCCATGCCCTCAAGACTAAGGAGAAGCTGGCCCAGACGTCCACAGGTGAGAGGGGAGGGTTGGGGCTGACTGTTCCCACCTAACGTCACAAGCAGCCATCTGTCCTGCTTGGCCACAGCTGTGGGGGGTGGTGTCCTGCAGTGCAAGAGGTACCTTGGGGAGGGCATGCTGGTACCCTGAAGGAGGGGCTGGGGCAGCAGCATCCCCAGTGCCTTGTGGGAAGAGCTGCTCTAGTGGCCGTGGTGCCTCTGGTCCTGGGATCTCACCTGGCATTGTCCGTATGTTGTCACTTCTGAGTGCAGTGTTACACCAGCCCCCAGTGTCCCACACAGTACTAGTACTGCCTGTGCACCCTACACTTCTGCTCCGTATTCTGCCCCCCACAACTGGACCTGGGGTATTTGACACAACAGTCACCAGAGGCAGCTGCATCTGTTTCCAGGGAGGGATCCCTGTATACCAAGACCTCAGTGTACCCCACTTTAAAATCAGCTACATCTCAGTGCTGGGAGATGAGGCCCTGTATAAACAGCTCCCAACCTGTTGCACCCCAGCAGTCACTGCATCTTAGTGCTAGGTGAGGGATCTGTTTTAAACCAGGCCCTGACATATCCCATTCCAGAAGTGGCTGTGTCTTGCCACTGAGCAAGCATTTTTCCTGGGAAAAGTCTCCCTTCCCTACTGCAGAAACAGCTGCATCTTAGCCTGCCTGCTGCTGCTGGGTGTGACTAAGTTGCCTGATGTTTGATGTGACTGGTGGGGTCAAGCTTTGTGTTGTTTGAATGAAGATTGCTTGGGTGGCAGGTTGGGAGTGAGCGGCATCAGTAGGCAGTGTGTTTAATCCTCCTCTTGCTGCTGCCTAGGGCATTTGGAGGGTCTCCCAGGTGCCAGGACACCCTGAGCCTTAGCTCGTGTATCTTGTGGATCTGAGCTCACTGGCTGTGCCCTGTCCCACCCTGGGGAGCGAGGAGACATGTTCCTTGGGATGAGGCAGCTGCAGGCTGCTGGACTGATCCTGCCTCACCTCAGAGCAGGAGGCCTTTCCTGGGCAGGTGGGTTGGAAGCTTGGTGGGGCTGTGTCAGCCACCGGTTGCCTTCTGCAGCACCAGCACTTCCTGCCCACCTTGCACAGCTGCTTTGTACTTTGCCTCCCCAGTTGGTCTAGGGTTCCCTGCCCTCCCCACACAGGAACCCCTGCCCTGGAGGAAGTTGATCCAAAAATCTCCCCTGCTCCTCCCCATTTCCCATTTCTAAGATCTTCCTGGGGAAGATCTTAGAAAAGTTTATTAAAGAGGCCATCCTTAATGGACTGGCCGACGCCAACATCTTAAGGGATAGCCAGCACGGGTTTGTTGCGGGTAGGTCTTGCTTGACCAATCTCATTTCCTTCTGCGACCAGGTGACCTATCACCTGGACAAGGGAGAAGAGATTGATGTCATATATCTTGACTTCAAAAATGCCTTCGATCTGGTGTCCCATGATCGCCTCTTGGAGAAACGGGCCAATTGTCGCCTTGGGTCCTCCCCGATCCACTGGCTGGAAAATTGGGGCTGGGGGCGGACCCAGAGGGTAGTAATCGATGGAAGTCACTCATCATGGTGTCCTGTGACCAGTGGGGTCCCCCAAGGCTCTGGCCTTGGACCCATACTGTTCAACATCTTCATTAATGGTGTGGACACTGGAGTCAGAAGCGGACTGGCCAAGTTCGCCGATGACACCAAACTTTGGGGCAAAGCATCCACACCAGAGGACAGGCAGGTTATCCAGGCTGACCTGGACAGGCTCAGCAAGTGGGCGGATGAGAATCTGATGGTGTTCAACGCCGATAAATGCAAGGTTCTCCACCTTGGGGGAAAAAAACCCTCAGCATCCTTATAGGCTCGGCAGTGTTATGTTGGCTAGCACTATGGAAGAAAGAGACTTGGGGGTCATCATTGACCACAAGATGAACATGAGCCTGCAATGCGATGCGGCAGCTAGTAAAGCGACCAAAACGCTGGCTTGCATCCATAGATGCTTCTCAAGCAAATCCCGGGACGTCATTCTCCCCCTGTACTTGGCCTTAGTGAGGCCGCAGCTGGAGTACTGTGTCCAGTTTTGGGCTCCACAATTCAAAAAGGATGTGGAGAAGCTTGAGAGAGTCCAGAGAAGAGCCACGCGCATGATCAGAGGTCAGGGAAGCAGACCCTACGATGACAGGCTGAGAGCCCTGGGGCTCTTTAGCCTGAAAAAGCGCAGGCTCAGGGGTGATCTGATGGCCACCTACAAGTTTATCAAGGGTGACCACCAGCATCTGGGGGAACGTTTGTTCACCAGAGCGCCCCAAGGGATGATGAGGTCGAATGGTCACAAACTACTTCAAGACCGTTTCAGGCTGGACATAAGGAAGAACTTCTTTACTGTCCGAGCCCCCAAGGTCTGGAACAGCCTGCCACCGGAGGTGGTTCAAGCGCCTTCATTGAACACCTTCAAGATGAAACTGGATGCTTATCTTGCTGGGATCCTATGACCCCAGCTGACTTCCTGGCCTTTGGGCGGGGGGCTGGACTCGATGATCTTCCGAGGTCCCTTCCAGCCCTGATGTCTGTGAAATGAAATCTATGTCTATGAAATTTCCTGCCAGAACCAGGAAGTGCTGCCAATGCAAAGTGCAGGCCCAGAGACAGACTTTGCCTTATGCCATGCCTCATTCCTAACCAGTGTCCCTATCCCTGTCCCTCCACATGACTCCCATGTGCTCCCACCCTGCCAATGCTTCTCAATTCTGCCCTGTATCTCTCTGCCCCCTCAGCCCTGGGGTCTGCTTTGTTAGCTCTAATCAGTAGCAGTGAAGGAGTTAATGCATGGCTTTCTCCCCCTCCTGTCAGTGTGGGTATCTTGCCTTCTCCCTACCCCAGCTGTGTTGCCAGCAACCTTTGACCTGTCTGGCAGGGCATGGGTGCCAAGGGGGTAGGGCCCTGTTGGAAGGGTGGAGGTAGGAACTGGGCTAGGCCCTTAGAGACAGGGAATGCAGTGTCCCCCTACTCTTGTAGCTCAGGCTCAGTGGGGGTTCTCAGCCTGGAGTTCTCAGCCTTCCTTCTGGGGAAGGTCTCCCAGCTTGACTAGATCCTCCTTCTGGGTGCAGCGGGGGTCCTGAATCATCATGGGGGCAGTTCCCCACAACCCCTTGCTCCCAGCAGGATCCAGCTCCCTACCCTTCCCCCAGAGTAGCAGGGAGCCTAGTAGAAGATCTCTCCTCTAGGTGCCCCATTTGGGCACGCAGAGCCTCCTTGCCTTAAAGCAGGCCCTACCGCAGTGCTCTGACCCTTGCTGAGAGACTCAGCAAGATTAGGAACATCCTCATTGTCATGGGCTGTGCTAAGGAAGTCTGACAGCTGGTGCCAGGGTGTCTGGTAAGTGGTCCCTGCCAGCCCCCATATGCATCAGGGCAAAGGGAAGAGGCCATCATGGGACCAGCTACATCTGTGTGAGGGGCCTTAAAGCATGTGGCCAGCAGAGGGCACTGCCCGGCACATATTAGCATGGCCTTGCATGCACTAAGAATCACTCTCAGAGGATGAGTTGTTATATTTGGGAACCACTGGGGAGCAGGGAATGGGGCTCAGGGTGCTGTACAGTGGGGAGGGTCCTACTTTTGTAAGTGCTACTTCTGACCTCTCATCCCAGCCTGTGGAGTCCCCAGGGGTTTTATCATTTGGGTGAGAAAATGGAGCTGCTCACTCTTGATTCTGTAAAATAATCTGGTTGCTCATATGGTGAGGGGGCCTTTCATAAGAAATTCCCCCAGGTGGCCGCTGCATCTCTGTGCCGAGTAAGGGGTCCCTGTGTAACCAGCCCCTGTCCCGGCCCTACCTAGCAGTGGCCAAATGCACAGTTCCTTCTGTGAGAGGTGTTCTGTCTAATGGTTTAACCCTTTCTGCTCTGCAGCCTCCTCAGCCTCAAGTGCCAGTGCCCCCACAGATGCAGAGCAGGCCTGGCCGCAGAGCAGCGGGGAGGAGGAGCTGCAGTTACAGCTGGCATTGGCCATGAGCAAGGAGGAGGCTGAGCAGGTAAGGCGGAGCCGCCCACATGGGGCTGTGGAAGAGGGCCCTGGTGGGGTATTGGGAAGGCTGAATTTCTGTGGCCTAGGCAGTGGGTCCCTATTACATGGAGCTGGCTGCCCTTTGCTGACCCAGTCGAGGCCCCAAGGGAGTTGCTCAGGGTGGGGCTGATTAAGATTTGATTCTTCTGTCCACTCCAGCCTGCAAAATTCCCACCTTTAAGATAACTTTTGTGTCACCCACCTGCTCAGCTCTTTGCCCCCACTGCCAACCAAACACTGCTGTCCTCATGCTTCTAGTGATGTCAGTTTGGCTTATAGAGTGGGGAGCAGACAGCTGACAGAATGGGCTCAGTAGTGCCATGTCAAGACTGATGCTTTCTGGAGTGGGAAGGCCCCACTCCTTCTCCCACCCTGTGCGCCAGCTAGAGTCCCTGTCCTGGGGCTGTTACCACCTAAAAGCAAAGTGCCTCTGCCACACCTCCTCTGGGGCTGGATAGCACCGGTGCTGTCTGGAGGAGGAAGACCCTGTCCCATCCCCACTCTGAGATGACCAATTTCCTTCAGAAGCACAAGCCATGTTTGAGGTGGCGTGGGGGTGGAAACAGTTCCCATGAGAAAAAGCCCTGTGGAGTGCTTCATGTCCCTGGTTGGTGGTGTCTTACCAATTCTGGGTGACAGGTCTCAAAGGCTTTTGGGGCAGAGAATGAGGATTGGGATGGTTGGGAGCACATTGGCCTGGAGTGGGGATACGGCTGGCATTGTCATCTTGTCCCATGCTCAGAGTAGGGGAGCAGGGCCACCCCCCACCACAGCACAGAAATGGGGCCTACTGGCTGGCAGGCTCCTGGCTTAGGGATGTCAGTACTTGGAGGGGCAAGGCTGATGCCCCCATCTCCTGCAGCGACCACCTGCCGTTGAAGACTCCAGGAAGAACAGCCATGGCTCTGCCCCTTGATCCCCTGTCCTGCTCTTCCCCACCCCCACTGTGTGCTTCCACTGGCCAGTGCCCCTCCCTGATGCACGCAGCCCTCCTGTCCCTGCCCTCTATCTCCCAGCACCAGCTGCCCCACACCTGTTTGATGTCTTCCCTGTGTCCCCATGTGTGCACCTCGTCTTCTGAGTTTAAGGGGTGGGTAAGTTGTGTCCCTTGGGCCTCTCTGGTCTGCCTTCTGTGTGCTGCACTCCTGTGGACACCCCTCCAGGCGTGGCCCCCGCTGCACCTTCACCATCTGCTCTCTCTGCACCCAGCCCCCTGCCGCAGCTGAAGAGGACCTGCAGCTCCAGCTTGCCCTTAGCTTGAGCAAGGAGGAGCACGACAAGGTTAGAGCCCCCCACCATCTAACAGACCCCGGCCCCCTCACTCACACTGCGCTAACCCTCCGTCTGCTAGAGCAGAGCTAACCTGATCTTGAGCCCACCGGGAGGCACCTTCCTTTCCTCTGGAAATTCCCTGCTGGGGCTGGTTGGGGCTAGGCAGTTTCACCCTCCTCTACACCACAGTCAGTTTCCCGCCTGGGGTGGCCTCGTCACTGACAGTGGGGGCAACCCTGTCTCTGGGTCTCCTTGTCCCCCATTTGAGTTGGTGGTGGCATCCTGCAGTTCCTGGTCTGACCGTACAGAATGTAGAAGCATAGAGAAGTAGGGGTGGAAGAGAGTGACCTCTGGAGATCATCTAGCCAAGCCCCTTGCCAGAGGTAGGATCATCCCTGTCCAAACCATCCTGTACAAATCCATTGTCTAACCTCTTAGCAAAACTACACAGTCAACCCTGATACAAGCACAAGACATAATACCATAATCTGCTACAGGTAAAGCAGAGGGACCATGTTGACCAATGTCATGCTGCCACAAAGATTGTCCAGAGACCCCAGGAAGGGAGCCATGCACCTCACTACAGAGGAAGGCAAAAACCCCCACAGTCTGTACCAATCTGACCATGGAGTAAAATTCCTTCCTGACCCTAAATATGGTGATTGGTCTGACCCTGAGCAGAGGGGCCAGACCCTCTAGCCAGGAATATTCAGGATATAAGATAACCCTGGTGCTTTCACACAGTAGTCTCTCACTGGTTCTAATGGATTTTCTGATGCTTCCTGTCCCAAGTGATGCAGGGCTGTCAGCCCACCACCATCACGCCTCTTGCTGGATTCTGGAGGAATTCCAGCCCTACTGGGGGGAAGTGGAGTGTAGGGAGGAGTTGGGATATCTGCGTTCTTAGTTCAGGATGGGGAGTGTGATCTGAGAAGTCAGCAGTAGGTAGCACGTAGCCAGGGCTTGTATGGGAAATGGGGCCTGAATCCAGATGTCCCTTACTCTCCTGGGGCTCGGTCCCCTTGACCCCCTAAGCCCTCCCATCCTGCTTCCTCCAGCCCAGACCTGTAGGCTTAGGCTGTTCAGCCTTCTTCCATTTCTGGACAGTGCAACCCACTGGGTCCAGTCCCTCCCCGCTTTCCAACCCAGCTAGGCTGATAGGCACTGGCTCTTGAGTTCCTTCCATGTGGTGCCCTTGTGCCCCTGGCCTACTGCATCAGCTTCCAGTGGTGGGGCGGGTGATGCCTAGCCTCAGCCTTGGGGAGCAATGGAAGGTTCTGTCCGGTTTGCTACACGCTGGGTCGTTTGGATCTTTGGTGGTGGCTGCATCCTAATCTACCTCCTGTTAATCATTGTTAACCCCTGGCTAATCTCTGTCTGTCTGCCTGGATTCTCTTGTGTCTCCTCCTCTGCTTTGGCATGGATGATTGCCACCTTGTGGCTGCCTTGCACAGGGGATGATGTTGTGGGGGGCAACTTGATTGGGAGGCTGGATTTGGGGAGCAGGGATGGCTTATTTGCTCTGGAGTGGGCCAGGTTGGTCATTTGGGGTGACTCTCACCATATCCAGGCATCACACAAGTGCCATGGGCCAATGTGGAGGGGGCCATGCACGGGGGAGGGGTCTGTCCAGCCATAGGGGACCTTGTCTTCTAGTTGGATTGAGGTGGCCTGGGGAGAGGCTGATCTCTTTCCCAATGCCTCCACACCTGGCTCTGCCTGGGGGAGTATCATTCAAGTATGGGCTGTGTGGCTCTGTGCAGAGGGTTCCAGAGCCCTCCATCCTGAGCTAGCCATGTATTAGTGCCCCAGGGGCCACCTCTCTGTGGCCCAGCCTGGAATGGAGCTTCATGGGAAATTAGGGTCTTGAAGGGTGAGGGTAACCAGCCCACCACCAGGTCAGATTACAGGGGCTATGTGTGAGGTGCAGCCAGCATGTAGTGTACACCACCCCACTTCTGTGCTGTGCAAGGCCAAAAGAGCTGGTGGGAACCAGGACTCCTGGGTTCTATCCCTGTTCTGTGGGAGAGTGTTGAGATCTGGTGGGTTAGAGCAGAGGGGTGCAGGGAGTCAGGACATCTGGGTTCTATTCGCAAGTTGTTTCCAGAGCTGGGCTATTAACCCTGTGTTTGCCAGTCAGGGGCAGCATCACCTCCGTGTTCTGGGGGTCTCTTGAGGGCCCCGCTCTTCTCAGCGTGTCCAGGTGCCTGCATACAGGTCAGCAGGAGGTGAGTCCCCACTGCACTGGGCCCGCCCTGCCCCATGGGCACCTATGCTGATGCCATCTTTTCTTCCCCATCCATCAGGAGGAGCGCATCCGTCGAGGAGATGACCTGCGCCTCCAGATGGCCATTGAGGAGAGCAAGAAGGAGACTGTGCCGGCCCGGAGTGAGGAGGTATCCCTGTGTTAGCACCCTGCCAGGGAAGGGGAGGGGTGCAGGTGGCATGAGATCACCTGGTTCATTGTGGGAGAAGGGCTATTCTGCTGGCTGGGCCCACATTGGGGCTGGGACAGGACCACTGGTGATGAGTAGGGGGTGCACGTCCACCCCCTGACTATAGCGTTCCCTAGCAGTGGGGGCAGGCGAGAGCATTGGTGCCCTCCCAGCGAGGAGGGCACCTGAGAGTGCCAGCCAGAGAGTGCACCAGGAGAAACGGTCCCCCCATGGGCGATCCCGCTGACCTGGAAGTGTCAGTGACACACCACTGTCAGTTGTGGGTTGGTGGGATTGGCGGCAGGGGGCCCCCCCCCCCAGCCACTGACTGTCTGTGACTTGGGAGGCACCAGTTGCCCATAGGCAGGACTGCCATAGCTTGGGCATAAGCGCTTGGGAGGGTTGCACTTGGGGATTGGAGTCTCACTCAAAGGCTCCCCTTACACAGCTATCATCAATGTAGTGGGGGTGCCATGGGAGGGAGCAGGGGTCACAGCAGTGCAGCCAGTTTCCAGTGCCAGGCTTCGGGTAGGCCTTGGAGGAGGGGGTTCATGGTTGGTATTGGTGCCTGAGGATTCCTCCTCTCACCATGTGCTGTCTCTCTCCTTGCAGTCATCACTGATGGACCTGGCTGACGTCTTCACAGCTCCAGCCCCCCCAGCCATAGGGGACCCCTGGAACACCACAGCCCCTGCTGACCCTTGGGGCACTTCTGGGCCTGCCCCAGCTGGGCCCCCAGCCTCTGACCCATGGGGTGGGACCCCTAGTGGCCCACCTCCCAGCAGTGACCCATGGGGGGCAGCTGCCCCCATCCCTGCTGTGGCCTCTGCAGATCCCTGGGGAGGTGACCAAACCACCACCAACTCAGATCCCTGGAATTCTGAAGGTGTGTATCTTCCCTGCACTGGGGGTGCCTGTCCCCATGGTCTCTGGGCTTCTGCCATCTGGTGTAGGACCATTGAGCCATGCCCACCTTCCAGCATGCTCTACCCCAGCCCATGGTTAGACCACATCCCACTGACAGCCAGCCACTGTCCTGCTTCATGGGAGCTGGCTCTGAAGGCCTGTGGCATGTTATGGGTTGGTCACAGTGCCATCACCCTGTTCCCAGATGGGATGGAAACTAAGGCATAGAGTGAGAACAGGGCTAAGCTACCAAGTGAACCCAGGAGTCCTGCATCCCCCATCTGGTACTT
>NW_005842208.1:252112-254968 GCF_000455745.1 Alligator sinensis | reverse complement strand
TGCTGAACCCCCAGCAAGTTCCCCACAAACCCATGGGAACTGGCATCTGCATTCCCATCTTCAGCTGAAGCCATGGATGTGGCAGCCCCTTTTGCAAGAGTGCCCTGCCCTAGTGGCACCTCTCGGCTAGGAACAGGTATCAGGAGGGAGTTGGGGGTCACTGATGGGTCCTGGTGTGGGAGGAATCCCTGGGTGGCCCTGTCTGAACCTGGGCTCCAGTCCCAAACAGGAGTGATCAGTTGTTACTGTCTCTGTGTGCATGCACTCTGACCATGCACCTTGCCTGTTTCTTGTGTGCAGTGGTGCCCCTCACTGTGTTGCTTCCCTCTCCAGGAGGGGGTGCTGCTGGGAGCGGAGCAGCTCCCACCAATGACCCATGGGCATCAGTCCCAGCTCCCACCCCCACTGCCCAGGTGAAGCCCCCACAGGACCCTTGGGCCCCAGCACAGACCTTCTCTGACCCTTGGGGAGGCTCTCCATCAAAGCCCAGCACCAATGGCACTGCAGGTATGTGGGCAGGGGTAGCTAGGGGGTAGGACATCTGAGTTCTTTCGCAACTTGGGGAAAGGAGTGGGGATGGTGGGTTATAGTAAGGGGGTGGTACAGGCAGCCAGGATGCCTGGGTACTTTCCTTACTGGACAGTAGCGAGGAAGGCCAATGGAGTCTGCTTAGAGCAGGATGGGGGGCTGGGATCAAGGACATCTGGGTTCTGTCCTAGTTCGGGGAAAGCAGTGGGTCAGGCTGGGATAGGGACACGTGCCTTCCTCCCCTCCACTCCCTGCTAACGTGGTGCCTCCCTTGCAGCTGGTGGAGGCTTTGAGCAGTTCGGCAGCCCTGGTGAGACTGATGAGTTCTCTGACTTTGACAGTCTACGTACAACGCTACCCAAATCTGGGAGCAGCACAGGTAGGCAAGGCAAACCTTTCCTTGGGTGTGAGTTACCCCTGCCTTCCTGCACCCATAAGCACCCAGCTGGGTATGGGGGCACTGGGGATCCTTGCTAACTGCCCCACGTATGTCACTGGCCCCAGGTTATCTCCAGGATCAAGGCCAGTGCTCCCCTGTGGCTGTCATCCCTTGGCTTAACTTTTTGCTGTCCAGGTGCTGGGATCTGGCGGGGGGGGGCAGTTTGGGGGTATCCTCTACACCCCTTTCTCTGTCTGACCCTATGCATCTCCCAGGGGAACTGGACCTGTTGGCAGGGGAGGTGCCAGTGTCACGTGTAGCTGGCACCAAGAGCCCCAGCACCTTCGACATGGCGGCTGTCGGGGGGTCACTGGCTGAGGTCTCCAAATCCACACGCAAGACCCCTGAGTCCTTCCTGGGACCCAATGCTGCCCTTGTCGACCTGGACTCACTTGTCTCTGCCAAGCCCCCTGCTGCCCCGACTGCCAAGACCTCCAACCCCTTCTTGCCCACTGGTGAGCATGGACAACCAGGATGCCTGGGTGGAGAGGAGTGTCCTCTGGTGGGTCAGAGCCAGGGAGGGAGTTAAGCCACAGCACTTGGGGCTTTCTCCTAGCTCTGGGAGGTTAATGGGGTCTGGTGCGTTAGAGCAGGTAGGGGTTGGAGGTCAGGAGTCCTGGTTTGCTACTAGTTGTTGCCTGGTTCCCTGTTGTTTTGCAAGCTCTGGGGATGCCTATGGAAAAGATCTGTCTGGCACTGGACAGGGGTAGGGCCATCTCTCACCCTTCCCCCTTTCCTCAGGGGCAGCTCCAGTGGCATCGGCAACAGCAGCAGGACCTGTGGCAGGCGCCTCAACCACCAACCCATTCCAGCAGCCTCAGGCAGCTTCCCTCACCCTCAGCCAGCTGCGCGTCAGCCCTGTAATGGCACTGGGGCAGCCTGGGCCAACTGTTGCTCCCATGGTCTCTGTCTCCCCTATGGGTCCTGGTGTGCCCCTCACCTCTGTCTCCCCTATGGTGGGAATGCAGCCTTTGGCACCTGTGCCCACACCTGGCCTGCCTGCTATGGGGCTGCCTCCCATGATGGCCCCACCACCTGTGGGACCTGGAACCACCTCAGCCCAGAGCCTGGCCAACACTAACCCCTTTCTGCTATAAGGGGATAGGCTGCTGACCCCTCCCCAGACAGGGCTGACCCTGGGCAGCGTATTATAGCCCCCCCCATCTCCCTCCCATTGTCTCAGTCCCCCAGGGCCTCTGTCTCCTCCCCCTAGTCCTGGGGTATTAACAGGAGGGTCTATGGGAGTGAATTACCCCTACCCCAGGGCTCTGCTTAACTGCCCCATTCGTGGGGTGGGAATGTTAAGCCCTGCCTCTCTATTTTCAGCCCTGGATTGGGGCAGGGCTTGAGCTTGGTCCTGTGTGACTGCTCTGGGGGAGGGGGTGGGAGCTCTCTGGCCTGTGGGTCTTCAACCCTGCCTCCACCTTAAATTTCTGCCTTTAACCTGCCCTCTGTACCCTCTACCTTCATGAATTTTGGGTGCTGCCCCTTTAAATTATCAGTGCTTCTTAGCTCTGAGACTCTCAAACCACACTAATGTCGCAGCTTGGGCCCTTAAGGGGGCAGCTGCGGCCCCAGTGCACACACTCCTCCTCCCTGCCCCTGGAGGTCTTGATGCCTGGAAGGGGAGGACACTGTGCTGCCGCCCAGGGGGCTGCAGGACTGCCCAGGGGCAGGATCCCCCTTTCCCACGGGCAGCACTGGGACCTGCTTGGAGACCTAGGGCCAACTCCAGCCTGTGGGGCTGGCTGGAGAAGAAGGAACGAAGGCGGGTGAGCTACCCCCGCCCCCCCAGGCCCGGCTGCTGTGGGGTGGGCTGGGCTGCGGCTGCTCGTGCCTGCGCCTCGGGGGCGGATCTGGATCTTTGTCTCCTGGACCAAAGGCAGCCC
>NW_005842208.1:243532-251408 GCF_000455745.1 Alligator sinensis | reverse complement strand
GGATGGGCTGGTGGGGATGGGCGCCTCGAAAGGCCGGCCGGACTCACTGCAGGATGATCCGCAAACTGCCGGGGAGACGGACAGACACACGGGCAGCACGGGTCAGCAGCCCTGAAGAGGCCCGACCTGTGCTGGGGGCCACAAGGACCCCAGGCGTCCTGGCCCCCGGTCCCGGCTCCAGCCACCACAGCTGGGGGCCTGGGGCGGTGTCAGTACGGGGGTCCCTGGGGGTGGTTGTCGCTCAGGGCTCAGAATCACGGTCCCCCGGGGTTAGTGTCAGGGTCTGGGGGTGGACACGGGCAGCAGGGCCCAGCAGTCAGGGTGGTGGTCCCAGGGGTTGAGGTGGCAGGGGTGGAGATGGGGATAAGGCTTAGCCACTCAGGTCCCCAGGGCAGGATGGAGGGGCTGGGCTCAGTACCTTGCTGCAGGACGGCAGCAGCGGCAGCTTTCAGGCGCAGGGTGAAATTGTGCCTCTCCAGCTCTGCCTCCTTCAGCAGCCGCTCTGGATCTGTGGGCACAGCTGGGTGAGGGCTGCCTTCCCCTCCCTCACTGCTCTGTGTGGGCATGTGTACTTAGTTCCTCTACCTAATTGCAGGGGCCTGGGTGCTGTACCCACTCTGGGATAAAGGAGCCCTTTCGACAAGTCTGGCTGTCCAGTCTGGGGATGGGATTTGCTGCCCTCAACCAGCTCCAAGTAGCCCCCAGGGCTGTGGGGGCTGGTTGTGCTCTCTCACATCTGCTGTGATGCCCTTCTGCCACTCTGGCCTGGTCATTGTTGCAGTGAGCCTGGGGTGGCATGGATCTCCTTGAGTGGGCACCACTGGACTTGCCTCACATGGCATTGGGATGTGCAGCCCTCCTTGCCTCTGCCTTCCCCTAGGCGGTCTGTGGTGGCACCACTGTGGGGCAGCATCTCTGCTCTCCCATGTAGGGCTGGCCAGAGCATAGGGCACAGCCCTGGCTCCAGCTGCACCAGGACCCTTTGGCTCTTGGCCTGTGTCCCCACGCAGATTTTCTGTCAGACCCCAAATTTCCTCCCAGTCCCCCCCATGTTGGCAGTGGCAGTAGAGGGGTGCCACAGCTGTGAGAGCCCATGCCAGCGCAGGGGCCTGCACTGTCCATTTGCACAAGCTCTGACAGAGGGATGCCATTCTACCATGAAGGGTTGAATGGGCAGCTTAAAGGGTGCTGAAGCCACTGAAATGGCTCATCTGTGTCATCCTTCCGGACAAGAGGCTCCCCATGGAGGAGGACACCGGCTAGTGCCTCCTGCAGGACTACCCCCAGCCCCTGCTTGTGGCACGCACCATGGCGGTATCGTGTGAAGATCCGGTCGAGGTGATAAAAAAGCTTCCCTGCTTCTCGCTCCATGCGCTCTTGCTCTGCATGGAAGGAGAGAGGTGGAGAGAAATGCAGCCAGACACAAGGGAGACCCTGCTCCTGCCCTGTCCAGCTATTCAGCCTGAAAATGGCCTTGGGTCCCCCACCCTTCACAGGTAACTGTCTCAGCAGAGGACACTTGTAGGGTGAGGAGTGGGGTAAGGGGCTCAGGGGAGCCTGGTGAGGCAGGGAGAAAAAGCCTTAAAGAAGGTTTTTTTTGTCTAACCCCTGATTCCTCACCCATGACTTTGATGCCAGGGTTCTCTCTGTCCAGGAAGAGTTCATGCAACTTCTTGTCCAGTCGTGTGGTGCCCTCCAGTAGGCTGTCCCCCAACAGGAGCCGCACATCATAGTCAAAGTAGAGGGGGGTGTCTGGCCAGCAGCCGAAGCAGGGGGTAGTGCCTGGGGCCAGCAGGACCAGCACCAGCACCACCTCCACTAGCATCCTGCTAGAAACCCCTGTGAACCTCGTTTCTAGTCTTTTGTGAGCTCACTTCCTGTTCTTCCTCTAACTCCTATATCCATTGTTGATTTTAGACATCACTTCCTGGTGTTCCTCAGTTCTCTGTTGCTGTCCTATAGCTGGCATCATGTCTTATTCTGCTTTTGAGCTCAAGAGCCTCATTTTGCAGTTCTGGCTGTGCTTGCCCCCGCACCTTGTACCTACACACATCCGTAACCCTAGAAAGTCCTGGGACTGTCTGGTCAACCTCTTCCTGCCTCTGGCCAAGCTCTCCATCTCGCAGATGAGGAAGGACGTGCCAGCCAGAGGGAACCCAAGCAATTGTGGGCTGTCTTCTTTGCCCATCTCTGACCAGAGTTTCACAAGATGGCATCCACAGCCTCTTTAGATATGTTTGAGGGGCAGTGGGAACCAGCCAGAGTTCTCTGCTTGGCACCTAGGTATTCACTTTTGACCCCCACTCCCCTTCTTGTATCCTGTTTCATCATGATTTGCCCTGTGAATTAGTTTCTGCAAATTTAATGGCCATCCTTTAGCCACTGAGGAAAATTTGTAGTTGCTGATGGGCCTAGGTCCCATGGCCAATAGGCCTGTTGTCTTCCTGTCCAGTCCCTCCTTGACATCATTTTTTTCTGCTTTAAGGAGGCTATATGTGACGAACTTGCAGAAGACATGATACTGAATGACAGTCAGCATGGCTTTGTTGTGGGCAGGTCTTGTCTGACCAACCTCATTTCTTTCTATGATCAGGTGACTCGTCACCTGGATGAGAGAAAAGTGGTTGACATCATATACCTCGACTTCCAGAAAGCCTTTGACCTGGTATCCCACGAGGTACTGATCAGAAAACTGGGACCGTTGAGTGGGTGCGAAACTGGTTGCAGGGTAGGATACAGAGAGTCCAAATGAATGGATCGGTGTCATCCTGGTGAGATGTGGGCAGCAGCGTACCCCAGGGGTCAGTACTGGCCCAGTGCTGTTCAATATCTTCATCAACAACCTGGATGAGGGGGTGAAAAACCCACTGGCCAAGTTTGCAGACAACACCAAGATATGGGGTTGTGCAGACACACCCATGGATAGGCTGCAGATACAAGCAGACCTAGACAGGCTGGCATGTTGGGCAGAGCAGAACCAGATGAGGTTCAATATAGAGAAATGCAAAGTGCTGCATCTGGGAAAGAAGAACCCCCGGCACACCTACAGCTGGGCATCACTAACCTGACCAGCACTATAAATGAAAGGGATCTGGGGGTAACGATAGACCCCAGCATGAATATGAGCTGGCAGTGCGACACAGTAGCCATTAGGGCCAATAAAACTCTGGCATGCATCAATCGATGCATCTCCAGTAAATCCAAAGAAGTGATTCTCCCACTTTACTCAACATTGGTGCAGCCGCAGCTGGAGTATTGTGTCCAGTTCTGGGTGCTGCACTTCAAGAAGGACGTGCTAAAGCTCGAGAGGGTCCAGAGAAGGACCACCCACATGATCAGGGACTTGCATGGCAAGCCATATGTGGAGAGGCTGAGGGATCTCAGACTCTTCAGCCTAAAGAAAAGAAGGCTGAGAGGGGACCTGATAGCAGCTTACTGATATATCAGAGGTGTACATCAGGGGCTTGGTGAACAACTGTTCACCAGGGTGCCCTGGGGGAAAATTAGGAACAACAGCCACAAATTCCTGGAAGATAGTTTCAGGCTGAACATTAGGAAAAACTTCTTCACAACTAGGGTGTCCAGACTATGGAACAAGTTCCCCCCTGAGGTGGTGCAGTCATCTACCCTAGAGGTCTTCAAGAGAAGACTGGATGGTCACCTGGCTGGGGTCGTCTGACCCCGGATGTCTTTCCTGCTCATGTAGGGGGCTGCTTCTCTGCTTGTGATATCAGTATGCTCTGCCATCATTTCCAGTTCTTCTTTAGCCCTCTTCTGCTTGTGACATCACTTACCGTCTTCATCCCAGTCATTCCAACCCTCACCTTCAGCCTTTGACTTCACTTCCTGTGCTGAAGCCACTCCTTTCTAAACATGGCTCCTCTGCCTCTGACATCTTTGACATCACATCCTCCTGACCCCAGATAAGATGTACCCCATCTTTGTGACATCACTGAGGTCACAGATGCTCAGCAATCCCATGGGAAGGTGTGGCTGTGGGGATGCCCTGTGCCCTGCTGCTGCTCCTGATTGTCCTTTGCCTCCAAGAGGCAGGGAGCTGCCTCCACTGTGACCGACGCTTCCTGGAGGCCTTGGAGGCGCTGTTGGGGGAGGTGGTGCCACCCACGGTACCGCAGCGGGACACCCTGATCCGGCACCACATTGAGGCTTTCACTCAGCTCTACACCCTCCACCTCCACGAGAAGCAGCACCGTGTGCTGGGTGGGCTCTGCCTTGGCAATGGCCAGATACCAGGCTGGGCTGGGATCTGTGGGGCATAAGCGAGGGGCATCAGCTGGGCTAGGGGCTGCCTTTTAACTCTGGTCTCTGTTGCAGATGTCCGAGGGGTTCAGTCTCTGAAGTCTGCTTTGACCACATGGCTGAAAGGTGTCAAGGAAGAGCCCTGGAAAGGTGAGGCGGAGGGTCGGATAGGACTTGGAAGCATTGGAGCCTGGCTGGGGTGGGTGGGCTTGCTGGGGAGTGGGTGGGCTTGCTGGGGAGTTTCTGTAGAGGGGCGGGCAGGTGAGGTAGGTGCATGGGGGTGCTGGGGGCAGACTGTCAAGGAGGACCCCTCATGTTGGGGGTGGGGTGGGGTGGCTGTTCTGTCCACTTCCCCACCCCCACCTCTGCCAGCATCCGGGTTCAGCCTGGGCTCTGTACAGGGCTGTGGGCCCTACCCCCTTGCAACCATATGGAACTGACTGCCCCTATCCCAACCTGTCTGTCTCTCTACCCATGGGTAAAAGCTGGGGAGGGGAGGGGGGCAGAGGCCTGAGCAGCAACTGGTGCTGCAGGGGTGGTTGCATCCCTACTTCCAGCTTCTTCTCCCTACCTTGGGATGGCCAGATCTTACCACAGGAGAAGCAGCCAGGAACATTTTTAAGTCCCTGAATCAGGTAAAAATCTCTTCCCTGGCTCTTAGCACCATCTCTCTTCCCCTCCATGCTCAGCAGTGCCAGGCTCAGTTGGGGACAGTGGTAGTGGCAGGCAGGCAGGTTCTCCCACCCTGAGCCTGTTTCCAGACTGGCAGAGAAGTCCCAGGGAAACAGGGCAGAGAAGAGGAACTCTCCCATGGCTGCTGCTGTCCCTGACTGAGTCTGGCCCACCTGCAACCCAGCTGGAGTGGGGCAGGAGCAGCTCTGGAGCTGTTCCCTGCCTGTGACAGCTGAACACAGTAGACGCAGTGGCAAAAGTGGGTGGGGGAGGGGGAAAGACAGGGGACAGAATGTGCTGCTAAGCATGGAGGGGAAGGTGGTGGGGCTGGAATTCTTACCTGATTCGGGGACTTAAAAAAGTCACCAGCTGCTGCTCCCATGGTGTGCTCTGAAAGGGGGTATGACTGCCACTGCACCCCTTTTTGATCTGTCCCTGCCCCCCGCCCAGTCTTTCTGTCTATCCTTCCCACAGGGGTGAACTTGCTGCAGCTGGCTCTGGCCCAGCAGCGTGATTCGCTCCTGTCCAGCCTGCATGGTGCCCTTGAGAGATTTGCCAACCTTGGTAATATGCTGGACCCTCTTGAGAGAGTCTACAACCCCCTCCCCTGCCCCCCCCCGCCCTTGGTGACAGCGACCCAGGGAAAGGCCAGGGCCCTCTTCTCTCTGCGGGGAGCTACCCCATCTCTGGGCAGAGGTTTAGCTGCATCCTCCTCCCATGGCAGCTGTCCTATTCTGGGGAGAGAGGCCCATGAGTCAGCACCCACTGATCTTCCGCTTCCAGGAGCTCCCTAGGAAGGCTGGGAGGCTGTGGGAAGAAGGGCTACAAGTGCTGTGGGGGCTGGAGAAGGCTGGGGGCACTGATGGTATCTCTGTCTTTGCTTCTTTCCAGCCTGCTCAGAGGATTGCAGTGAGTGAGAATCCTCCCCATCCCGGCCTAGGGACCCCAACTCAGGGGTCAGGCCCCTGCCCCTTCCCCACATCCTGAATGAGGCAGTGCCCCACCATGGGGCCAGATCAGGTCCAGTACCAGGTGTTGTCTGTTTCTGACCTGGGCCCCATTACTATCCCAGCTATGACCGAAGGGCCAGTCCTGGACTGCTGGACGTGTCTGCGCATCAACGCCCAGTGCTTCAGTGGGGAGCTGTGTGGAGGTACCCACAGGGATGGGGGCAGAGCTATGTGGCAGCCTGTGGGGTGAGGCATGGCAGAAGCTGTTTACACAGGGACCTCTTTTTTGGCATTAAGATTCACCAAGGCTCCCCAGGGGAGGACAAGAAATAATGGGCACAAACTGACTGAAGATTGCTTCAGGCTAGACAGAAGGAAAAACTTTACAAACCAAGTGCTGAGGGTTTGGAACAGTTTCCCCCCAGAGGTGATACGGTCATCCACCCTAGCAATCTTCAAAAAACGTCTTGACACCCATCTTGCTGGGGTCTTTTCATCCTAGCAGTCTTTCCTGCCCAGGTGCAGGGGGGCTGGACCTGATGATCTGTAACATGGGCGACTGGTGCCTCCCGAGTCTGGGGGTTCACCAGAATGCCGACGGGGGGTATGGGGGGGGGGATCCCCCAGCAGCTGATTGCCAAGCCCAGAACCACCAGCGGTGAAACTTAAAATGCACTTCTGCCAGCACTTCTGATTTCGCAGCTGGCACTTCCAGGGGGTGCACAGCCAATTTCAGGGGGTGCACTTGCACTCATGTGCAACCCCTACACATCGCCAATGATCTGTAAGGTCCCTTCCAGCCCCTAACAACTATGAAACTATGAAGATATGAGTGCCTCTGGGATGCTCACACTGGGAGTTGATTATCCAGAAACACCCTGCTTAACACAGAGATGTAGCCACCTCTGGGGTGGGGTTGTTGGGGATGGCTTATCTCAGCTGCCTGGTATTAAGATGCAGCTGGCTCTGGGTGTGGGTGGGTCCTGCACTGTGGGACTCTGGTTCAGCACTGTTCTCTGCAGAGGAGGACAAGAGGGAGGTCGAACAGAAGGAAATCATTCTGTACCTCTTCCTGGTGTGCGAATGCGTGCTTCTGGGGTCAGGCACCCTGCTGTGAGTCACCCTCCCCATGTGCCCCCCCTCCACATCCGAAAGAGCCCCTTTAGACGCCTCACAAGAGTCTGGCTGGGCTGGTGCCCTGAACTCCACTGGCCTCAGCACCATTCCTGAGAGGAGGGTGGCCCCTCCCCTGCACTTGGACACACAGATACGCTGCCCTCCACACCAGGCCCCACTCCCCTGCCAGACCAGGAGAGAACCCAGGAGTTCGGGCTTTCAGCTACCCCCTTCACTAATCCATAAGACCTCACTCGCCTCCCTGTACTGGGTAGGACCCAGGCATCTGAAGGCAGGGCAGGTGCTGACTTCTTTTCTCCCAGGTACTGTGTGTGCTGGCGGCTCCGCCGGCGTACGCGGAAACAGGCCTAGCGGGCCTGAAGGCTGGAGCTGTTGTGGGTCAGGGATCCAGGGACTGTCAGCATCAGTCGGCATCAGACCCGGAAGCAGAGGTGGGCAGGGGCCCAGCCCTCCCCACCTCCCCCCAGCCTCAGTGTTGTGGACATAAAGAACAGGTGCAGTTTGTAGACACAGAGTGGTCCTTATTGGGAAGAAGAGGAGTTTGGTGCAGATGGGCTGGGAGCTGGACTATGCTGCTCCACCCCTGCCCCAGCCCTGGTAAAATCTGTGTGCAAGGAAGGAGCCCCCCAGGGGGCACTTGCCTGCCTGTACACTAATGCCAGGAGCTTGGGGAATAAGCAGGAGGAGCTCATACTCTTGCTCAGTGCAAACAATTACGATGTCATAGGGATAACGGAGACCTGGTGGGACTCCACCCATGACTGGACCACGGGGATAGATGGCTATACCCTGTACAGGAGGGATCGTGTAGAGAAAAGGGGCGGGGGGGTAGCTCTCTATGTTAAGGAAAGCTACAC
>NW_005842208.1:237393-241047 GCF_000455745.1 Alligator sinensis | reverse complement strand
GTTGCCTGCCCTTTGGGCGGGGGGCTGGACTCGATGATCTTCCGAGGTCCCTTCCAGCCCTGATGTCTGTGAAATCTATGCCACCAAGCATGCCTGGAGGACAGGGCACAGAGCCTCCAGGTAGGGCACAGAAGCCAGCAGGATAGTTGATAGCAGAAGGTGGGTTTCCCCCTTGGGGTGGGGGGGGTGTCCATAGTAGAGCCCTGCCCAGAGCTGAGCGGTGGATCTTGCTTTCTGTTCCCCCAGCCTGTCCCCTCCCTGTAGGGTCCCTGCATCAGCTCTGGAGACTCGTTAGCAGCCTGGTCCTCCAGTACTTGATGTTTCTGTGGGGAAGAGTGACCAAGTCAGATGGACTGACTGCTGGGGACTGAACATATACAGGACCCCTTGCCTAGTGCTAAGATGCAGCAGCCTTTGGGGTGGGATGTGTTAGAGGCTGGTTATACAGAAACCCTCCCCACCCGGTGCTGAGATACAGCCATCTCTGCGGTGGGGTGTTAGTCCTGTTCTCACTCACCCAATGACCAATGCCAGAAGGAGCACAGCACTCATGATGAGCACCAGGGAGACGCCAGTGCGGGCGATGTCTGGGCCCGGAGCCTGGGGCTTGTACCTCAAAGAGAGTCGCTCCTGGGAGTCCACTGCAGGGATTGGGACAAGGAATGGGATTTATGAACTGTCAGTGGCCCACTGCTGCCCCCTGCTGCTGCCAGCACCTACCAGTCTTGTGCCCCTGCTGACAGGCATATTGGCTCATGGAGGCTCCAGGACACCAGCTTGGATGGGCATCCACACTGCTCCCCAAATAACCCAGCACCCCCTGCCCCTCTCACCAACCTGCCCAGCATCCCACCTACCAAGGCAGCTGCTTCTCTGGAGGCAAACAGCCTTGCCCTTGACACACGATTTACAGTCAAACACATTGTACCGGAGCCAGTCTGCAACAGGGAGAGAGCAACCCCAGCTCCATCTCTGCCTGCCCCACAGCAGCCTGTGCCCTCCTGGGCACTGACTAGGAGGGAGGCTGACTCTGCTCCCTGGCACTGATGTCTGTTGTTCTTACCACACTTCTCAGGGTCACAAGCTGCAGAGTGAGAGAATGAGAGATTGGTGGTTGCTCAGAGCAGGCACAGGGGTGGGGCAGGGTGCAGCTGGGGGAGAGCCCAGGGGGGTTGGGAACCTTTCTCCTGATGCTCCTGAAGTGCTGATTTCAGCTCCAGTGTTGTTTTCCTCCGGTACTCCACCAGCTCATCTAGCAGTGCCTGGTCTGAGGATGAGGTGGGGGTGAATGGGGGCAGGAGTGCTGGCTGGGGAGAAGTGCTGGCTGGGGAGCTCCTAGTTACTCCTGCCCTAGCACAGGATGCTGTGGGGCCGGGTCCTCACCTGTCAAGGGGCTCTGGGCCAGGGCAGCTGTGGTCTGTCTGACTGAGTGAATCAGGGAATTCACTTGGTTCAGAGCTGCAGGGAAGGGGGAACACTAGTACATGATCCAGAACCCCCACCCCCACAGCACCAGGACACGATCCAGGTTGCTCCCCCTTCCTTCCCATCATAGCACCCCTGCCCTGTTTCCCATGACATGGCAACCCCTTCTGTCTTACATCTTTGAGCATGGCACCCTCACCCAACCCTTGCCCCATCCCTCATGGCATGTCGCACCCATGACCCAGAAACACTTGAATACGGTTATCCAAGAGCCCAGAGTGTCAGCACTCAGGGTAGCACCCAGGCATCCTGGCTTCCAGTCCCCTGAATATAATCTCCAGGCCTCTCTTCTGCTTGGCCTGGGGTAGAACCCACGTGTCTGGAAGAGGCCTCTGAACCACTCTGAGTGCTCTAATCAGAGCCTGTTCTGTAGGTGAGGTTGTGAGGGCTGGGCACCTAATGGGGATACTGTTAGGCTGTTGTGACCCTTTTCCTGGATTCCCTATGGCAGACCCTGCCCTCATCTGTACCTGCCACACCCGCAAACTGGCTGGTAGCATAGTGCCGGAAGAAGTCACCCTCCATGCCACGCAGCAGGGCCTGGGCACGGGCACGCAACCGGCTATCGTGGATCTGCCGGGGCACCAGCCCAGTGCGCAGAGCTGCCAGAGCCCCCCGCACATCAGCATCACACTGCAGGCAGCTGTGGGTGCCCACAGTCAGCAGCCCAGCCCAAAGCAGCAGGCGTAGCATGGCAGTGGAAGGCAGAACCCTGGCAAGGCGTGACTTCACAGTGCTGCCCAGCACCAGATGTGACACAGGGGAGGTGGGCCATGAGTCAGAGACAGGGAAGGATGCTGAGGTAGGTAGGCCTGTGGGGCTGTTCTGAGCAGGAAGGGGTTGTTACAGATTTATTGCTCTTTCCTCCTCAATAGGGGTATGGCACACAGTGCACCTGCAAACAACAGGCATTGCAAAAAAATTGTGCTGGAATTGGGGTCCTACCTTGCAAGGTGCTGGCCAGGGCCCTTAGTGCTGGGATTGGGAGGCCCTTCTTGCCAAGCATGGACCAGCCCTGGGATTGTGCCCCCCACCCCCAGGTCAAACACTGCTCTTAGAGTTGTGATAAGGGCTGCCCTTACTCCAGCAGCTGCACAGGTACCTTGGGGCTGTGATTCGGGAAACCTCTTGTCTTAGGTATTTGTCAGGCTCTGTTACCCTGGGACCAGGGTCCCCCTCACTCCTCTCATGCCATGTGTTGCTCAGGGCCCTCAGAACCAGCACTGGAGGTCCCTTAATGCTAGGCACTGCCCAGATCCCTTTTGGCTGGTATCAGGGGATCCCTTATATGAGGTGCTGCTCAGAGCCCTTTTGGCTGGGGTTGGGGGTCACCTTGCCCTGGGCACTGCCCGTGCCCTTTCAGCTCAGACTGGGGGGACCTCCTCACACCAGGCGCTGCCCAGATCTCTTTTGGTTTGGATTGGGGCTTCCCTTGTGCCAAGCAATGCCTAGGGCTCTTAGGTCTGAAACCATACCAGGTGCCACCCAGGGCCCTTTAGACTGGGATCTCAGGGCACCGTTATGCCAGGAGCTGCCCAGGGCCCTTGAGGCCAGCACTGGTCCCCGCAATCCCCCTGTTTGTAGCAGGTTCCGGGGACCCTACATGCCAATCATGCTCAGGGCCCTAGCAGTGAAGGGTTGTGCCCCCCTCCCCTTGCACTACTCATTGTCCAGTGCCTTGGATCTTGATAGGGGGCCCACATCTTGCCAGTTGGAGCCCACGGCACTTTAGGCTCTGATCTGCCCCTCCCTGCCATGCTAAACACTGTCCAGGGCCCATAAGTCCAGCGTTTTGAGCTCCCCTCATGCTGAGGAATGCCCAGGGCCCTTGGGGCAGGGATCAGGAGCCCCCATGCACCGGATGCTACTTGTGGCCTGTGGGCATGAATTAGGGACCTCTCACACTGGATAATGCCTAGGGCTCTTGTGTCAGGAATAAGGGGCTCCATATGCCAGGCACTGCCTAGGGCTTCTGGGGCTAGGATGGGGGCTCCCCTTTATACCAGGCATAATCAATGGCCCCTGTGGCCAGATTGGGGGCCCCTTCATACTGGATGTCTAGGGCTTTTGGGGTTGGGATAGGGCCCTTTTGTGCATGACCCTACCCAAGGCCTTTGTGGCCATGATTGAGGCCCTCCCATGTTAGGACTGTGGGGGGGGGGAGGGTGT
>NW_005842208.1:235763-237296 GCF_000455745.1 Alligator sinensis | reverse complement strand
TCTCTGTACTGGGCACTGCTCAGGACTCTTTGGTCTGGGATTGTGGCCCCTCTCACACCAGGCGCTGCCCAGGGCCCTGGGGTCAGGAGTGGGGCTCCAGTCCCATGGAGTTCTGTCCCAGGACCTTGAGGGATCAGGGGCCCCTTGAACCAGCACTGCTGGCGGTTGTTAGGTCCAGGATCAGGGCCTCACCTGCACCGGGCAATACTCAGGCTGGCAACAATATTCTTCTCTTAAAGATTCTGTATCCTAGGGACCCGTTTGACAATTGTGGTAAGGGACACTGAGGGTGCAAGTGGGCATGGCCACATGGCAGAGGAGGGGAGGAGAGTTGGGTCTCCAGACCCATGTAGTACAACTGCCAAGCAAACAGGGAAGACAGCTGGAGATGTTTTGATCTGTTTCAGGGTTGAAACTTGCCCTGCGAAGCACCTGTGGGGAGCAGGTGATAAGATGCCCCAAGTGGTTTTCCTCTGGGGTGGGGAGACCAACACATGCCTGTAGATTTCCTGCTTGCAGAGTTTCAGGGGCCAAGGGGCACCAGGTAAGGTGGCCATCATAGAGGACAGTCTGGTTGTCCTCTGTCCTCTCTTGATACAAAACCCGATGCCTTTATGTCCTCTATTTTTCTCTTGAAGAGAAAAAGAGGACATAAAGGTGTCGGGTTTTGTATCAATAGAGGACAGAAAACAAGAGTAGCAGAAAACCAGAATGCCCTCTACAATGACCACCCTAGCACCAGGGTCAGTCCTCCCCGCAAGAAAGTGGATGCAATCCCTGTGAGCTGGGCTAGACCAGCTATCCAGGTGAGATGCACGTGAACATGCACTGGTAAAAACACTAACAAGCACACCGGGAAGATGTGTGAAACAGATTGGTTCCAAAAGTGTTTATAAACCAATGCCAAACTCAACCCGCCTTAGGTGGAGCCGTGGGAAAGGAGTGCGGATTGAGTTTAGCAGAGATGGTGACTCCTGTTGTTATGCTACGCCAGCCATCCAGGGAGAGGAGCAAGAGGGCAAAGATGGGGAAGATGCCGAAGTCTCCTCACAGTGCTGGAAGGGGACTTTCCTGCCCAGAGGACCTCTAGCACCACAGGTGGGCATCTCCCAGAGCCTCCCCCCACCCCGGGCATCCTATGCCAGCTGTCCCTCTGCGTGCCCTGGGAGGGGAACAGATCCAAAGTCCCACCGGGAAATAAAACGGCAAGTAAACATAAGCGTGAGGGACCGGGCCCGGTGGGCGAATGGGGGAGGCTGGGGGCCAGGACACCTGGGCTTCCTCCCAGCTCTGGGTGGGGGAAGGGAGGAGAAGGAGGCTGGTGGGCTAGTAAGGGAGGGGGAGCTGGAGCCAGGACGCCTGGGTTCCCCCCCAGCTCTGCCAGAGGCGGATGCCCGCGGGGCCGTGCCGGGCCGCCTGGCCGCTCGTGACGGCGCGGCTCCCCGCAGGCCGGACAATGCGCCCATTGAGCCCCTACCGCGCTCACAAAGCAGCCCCGCCCCCCGCCTGCCCCGAGGGCGTGGTCAGCCCGGC
>NW_005842208.1:223507-235680 GCF_000455745.1 Alligator sinensis | reverse complement strand
CCCCCAACCCCCGGAGGCCGCCGGTCTCAACCTCAGGGCGCCCTTGTGCAGCGCTCATTTGCATACGTTGGCATATATTTACATATATTTGAATAATCGCCCCCCGAGCCGGGGGGCTGACGGCCCGCATGCTGCCCACGCTGGTGTCCTGTGTCTGAAGGGACCGAGGCGCCCTTGCCCCGGGCCCGGGAGCCCGCTCAGGTAACCTGCGGGGCGGGCAGTGCCGGGCAGCCCCTGGGCCGGGCTGTGGGGCAGGGACCGGCTTGTGCCGCGGGGGTTTGCGGTGGGCGCGGGTGTCGCCCGGCAGACGTGCTGCCAGGGAGGCCCCGTCTGGCTCTGTGCCTGGCTCCAGGGGATGTGGTGCCACTCAGATCTTCCTGCTGGCCGCGGGTGCAGGCAGGGCACGGCAGGGCACGGCACTGCGAGCGTTGAGGACCTTTGCTTTATGGTGTGTGCTGCGCAGGGCAGGGCTGGGGGAGAAGGGCACCGCTCTGCAGGAGAGCGAGCGGGAGGGTGCGCCAGGCCCCGTGTGCCCAGCCGCCAGCCCATGCAGCTGTGTCATCGGCCCCCCGAGCTCCCCACACGTCTGGAAATTTGGCGGCAGGGGAGCGGTGGCAGCACTAATGGCTGCTCCCTTAGTGCCTTATTTCCAGACCCGTGGGGAGCCCTGTGGGGCACAGAACATGGCCAGTGCTAGATTGTGTCAGCACGCAGGGTTTGGCTGGCATCCAGCAGGATCTGGTGCGTGGGGCTGGGCCAGCATGCTGGGTTGCAGTCACTGGCCCACCCCGTGTGCCATCCCTGTGCCGGGTCTGGCCCATGAACTGACCCCATGCCACCATTCTGACCTGCAGGGCCAGAAGGTCGGTAGCCACTAGTGTATGGCAGTGGGGTCTGGTGGGCTAGACTAGAGCAGGGGTCTGGCAGCTGGGGCACCTGGGTTACACCCCAGCTCTGTGATGAGAGCAAGGCTGACGGGGCTGGTGCAAGGAAGCCTGGGTACGCACTGTGGTTCATAGAGGGAGTGGCTGGAGCAGGTGATTGTGGAATTTGCTCTCTGCCCTGCCAGATCCACCTGTGCTGGGTCCTGGCCAAAGGGTGTGGAGCCTTACCTCCTCCTCTCCATTTTAGGGCATGTAAGAGACAGTCCCGGCCTCCGGGTAGGCAGGATGGGGGATGGCTGGGGCAGCTTCACTAGCTGAGGTGCACTCCAGTGAGGGAGCTGTGGGCAGGGAGGAAAGACCTCCCAGTCCTGCTCACAGGCCCTACCAGCCCAGTCCTAGGGGCCCCCTACCCAGTCCTGCCGGCATCCCTCACCCATGACCTGCAGCCCCCTGCCCCCCAGCTTCGGGCTGTCCCACAGCACCTCTGCTTCAGTTTCGGGCTGTTCGTGTTTGATGAGCCGTACGTGCCCGTAGGGGCTGAATCATGCTCAAGCACATTGCATAGACCTGTCTTTGGCAGCTGGAATTCCTGGGTCCTAGCCCAGATCTGGGAGGGGAGTGGGGTCTGGTGGCTTGATGCAGGGGGGAGCTGGGAGCCGGGAGCCAGAGCGCCCAGATTCTGTGCCAGGTCTGGGAGGGATTGGGGTGTAGTAGTCAGTTGGGGCAGGGAGGGGCCTTGGAGCCAGGACTCCTGTGTTCTCCCCTCCCTGGTGAGAGGTGGGGGGGGAGTTGCCGCATGCTGGCTTGTGTGAGCGGCAGCTCCCACCGGCTCCTCCCCAATCAGTGGCAGTGACGCGGTGGTGACCTGCCAGCTGCTTGCTCTGCGCCCGCGCGCTGCTGCTTCCGCTGCCACTACCACCACTGGAGCCCTGTCTGCAGGTGAAGGGCTGGGGGCAGTGCTGGGAAGGAGTTCTCCCACTGGGGCTTCCTGGGTGCCCCCAAGCTAGGGTAGTGGGGTGGGGGGTTGGTCCATAGGCTGCTCTTGGCACTGGGTCCCCCCATTCTGAGGCACTGGAGGAACTGGCCAGTGGTGAGGTGGGGAGTGGGGAGGAGGCTCCCCACATTGCTGAAACCAGGTGTTGGTTTTCCTGGGGGCAAACAGAGCCCCAGTTCCCCTCCCCATTACAGCACCTGTAGGTTGCAGGCAGGCTGAGTCCTGCCTGGGTGTGGGGGTGGGGAGAGTGCTAGCACCGGGGCACTGGAAAGTAAACAGCAAGTACCCCCCCAACCCTGCCGCCCAGTGGGCATGGAGGGAGCAGAGTACAGAGAACTCAAGTGTCCTGGCTTCCACCTGTGCTCTAACTGGCACGGGGACTGGCATGGTATTGCAGGATCTCTAGGGGTGCTGGGCAGCGGATATGTTAGTGGAAGGAGGCATCTCTGAGGGTATGGAGGGGTGGTACCTTGGTGGAAGGTTTCCAGGGGGCCTGCAGCTTTGTTGGAGGGTATCTTGGGGGCCAGGGTCTTGTTGGAGGGTTTTGGGGGAGACTGGGGTTGTTTGGGCCCCCTGGGTTGGCAGGGGCTGGAGCTGTGTTGTGGAGCCTGCTACTGGGTGGTTATTGTAGGATCTTGATGTGCTGGGAGCTGTCAGGCCCACTTTGCTTTCATAGATGTCATGGCTGTTCTGGGGAACCTGCTTTGGCACCTAGGGTTTTGCTTAGTGGGCTGGTGTGTTACTCTAGGGTTTCACTGGGGCTGTCAGGTATCATGGAGGCTAGGGTGGTATGGTAGGGTCTTCCAGGGGCTGGGCAGGTAGGGCTGTTTCCATGGGATTTCTAGGGGCTGGGGTGTTATGATGTGCTCTTCTGGGGGCTGTGATGTTTTCATATCGTCTCTAGGAATAGGTGTGTTGTGGTAGGTTCCTCTTGGACTGGTGGGGGTGGGGTGAGCTCTTTTCCTGGGGACTCCCAGGGCCTAGGTGGGTTGTTGCATTTTCTTGGATTTCTGGAATCTCAGGGGGAGGCTGGGCTGGCCTGTTTCTGCAGGGTCTCCTAGGGCCCGGGCAGATGGAAGTCTTTCTGGGGGGTTTTGGGGGTGTCACTCTATCACCAGGCTTCTCTCATTCTGTATTTCCTTGCAGCTGCAGTCAAGACTCAGCCAGAGGGCAGCCGGTGCCAGAACCATGGCGATGCGGGTGCCCCCACAGGATGAGGCTGAGCGCTATCTGTTTGTGGACCGCAGTGGGGTGGGCGGCCTGGCCACGCAGGCCGACTGGACAGCCAAGCGCCTGGTGTGGGTGCCCTCAGAGCGGCATGGTTTTGAGGCAGCCAGTCTATGTGAGGAACAGGGCGATGAGGTTCTAGTGGAGCTGACTGAGACGGGGCGCCCTGCCCGGGTTCCCAAGCATGATGTCCAGAGGATGAACCCCCCCAAGTTTGCCAAGGTGGAGGATATGGCAGAGCTGACCTGCCTTAATGAGGCTTCCGTGCTGCACAACCTCAAGGACCGCTACTACTCTGGTCTCATCTATGTGAGTGCATGACCCCGGTGCCTACCATCTGCACCTTTCCAGGGGACTAGAACCCAGGCATCCTGACTCCCAGACATCCTTGCTCTAATCACTAGACCCCACTCTCCTTCAAAAGCAGGAGGAGAATCCAGGCATCTGCACTCTCAGCCCTTTTCTGCTGTCCACCAGACCCCAGTCCTCTCCCAGAGGTGGGAGAGATCCCAAGAGTCCTGGATACCAGCCATGCTTCTCTAACCCTCCCAGATCCCAGTCTGCTCCTGAGTTACAGGGAGTATCCAGGTGTCCTGGCTTCACAGAGGGCCCTTCCTCACCCCTACCCCCACCCCAGGCTAGTGCTGGTGCTGCTAGGGAGTGGGGCAGATGGCATGTCCATGCCCAGCCAGCACAGGGTATGTTACCAAGGCATATGCCACTGTTGTAGGGAGCCCTGGGGCCATGCTGTGCTCTGCTGGGTATCGAGGTGGGGGAGCCCAGGGCAGGCCTGACTCAGCGCCAGAGCTGGGCGGCACTCCAGCTGGACAGGCCCAACCTGTTTGGCCAGAATGGAGGCAGTGGCGGCAGCACCATGGGGATGGGGGGCGGGAAGGAAAGCCTACCTGGGCGGGGGAGGAGTGAGTGCACAGGTACCCCCTCCTTCTGTCACATTTAAGGGGTCTGGGCTCACAGAGAGGGAAAAGGCCCCCAAGGTGACCCCTGACCCAGCTAGGTCTCCCACCAGGGATCCCTGCTTAGTATCCCATGGTGTCAGGATCCCAGTTGGGAGCAGGAGACCCCTGAAAAGCAGGGGCTGGGGTTCCTTCCTGGCGGGGTGTGGGGGGGGGCACTCAGTAGTCTGCTTCCCCAGCCATCAGAGCCCTCCCTTATGCCAGGCCTGAGAAATAAACCTGACTTTGGTATTAGGCACTGACCAGCCCCTGTTGGGAGGTACTCAAATACTCCTCGCATGGCTCAGAAAGCCCCATGAGTGGGTGGTTTTTCACCTAGGAATATAATCTCTTTGGCCAGGGCAATTCAGAATAAAAGCCAGGATCCCAGGCTCTGCCCCCACCCCCCCAGCAGTCTAACTCAGAAGGACCTGCTCCCCTGCTAGAGCAGGGACAGAACCAAGGACTCCTTCTCTTCCCTAACCTGCACTCCTCTGCTGGGTTCGGGAGGGAGAGAACCCAGGTGTCTGGGCTCCATTGTTCTGTCCTGGCCTGTGAATGCCTCCCCTCCCCCATGCCTGCTGCGCTAGCCCCGTGCCGGGCCCCTTGGCTTGCACCCAAGCCCTAATGGTTGGCAGGGCTGGTAATGAGGGCAGAGGGGCGGAACCAGGACACTGTGGTGGGGGGATGGGGGCATCTCTGCCTGGGCCAGAGTGTGGGGTCTGGGCTATGCTCAGGGTAACTTCCACCTACCTCCCATCCAAGTGGAGGAAGGGGCAATTAGTGTTTAATTGGCCCACTGCTACCCATCCCTGGCCTGGATAATTCTGAGAGGAACATAGGCATCCTGGCTCTCAGCCACCACCCCCAGCTCTAATTCACCCTCTCTGAGCTGGGAGAGGACCCTGGTCTCCTGCATGGGATGGGAAGGCTGGGGATGGATTCCCCTTCCCCCTCCCCCCATGCTAGCTGGCTGGGGCACTGTGCCCGGCGTGGGAGGGAGGTGCCTGCCCGCTGTTGTTGGGGCCTTTAATTACCCACAGTTAAGTACAGAGCAGTCACCATAATTACTAAGCTACTGCAAGCTGCACACTCAGCACATGGCTAGACTTGGACCCGGATGCCTGGGTTCTGTCCTAGCTCTGAGGGAGTTTAGTTGTATTGGAGCACTGTGGAACCAGCACTGGGACAGAACTTGGCATCCTGGCTCCCAGCCCTCCTGCTCTAATTGCCAGACCTCACTCCCATCCCACGGCTGAGTTACAACCGAGATATCTTGGCTCCCATTTCCCCACCTGCATTAGTTCCTGCAAGACCCCAGCCCCCTCCCCAAGCAGGTTGGCTGCTCCATGAAGCTGTGTTGTGATGGCCCTATCTCTGCAGACATACTCAGGGCTGTTCTGCGTGGTGATCAACCCATATAAGGCGCTGCCCATCTACACGGAGCAGATTGTGGACATGTACCGTGGCAAGAAGCGCCATGAGATGCCACCCCACATCTACGCTATTTCTGAGGCTGCCTACCGCAGCATGCTGCAAGGTGGGTACTGTAGGAGGGGCATGGGAGGAGCTTGGTGGTAGAAGTGGGGAGGAGGGGCTTTTTGGGGTGGAGGAGGGAGGTGTGCATGCATGTACATTACTGCCTCCTGCTGGGGTGTGTACATTGGCCTCTGCATCCTGGTGGGAGAGAAGGAGACATAACTGTCCCTGCTTCCCCTTGGTGACCATGGTGGCTGGTATTGCTTGGTGCCATGAATGCTGGGATGGGGTCTGGATTTTTTAGTGCCTACTGAGCCAGCTGTGTGTTCAGAGGTGGGGGCAGGGTATGAATGGCACCGCTGGGAAAGTGTCTGCAGCCCCCTGATCACCCCCTTTTCTGTCCCCTTGCAGACCGGGAGGACCAGTCCATTCTGTGCACGTAAGTGTTATGCTAGGCGTGGGCTGATCTGAATGGGAGGCGAGTGGGGCATGTGGTTGGGGCTCTGGGGGTGCATGTGTGCCATGGGGTTTGGTGGGGAGTAAATGCTGTGGCCTGAGCTGGGCGCTGTGAGGCTGTGTGGTGGGTGTCATGGGGTGCTGGTAGGGGATGGTGGTTGTGGGCTACAGCATAGGTTGGGCACTGTGGCCCTGGCTTGGGTGCCTTGTGGATCTGCGTATGTGGGGCTGCCTGCTATAGGGTTGGGCTAAACACACCCCTTTGGCTCCAAGAGGGCTGTGCTGCCCCCATGCCTGCAGCCCTGTGCTGTTGCAGGGGAGAATCGGGAGCTGGCAAGACGGAGAACACCAAGAAGGTGATCCAGTACCTTGCCCATGTTGCCTCTTCCCACAAGGCCCGCAAGGAGCACAGTGTCCCGGTGAGTGCCCACCTGTCTGCCTGGGCATGGCTGCATGCTGCCCGGAGCTGGGGATGTGTGGTGTGGTGTGGTGTGACTCCTCCCCCATCTTCATACTCTCTGGGTCTTGCTTCTGGTGCCCCATCATGGTCCCCTATGTGTCACCCTGGGAATTGGCTGACCCTGGAGAGGGGAGCCCAGGGGAAAGCCCAGTAGACTGTTCAAGAAAGTGCCGAGAACTGGGGAAGGGAACTGGGAGACCTAGATTCCTTTTCAGGTGGCAGCAGCATCTCAGTGCTGGGCTAAAAGTCCCTTTTTAACTGGCACTTGACATGCTCCACCCCAGAGGCGGCCTCATCTCAGCACCAGATGAAAGGTCC
The DNA here is from genome assembly GCF_000455745.1 of Alligator sinensis. Lineage (NCBI taxonomy): Eukaryota > Metazoa > Chordata > Crocodylia > Alligatoridae > Alligator > Alligator sinensis. Next base: position 228,909 of record NW_005842208.1, on the reverse strand, counting down.
CTGTATAATCAGCTCTGATATGCCCTATCTCAGAGCCAGCTCTATGTTGACCCATTGTGGAAGCAGGGCACAGTGGGATACCCCTTGCTTCTTGTGGTAACCTCCCATCTTGTGTGTCTCACTGCCCCCAGCTGGAGACTCCCAACCCAGGGAAGACCCAGGCAAGTTGACACACTTTGCATGCTGGTGCCCTTGTCTTTCCACATTTCTGCCCCCTGCATGGCAACCCTGGGGGTACTGCACCGAGTTGGTGCTTCAATGCAGTTCCCTTTGGTTCTTTTGCTGGAGGATGTGGGTAGTTGTGATGGCAGTGAATACACCAGCATTAGGTGTTCCCTCACAGCTGTCGGGGCTGTGCACTGGTGTCAGTAGAGCCATTGGCCCCCCTCTTGCATTCAGGGTTAAGGGAACAGTGGTCTGGCTCACTTACTCCTTAGTAGGAGTGGGCAGACATAACAGCTGATGCTTCTTCCCTGTGGCAGCTCCCCTGCCTCTTCTAAGTGCTTGAAGGTGATAGCTGTCCACAGCTAGCATATTAACTTTTTGGAATGGCTTCTGCACCCTGGGAGCATGAGCCTGGACTCCTGGGTCCTATCCCAGTTTGGGGCAGGGAGTGAAATCTAGTGGGTTGAAGCAGGGGGCTGGAAGCCTTGACTCCTGGTTTCCCTCTCAGCTTTGGGCAGGGGATGGGGCATGGTGGGCTGGAGCTGACAGCTGGGAACCAGGGCAGCTGGGTTCCTTTACAGCTCTGGGTGGGGTAGGGTGGGTTGGGGCAGTGGATAGGTGACTCATGCTGAGGTAGAGGGGAGTATGGGCCCCAGGAGCAGGGTGCTTCCCCCTCCCAACCCTGTGCCTTGTGCTGCATGGATCTGATTAACCCTTTGGTTTTTGTCTGTGTCTGTTGGTGCCTGTTCCCTCACCCCTGTTTGTGCCCTGTGCTGCATCCCCTCCAGAGCTCCAGCCCTGGCTCCTACGTGAGTAGCTACAGTGTTTGCCCACCCCATCATCCGCTGCTTCCTCGTGTATTCCTAGTGTTTGTACTCAAAACTACCTTCTGGCCTGTAAAGCAGCACCCCCATCTGGCCAGGACAGGGATAGCTGGTACCCCCTCCAGCCTGTGCTCCAGTCCCACAGTGCCCTGTGAGGAGCTGCCCAGCCTGCCCCAGCCAGTGCTCCTGCTCCACTGTGCCCCCTGCGGGGAGCTCCCCAGCCCTCCAGCCAGTGCTCCTGCTCCACAGCACCCCCTTCTGGTTAGGGCAGGAGTAGCTGGAGGCTGCACATGATGGGTTGACAATTTCCCTAGGGTGAGCTGGAGCGGCAGCTGCTGCAGGCCAACCCCATCTTGGAGGCCTTTGGCAATGCCAAGACCGTGAAGAATGACAACTCCTCGCGCTTTGTGAGTGGGGCCCCTGCTGGGGAGAGGCTGCCAGCTGAGGGGAACCAGGGTGCAGGGCTGGTTATAAATGGAAGGCTTGGTGGGGCAGGGCTGGCTGCTGGACCTGGGAGTGTGAGGACTGGCCTGGTGTGTGGTCAGCTTGGTGGTGCTACAAGGCTGCACTGGTGGACAGGCATGCCTGGCTGTGGGGTGGGTGAGAGGCTCTTCCAGTCCTTGCCAGCCCCATTTGTCCCTCTGTCCCCAGGGCAAGTTCATCCGGATCAATTTTGACGTTGCTGGCTACATTGTGGGAGCCAACATTGAGACTTGTATCCTCTGTGTGGGGCAAGGCGTGGGGTTGGGGCTGGGGGGTTGTTGGGGTGCATGAGGGGGGGAGTTTCGGAGGCTGGGCCCAGGTCCTGCATCTCCTTCCATGACTGCATATGGTTCAGACCTGTTGGAGAAATCGCGTGCCATCCGCCAGGCTAAGGATGAGCGAACCTTCCATATCTTATACCAGCTGCTGGCTGGGGCTGGCGACCACATGAAGGGTATGGCCCTGTGCCTCCAGGGAACCCAGGTGTCTTGCCTTAATCCACCAGACCTTATTCATCTTCAGAGCTGAAAAAGGACCTAGACATTCTGGCTTTCCAGGCCCCCCACCTCCTGCTGTAACCACTAGGCCTCATTTCTCTTGATACCAGTTTTCAAATACCTGAAGGCTGATTACAGAGAGGATGGAGATTGGGTTTTTCTCTGTGGTTGTAGGGGAAAGGATTAGGAGCAAAGGAAATTTAGGTTGGAGATTAGGAGGAACTTCCTGACTGTGAGGATGGTCAGGCATTGGAACAGGCTACCTAGGGAAGTTCTGGAATCACCATCTCTGGAAATTTTCAAGAGCAGGTTGGACAGATACTTGGCTGGGATGCTTTAGTCAGGGATGAGCCTTCCTTGAGCAGGGGGCTGGGCTAGATGACTTTGTGAGGTCCCTTTCAGTCCTACTTTCCCTTGATTCTTAGGATTCCTGCCTGATTCCCTGCTGGCTCCATGAGCCCTATCTGGACTCAGTGGCAAACACTGGTTGCAGTGTTCTCTGTCCCATCCCATGGAGTTGGGGTTGGTATGGAGGGAGGCCAGCCATGGAGCTGCCCCGTGTGTTCAGTCTGGTGTGGGGGGCATCTCAAGGCCTCAGGGCATGGTTTTACCCAATCTGTCTCCCCAGGGGAACTGCTGCTGGAGCCATTCAGCCAGTACCGGTTCTTGTCCAATGGGGCACTGCCCATCCCGGGCCAGCAGGACAGGGAGGTCTTCCAGGAGACGCTGGAGTCCATGCGCATTATGGGCTTCTCTCATGAGGAGATTCACAGTGAGTCCGTGGGGCGCAGGCAGGGCCCATGGTGCAAAGGTGGTGGCCAGGTCAGGGATACAAGGAGGGCAAGCACTGCATAGGGTCCCTTTGAGGTGCAGAGGGGGCTGAGCAGGATGCCCTGAGGCAGGTGGGTTAGGTTGGGGGTTCAGACAGAGGGTGGGGAGCCATGGGGCAGGTTGTAGGTATAGGCTTGTGGTCGGGGTATCGGATGGAGTGGTGGGGGCTGTGGGGCCATAGGACAGGCTGGGAGTGTGGGTGAAGCATAGGGGCTGGGGCTGTGGGTGGGGTGTACGTGTCCCTCATGGCCCCCACCCCTCAGGTATGCTACGGATGGTGTCAGCTGTGCTGCAGTTTGGGAACATTGCCTTCCGCAAGGAGCGTAACTCAGACCAGGCCTCCATGCCGGATAACACTGGTACGGGTGGGCGTGGTTATAGATTGGGGGCACTGGGTTTAGGTTGGGGCTGGCTGGAGCAGGGGAAGGAGAGAGAGGCCTTTCCTCTCCATGGGAAGGAAGGGTGCTGCTAGCCCCAATCTAGCTGGGGGAGGAGGGTGGTAGTGGTACTGGTTGGTTCAGGGTGGGGCTAGGGGCCTTGTCCTCTAGGGCAGGAGCTGGCTGGCTCCCCTATGCAGCAAAGCTGGCAGCGGTGGGGGTTTGTGGGGCACTGTGCTCTGGCACTGATGTTCACTGTGTCCCCAGCTGCCCAGAAGCTGTGCCACTTGCTGGCTCTCAATGTGACTGAGTTCTCCCGTGCCATCCTCATGCCCCGCATCAAGGTGGGGCGTGACTATGTACAGAAGGCACAGACGAAAGAGCAGGTGAGCCTTGGGCAGGGCTGGAGGGGTTGGAGGTGGCAGCAGGCTTGAGGGGGTGCTCTGGGGCCAAGGGAAGGAGGGTGCAGGGCAGTGGGTGGGGGCAGGTCTGAGGCCAGGGTGCAAGAGAAGCATGTGTAGCACATGTCCCACCATCCCTCCCACAGGCTGACTTTGCCATTGAGGCTCTGGCCAAGGCCACGTATGAGCGACTCTTCCGCTGGCTGGTACACCGCATCAACCGGGCACTGGACCGCACCAAGCGCCAGGGTGCTGCCTTCATTGGCATCCTTGATATTGCTGGCTTTGAGATCTTCCAGGTGAGGTCCCTACATCCTGTAGGGTACCCCCTGTCCCCTATCCCCACCATCCCACTGGTGACCCCTTCATGTCCTAGTGCCCCTGTACTCCCCCACACCACACATACTCTGTGCATCTAGATGCCTCTTGCTCACCTACCGAACCCTGCTGTGTCCTCTGCACCTGGGAACACCATCCATGAGCACCTACCTTTACCAGCATCTGCTACCTGCCTGGCTTGGAGACACCCACATGCTCCCTGCTGTGCCCCATGGCCCTTCATGCACCCCAATCCCTCACAGATACCTGCATGCACCTTGTCCCCTTGTCGCCCCTAGACACTCTGGTACTCCACAGACTACCCCATACGGCCCATGAAGCACAGCCCATATGGCTCCAAACCACATGGACTCCCTTGTGTACTCCATGCACCTTGGTATACTATGCACACCCCTCATGTCCTGGCTCCCAGATCCTGAGAGACCTTCATACACTCCAGAACCTTCTGTGAGCCCTCTCCATAGCTCTTTTAGTACCCCCAGGTAGAATATACCCTTCCTCCCATTTGGTGGTTGTTGCACCCCTAACATGTGGTGCTCCCTCCGCAGCTGAACTCCTTTGAGCAGCTGTGCATCAACTACACCAATGAGAAGCTGCAGCAGCTCTTCAACCACACCATGTTCGTGTTGGAGCAGGAGGAATACCAGCGTGAGGGCATCGCCTGGGACTTTATTGACTTTGGCCTCGATCTGCAGCCCTGCATCGACCTCATTGAGCGTCCGGTGTGCTGTGGGGCAGGCTTGGGGCAGTCCTGGGGGTTGCTGTACTGTGCAGTGGGAAGCAGGGTGTGTGGGCTTGGCAAGGAATGCTGTGTTAGTGGTGAAGGGCAGGGGACGCTGTGCTGTGGGGCTGGGCTATGGCGGATCAAGAGGGGGCCCCTGTGAGGCAGAAAGCAGGGTGCGGTGTTTGGCAGGGAGTACCATGGGACAGGGAGTAGGGAAGATGGGGAAGGAGGTCAGTTGGCATCATGTCATGGACCTAGGGTAGGAAGAGTAAGAAGGTGCCCCTGTGGGACAGGAAGTTAGGGCACTGTGTTGCAGGGAGGGAGTGTCCTGCTGTGAAGAGAAGGGTGGGAGATGCTGTGCTGTGGCGGGTGGCATGGGTCCCTGTGGGTTTGGCATGCTAGGGTAGCATGTGAAAGTGTCTCTTGTAGGCAAACCCCCCTGGGGTGCTAGCCCTGTTGGATGAGGAGTGCTGGTTCCCAAAGGCTACAGACAAGAGCTTTGTGGAGAAGGTGATCCAGGAGCAAGGTGCTCACCCTAAGTTCCAGAAGCCCCGACAGCTGCGTGACAAGGCCGACTTCTGCATCATCCACTATGCTGGCAAGGTGGGCTTGTGTTTGTGTGTGTGTGCGTGTGCGTGTGTGCATGCACTGTTCTAATGGCAGGCTACCCCCAGTGGATTGTTATCTCACTGCAGCCACTTGTTGCAACAGGAAAAGAAGAGTGCCTAGCCACTGCCCGCCCCCCCCCCCCCCCCCAATTA